>NC_065590.1:911052-1214736 GCF_024542745.1 Macaca thibetana thibetana
AAGGAGTTTCAGGGTCTATGCTGGTATGTGACTGGTGGGCTTGTAGCCACCAGATAAACACAGGACAAGAGGCAGGGAGAAAAACACACAAGGAAACTGAGACTCACAGGCAGTGCCACAGGCATACAAAAAAGCAGGAGAGCCAAGACCACAGTGAAAGAAAGAACCACACTAAGAGACAAAAAAGAAAATACCCTAAGAAGCAAACAAAAGAATGAAAAAAGGGCAAAGACTACAGAGTAAGCAACAGGGGTCAGCAAAACAGAAGAACACAAAGAAAAAGAGAGAAAAGAACAGGAGGAAACCAAACTGAGGCAGAAGAGAGGGAGAGATGGAAATAAAGAAGGGGTTGAGGAGCAGAACGCAGCGGACGAGCAGGCAAGAAAGAGCGATACTCACCAAAGAGACAGGAGGAGGGGCCAGGAGGAAGAGCTTTCCTCACCAGCATGTTTTGTTTCAGAAAAGCAGCAAACTGTGCTGGAATGAATCAGAATTACAGAATCACAGCCAGCCAGAGAAGGGAGAAAAAGAGAGGGAATAAGAAAAAAGGTTGTAGAAAATGGCCAATAGGGGCTCCTTCTGAAATTACTGCATGGCAACCTGACTCTGCCATGGAGTCGGTCTGTAGAAGCATCTAAACTGACTAGTACTACCTGCCTCATGGGGCTATGCCAAAACTCAACAAACTACAGCAATGCGAGTGCCATGAAGAAGGACTCCATGTATGTTCGCTATTAGTATTCCCTGTTTGCCCATCAGCTCTGCTAAGCCAGGGTTCTAAAGCTGCTACTCTCCCCCATGAAACCCTAGGTCCCCATTTCAAACCCAGCTTGCCAATCAGCCTTCCAAAGTGCTTAGATTCTCAACTAATCACCCTTTCCAGAAGCACAGCACATCACCAGCTCTGTCTTCATCAGAAGTGTAAAGACACACTGTCCACAAGGGACTTGGCTCTGGCCACCACTCATGAAGATCCATGGCACAGCATCCGCGCAGACCCTCGGGGCCTGGCCTCATTTCTCAACTCCTCCCATCCACTCATACTTTTCTTTTTTTTTTTTTTTTTTTTTTTTTTTTGAGACGGAGTCTTGCTCTGTCGCCCAGGCTGGAGTGCAGTGGCGCAATCTCGGCTCACTGCAAGCTCCGCCTCCCGGGTTCACGCCATTCTCCTGCCTCAGCCTCCCGAGTAGCTGGGACTACAGGCGCCCGCCCCTGCGCCCGGCTAATTTTTTCTATTTTTAGTAGAGACGGGGTTTCACCATGGTCTCGATCTCCTGACCTTGTGATCCGCCCACCTCGGCCTCCCAAAGTGCTGGGATTACCGGCGTGAGCCACCACGCCCGGCCCCACTCATACTTTTCTACTCCTTGTTAGTACTACTCTTACAAGCAAACTCACAAGAGGTCTGAGTTTCGGTTCTGATCCTTTGGCTCCACTAAAAGAAACACAGGGAAAGTAAACAGATGAGCCTCCTATCCCCTCCACGTCTGTCTGCCAGACAGCCAGCTCTGGCTGCTGCCTCTTCCCAGGCACCGCTATTCCTGAGAAGCTCAGGTGACACATGCTCCTGGACACATCGTTGAACACCAATGCCCAAGAAGCCTTACATCAAGGCCACCCAACTGGATCAATGTGGGGGAAGGGGGACAGAGCACTGTTTCTTCTTTCCCCACCCAGTGAACTCTCCCTTTTCTATAGCTCCTTTCAGAGCACTTACAGCTCACCAAACTCTTACTTTCGACTATATGAATACTTCCCAGCCTCATCTGAAACCTGTCTGCAGACAACCCTGACAAACTTCACTGAAAGTCTCAGTGTGAGAATCTTAACGCTTCAAGGGTCAAACAAAGAAAGGGCATGATGCCAGGTGAGTTGCCCTAGAATCTGATTAATAAAATCAATCACCCAATACTTATGATCAGAGAGCCCTGACTGGAGGAGTGGCTGGCAAGGTAGAAAAAAGTTTAGGCCAATATACATGTTCATAAAGCCTAGCTTCCCCAGAACAGCAAGACAAAGCTGTAACTAGTGATCACAAAGCCCCACTCACTCAGAGGCCCTGCCATTCATTTCAATAATTAATTTTGAACTTTGCCTGCACAGAAATGTGAGAAAGGGTGCCTCCCATCTGCCTGGAAAAAGCCGTCGATATCAATACTGTGCAGCCGCCACGTGGCATGAACACCAGCAGACAGCCCCAGGAGGAGCTCCCGGCCGGGTGCCTATACCTTGAGCTTGTTTGTGGGTCAGCACAGCTTCTGTCCGCTGCACATGTCTCTTCAGCAGCTGAGAGCTTCCAATCTGACTGGACTTCTGGGCAGAGGTCACCGCAGTCACTTTGGTCTTGGGACTGGAGGTGGGGCTGCTGGACACACTGGAGAGATCCTGAGTAAGGTGAGAAGGCCAAGAGATGAGCCAATGTTATTAGGATCTGACCATGAGTCAGCACGTCCCTCTGGAATTCCCCTTGTAGGAACTCACAGGCCCATGGCACTAACAAGACAGAGGCATCCCCAGGAAGTTAAGGAACCAACTCTGTGGTGCTGATTCCCCAGCAAAAGTGCTCCCACCCTGCTCATACTACCTCTGAGCCTGAGGGTGAGGCGGGCAGCTTGGCAGCTGGGGAGGCAGGTCGACTGCCCCGCTCAGGGACTTCAAAGGCCAAGTCTCTGCGGGCCACATCGCGGGGCTTCTTCTTCTTCTCAGCATCCTGATCCCGAGGTTCAGAGCCCATGTGACCCTCAGCACGAGTGAGCACTCCAGTCAGAAAGTCCACAATCTCATCCTAGTGTAGAGAGGAGCCAACCAAGGCCTTTTAGTCCTCATCTGGAGAATGGGAACCTCTCAGATACTTACCAACTAAAAGAAATTCTCCCTCAGCTCTGGCATCTGGATGTGCCAGTCCTTCCCCACTCAAACAAGGCCTGGTGCAAATCCCAGGCTTCTGAGCAACTGTGGTTCGAGAAGACCAGCAAGTGCCTCTGTCGGGGGAGCTCCGGGGTGGTCACACTCCACCACTTTTCCAACACTCTCCCTCCTGATGCTTTGCTTACATTAATTCACCACTCTCATTTTTCTTTGCTTTGCTTATGACTGAGACCTACCAGAGGCCCCAGTGGAGGCCTTCAGAGCCAAAGAGGCCACTACTAATAAGACCAAACCTACAAGGCTACAGAAAGGCAAGCCTAGCTGAGAAAAGCACACAAAACAACTGTTTACCTGAATACATCTGTCCACCATGCTCTGAGTCAACCCTTCTGATTTCTTCTTTGCTTTGCTTATTCTAAGAAACAAAATGGATGACATGTTTACTTCTTAATTCCATGGCGTCCCATGAAAATAAGAAAGTAAGGCCGGGCGCGGTGGCTCAAGCCTGTAATCCCAGCACTTTGGGAGGCCGAGGTGGGCGGATCACAAGGTCAGGAGATCGAGACCACAGTGAAACCCCGTCTCTACTAAAAATACAAAAAATTAGCCGGGCGCGGTGGCAGGCGCCTGTAGTCCTAGCTACTTAGGAGGCTGAGGCAGGAGAATGGCGTGAACCCAGGAGGCGGAGCTTGCAGTGAGCCGAGATCGCGCCACTGCACTCCAGCCTGGGCAACAGCGTGAGACTCCGTCTCAAAAAAAAGAAAAAAAAAAAGAAAATAAGAAAGTATTTCTTTTCTGGGCTATTTTCTAGCCCCAGGAGGGCCATGTTAGCCTTAAGTAATGCAACCTCTCCAAACCTGTTCCTATGTCTGCAAAATGTGGAATCATAACATCTCATTCATGAAGTTGTGGGGATTAAACAAAATAACATATGTAAAGAAACCAAGCACAGTGCCCAGGACAGTCCGCTCCAGAATTCCTGTACCTACAGCTTAATAGGTCAACTCTATCCAGAACCCGGGAGGCAGAGGTTGCAGTGAGCTGAGATTGCACCACTGCACTCCAGCCTAGGCGACAGAGCCAGGCGCCACCTCAAAAAACAAAAAACAAACAAACAAACAAAAAAGCTCAAGGTCGTGAAAGACAAAGATGGAGGAACTCTACCAAATTAAAGGAGATGGAGGAGACATGGCAACTAAATCCAAGTGTGATCTTGGGCTGGATGCTGGACCAGAAAAATGACATTAGGGAAACAACTGATGAAACGTGAGTCTGTAGATTATAGTGTCATGTCGATGTTAATTTCTTGATTTGGGCTATGTAAGATGTTTAACATTTAGAAATCAGGTGAAGGGTATATGGGAATTTTTTTGTACTAGTGTTATAACTTTTTATAAATCTGAAATTTCAAATATTAAAAAAGATTTTTTTAATGCTGTCTTTTTTTTTTTTTTTTTTTGAGACAGAGTCTTGCACTGTTGCCCAGGCTGGCTGGAGCGCAGTGGTGTAATCTCGGCTCACTGCAAGCTCCTCCTCCCAGGTTCATGCCATTCTCCTGCCTCAGCCTCCCGAGAAGCTGGGACTACAGGCGCCCACCACCATGCCTGGCTAATTTTTTGTATTTTTAGTAGAGACAGGGTTTCACCGTGTTAGCCAGGATGGTCGCGATCTCCTTTCCGCCCACCTTGGCCTCCCAAAGTGCTGGGGTTACAGGCATGAGCCACCACGCCTGGCTAATGCTGTCTTTTAACTGAACCAGACTGGTCTGTAGTTACACTGCCAGCTTAGAGGCGTATCTCTAACACTGCAACACAGCTCTCTTGCAGCTCTAGGAGAATCTACCCACCTGAGATTGTCATCAGCTCCCCCAACCACCACCAAGCTGTTCTCAGCTCGGATCTTCTCCCGGAAGTCCTCCATGGCTTCAGGGTGACATTGAAGGGAATTTTGACCAATGACAAAGAGGACCGGGGTCTTCATATCCAAGAGGGGATCATCTACATCCTAAAACAGGTATAGGTTTTAGAATCGGCTTCTTCATATTCACAAAGCACCGACCCGGAAACTCCACTAAGGAGGATCAGCTGTGCAACTGCAGTCGGCCTCAGCATCAGCTTGGACAAGGTACGTATACTCACACTCCCGCTGCCAATGACCCAGCACTCAGCTTTATCACACTCTTACCCCTCTGGGGCCATCCACGGTAAGCAGAGGAAACCCAAGGCAGACAACTGCGGTGACATACTCCATCACTGACACCTGTAAATAACGGAACAGTTTGTCTAAAGGTCAATTGAGTTCATGGCACCTCAGCCGACCCAGAATCCAGGAGTGGTCCAGACCCACCAGAGAGTCTCACCTCTTCCTCCCCTGTCCTAATATCCGGGTGCATCTTCTGCCACAACGGCAGCAGTAAGAGCACAAGACACAAGGTATGTCATTCCATAAGCAGCCACTACCTAGAGAACTGGGGCCCCAAGAAGACCCCAGCAGGTGGCTGAACCATAGAATAGAAGGTTCAATATTCCTACCCTGTCAACTCCCTCAACTAGAGCCCTCCTGCTCCATTTTTCTCCACAAATAGTAAATATAGTCAAGAGAACACAATGTTGCCACTCACCCTTAAGTGAAAAAAAATTCTCTCTATTGAACTTAATGGATAGTTACCAGACAGCCTAGATTTCTTGGAGCAACTGCTAAGGCCCACCACCCTGGGAGCAGGACTATGGGGACCTTCCTCCTCTCATAGCTATCACTTGACTAGACTGCATGAAGCAAAATTAAGGCTTTGGACACCTGAGGGACACTTACACAAACTGACAGACATACAAATGTATGTAAAATATGAAAAGATTCCTTGATGTCTTGGAAAGGGACTGAAATGAACACAGCATCAAATTCCAGAGCTACTAATATTTGCCAGCTACAATTATTGTTGTTTTTTAGGTGGGAGAACAGTATGGTACTTATGTTTAGAGAAAAAAAGGGATCCTTTTATTTTTTCCACAGATATATGCCAGTGTGTGTGTGTGCGTGTGTAAATGCTATGATATTTGGGATTTTTCTTCAAAACAATCTGGGGGAGAAAGAAAGTAAGTAGGGTGAGATAAAACAAGCCCAGCCAAGAGTTGATCACTGGTAAACCTGGGTGAGGATCCTGGGGGTTTATTATACTATACCTGCTTTTGTTTCTGCTTAAAGTTTTCCTAAATAAATTAAAAATTGTTTTAATAAAATTTGTCCTCTACAGTTTAAAATGCAATTACATAGGTAAAGTATCTAGCACAGAGCCTGAAACATAGTAAAGGACTCAATGGTAGCTATCATTAGTGGTATTCCATCCCAGAACAACCTCCAAATAAGACAGAAATTACTTACATGACAGGCCACCAAAGCTCCTGTGTTCCAGCCAATCAAGATAATGGGTTTGTGTGGGAAATGGCTGTGAATCTTCATGGGAAGAGAAAGAAGACAGTAAGACAGGAGGCCAAAGATGGGTGCAGAACAACCCCAGAATGCTGGGTATGCCACAGTGCACTGAAACAGGGGCGTTCTCACCTCCAGCACTTTGCTTCTCACTGCCCCAATCATATGCTCAAGACACTGTAGAACTCCTACCCCACTGCCATTGTTCAGCAGATGGGTGGCTACAGGGATGACCTGAAGGAAAGAAGTAGCCCCCACAACAGCAGAGGTAAGTTTCAAATCTTTCAATTCTGTTTGACCTACCCCAAACCCTTTCAACCTTGGAATTCCACATGAAAGAAGGGTTAGAGGAGGCTCCACATTCAAGTTATCCATTTTGACCTCCCTCCCACATATTCTTCTCCTCAATTCTCCAAGACTATATTCCCTGCCAGGAGGGAGTTCCTCCTGCCCCCACACATACCTTGCCTAAGCAGGAGAGCTGAGACTGCCAGAAGCGGTGGCGGCGTGAAGTGGGAAACACAGAGCTGGAGGGACCAGAGGAGGCGATGAGAATCAGTGGAGAGCCAGGGAGTTTGCTCTAAAGAGGAAGGATCCCACCCAAAAACCAGTGAGTGAGAAGTTTTCTTCCACGAAATTCCAAGTATCCCAATACCTTTCTCATCCCAACCAATGCTCCTTTGCTTGTGAAATATGTTAAGCACTATACAAAATAAATTACTAGTAATAGTTAAAGAAGCCAGTCAGTCGCACCGGCTCACACCTGCAATCCCAGCACTCTGGGAGGCCGAGGCAGGCGGATCACCTGGGGTTAGGAGTTTGAGACCAGCCTGGCCAACGTGGTGAAATCCTGTCATTACTGAAAACACAAAAATTAGCCAGGCATGGTGGTGCATGCCTGTAATCTCAGCTACTCAGGAAGCTGATGCAGGAGAATTGCCTGAACCTGGGAGGCAGAGGTTGCAATAAGCCAAGATCATGCCACTGCACTCTAGCCTGGGCAATAGAGCAAGATTTTGTCGCAAAAAACAGTAACAACAGGCCGGGCGTGGTGGCTCACACCTGTAATCCCAGCACTTTGGGAGGCCGAGACGGGCGGATCACGAGGTCAGGAGATCGAGACCATCCTGGCTAACACGGTGAAACCCCATCTCTACTAAAAAGAAGTACAAAAAACTAGCCGGGCGAGGTGGCGGGCGCCTGTAGTCCCAGCTACTCGGGAGGCTGAGGCGGGAGAATGGCGTAAACCCGGGAGGCGGAGCTTGCAGTGAGTGGAGATCCGGCCACTGCACTCCAGCCTGGGCGACAGAGCGAGACTCCGTCTCAAAAAAAAAAAAAAATAAATAATAATAATAATAATAATAACAACAAAAAATAGTTAAGGAAGCCATTTATCCTCCTGCCAAGGTTCTAAGGCTTGAGTCTAAAATTTGTATGTGCCATTGTTAAGTCCTGAGCCATCCAACTTACTGGTTTGTTATGAGAAAGCACGCCCACAGCAGGGTCCCAGGGCCTCTTCAGTAGGAGAGACAAGGCCTCAGCTCCTGCAGCCCCAGTCTTCGTGTTGGATGACACAAGCATCCGGTCAATCAAGGTTGGGATCTACAAAGAAGGAAGAGCAAAGCTGATTCCAGTGTAAAGCAGGAGACCTGCCACCATCAGCAATCAAGCAGAAGAGCAGGGCCCCACTAGAAGCCAGACAGACTTCAACTAAGCCTCTAAAAACCTCCTCAGGAGCAGCAGTATATATAAATAAACGGGCGAAAAGTATGCTCCCACCATGAAAAGTGAATGGGTACAATCCTTTGGAAAGCAGTCTGGATATGTGGCAAGGGACTTAAATGTACTCCCATCCCTTTTCCAAATGTTTCTACTTCTGAGAACCTTTCCAAAGAAAACATATCAGAAACAAAAACACACACAAAAGGATAAGGAGAGTTATGCACAGAGACAAATCAACTATGAACAATAATAAAGTAAAAACAATTTAATATATGTATGTATACGTAAGGGAGTAGTTTAGTCAACTATCTACCTAATTGGATATTAACAATTATTTTCAAATATTTACAAGAATTTATTTATTTATTTATTGAGACAAAGTCTCGCTCTGTCACCCAGGCTAGAGTGCAGTGGCCTGATCTTGGCTCACTGCCACCTCTGCCTCCTGGGTTTAAGCGATTTCTTGTTTCTCAGCCTCCCAAGTAGCTGAGATTACAGGCGTGCACCACCATACCCAGTTAATTTTTTGTATTTCTAGTAGAGATGGAGTTTCACCTTATTGGTCAGGCTGGTCTTGAACTCCTGACCTCAAATGATCCACCCGCCTCAGCCTCCTAAAGTGCTAGAATTACAGGCGTCAGCCACTGAGCCCAGCTTTCAAATATTTACAAGAATACATAATAACATATAGCAATAATTTTGCCAAAATGTTACAGGTAAAATAGAAAATATAAAAATTATCTCTACTCAAAGCTGGGCTCAGTGGCTCATGCCTGTAATCCCAGCACTTTTAGGAGCCAAGGTGGGCAGATCACTTGAGGTCCGGAGTTCGAGATAAGCCTGGCCAACATTGTGAAACCCTGTCTCCACTAAAAATACAAAAATTAGCCAGGCGTGGTGGCACACCAGTAATCTCAGCTACTCGGGAAGCTGAGGTACGAGAATCACTTGAACCCAGGAGGTGGAGGTTGTGGTGAGCTGAGGTCATGACACTGCACTCCGGCCTGGGCTGCAGAGTGAGACACTATCTCAAAAAAAAAAAAAGAAGAAAGAAAAAAATTATCTCTACTCAGAAAAAAGACTATAAGAAAATATGCTGCACACCTGTAGTACCAGCTGCTCAGGAGGCTGAGACAGAAGAATCACTTAAACCCAGGAGGCAGAGGTTGCAGTGAGCCAAGAGCGCGCCACTGCACTCCAGCCTGGGCAACAGAGGGAGACTGTCTCAAAAAAAAAAAAAGAAGCCAAAATGTTAATAATGATCTCTATAGAGTTTATGGGTGACTTTTTCCTTTACAGATTTCTATGTTCCCTAAATTTCCTCAATGAGTGTCAGTTGATTTTATAATTTTGTTTAATCTCCATTTTCTTCTAGAGTACTGCTTTCAAGCTGTGGTGTACTAAATAAACCTGTTATTATGTACAAAAATATATATCCTGCTATACTATGTACAGTGTACTTTATCTCATGTCTGTTTTTTACCATCTACCAGAAATGTAACATTACAGATGTGCAAATATAAGTTTCAGACATGTTGATGCTTACACTGAGAAGAAATATCTGCGAATTCCATGCTACCCACAAAAGGTCAAAATGACCTAGGGGAAAGGAAAAATGTTTAAATATTAGAGGCAGTTTTCAGAAAAACAAAAAGGTTTTGAAAAATTGGAGAATAAAAAGTACTACGGTTTTGATGCAAGTTGTAAAACTCCAAAAATAGCAGAAGATAAGTTGCTCTTAATTTAAAAACAGAGACACTAAATGGATTTCTATATGAGAAATTAGACTTTCTCAGTTTAACTTAGGAAACAAATATTCGTGCAACTGCTTTTACAAGGCACGAGGCTAGTACTACAGAGGAATTTATTCTACAAGAGGTAATGAAGACAAACACCCAAATAACGGTGGGGGATGGGAACAGGGAAAGACCGATAACTGCCATGAAAGAAACAGAAGCCCAAACTGCTATGATTCAAACCACCCAACAGAGAAGGAGAAGTTGAGGCAACTTTCATCTAAGATGCAGCATGTGAAATGAGACAGGCTCTTTGGAACAGGCAGGATTCCAACACAAGATGAGAGAAAAGCCTTCCAATCAGACACACCAGCAAGAGGCAAGAACATGCAGAGCTTATTCCAGGCACATATGCACTAAAGTCAAGGATTCAAGCAAGGAAGGAGGAGGATGTAAAAAGCCAGTAGGAAGGATAAGACCAAACCGCAAAGGATCTTCCCGTTCTTTGTAACTCACTCTAGAACTGTGAGCCACTCAACACTTTGAGGCAAAGGATCTGACCCTGGGTTAAGCTTTTGTCTAGCAGTACTGTATAGCTATGAAACCAAAGAGGCTTGAAACTTGCTTCCTGTCAACAAGGGATAATCAATAACTGAATTTTCCACTTGGAGCTGGGAAGACCAAGCTTCCCTGGTATTTCCAGCATTGCATTCACTCTCAACAGCTGACTAAAAGGCTAAGGTCTGTGCCTTCTCTTTATCATAACGGATCTAATGGTGAAAGTAGCTGGGTGAAGAGCATGATTCCATCCACCCGCGCTTTCACATCCAGCAGGCACTTTACAAGTAAAACAATCTTATAATCATTTATATCCTTTGGGAAACAACCAAAGTATTTATTGTGAATCTAAATATAGTCATGGGAAAATAAGAGTCCTATGGCAGAGGAACCACTGTGGAGAGCACAGCCCAGAGAGGATGTTGCCTCAAGTCTGAGGCCCTTGCTCACTGGTGTACCAGCGAGCCTTCTACCATTCCAGCCAACCCACACCATGGCCCAGCAGCATGGGAGGAAAGCACCCAACTATGCATGATGTGGAGTCCCCCCAGTGGTCTGCCAAGGTCATAGTAACTGACATTCACACAGGATATGTCCAGTCAGTAACTTAAATAGGGCAGCAGTACAAATTCCTCCTTAAAGGGAAATTATGCTAGCCATGGTGAGTGAGGCAGGGTCACCAGAGAACTGAGACCCTGGGCACTACCAACACTCATCTCCTACAGTGTATTCACCAATGTTACACTTTTACCATAGGTAGAATGCTGAGGAGAACATATGTGAAGAGGCCTACAATACTTCTGGGCCACCACTGTCTGGGCCCCATACTCTACCTGCCCACCACTCACCTCCCGGGTCCAGGGTTTCTACTATAGGGGAGCAGTACGGGGGAAAGTCTGGGACTCCCTTTTCATTTGTCTCTTTCTTCACTAGAAAATATACTCCACGGCCAGGTGCAGTGGCTCACGCCTGTAATCCCAGCACTTTGGGAGGTCGAGATGGGCGGATCACAAGGTCAGGAGATCGAGACCATCCTGGCTAACCCGGTGAATCCCTGTCTCTACTAAAAAATACAAAAAACTAGCCGAGCGAGGTGGCGGGCGCCTGTAGTCCCAGCTACTCGGGAGGCTGAGGCAGGAGAATGGCGTAAACCCGGGAGGCGGAGCTTGCAGTGAGCTGAGATCCGGCCACTGCACTCCAGCCTGGGCGACAGAGCGAGACTCCGTCTCAAAAAACAAAAAAAGAAAATACACTCCACCAGAGAAGGGACCAGTTTTGTTTTGCTCACCCCAGTACCTGACACACATAGGGCTCCAAATAAGTAACTAATGTCAAATTTCCTACCATGAATATTATTAATGTATCTAGTCCTGAGTTTTATTTCAGCACTAAACCAGTCTTCTAACAAACTTGGCACCCTTTAACTTAAAAACAGATAAGAAACAATGAGTCTTCAAGTTTTGGGGATGGCTGAGGGAACATGTTGGTCAAGCAACTTACAGCAGCAAGATGAGCCAGCTTCCTGCGAAGCATAAAGTAAAACTATTAAAAAAAAAAAAAAAAAGTCAAAAACTGAATCAGGCTCATGCCTGTATCCCAGCAATTTGGGAGGACAAGGTGGGAGGATTGCTTGAGGCCAGGAATTCAAGACGTGCCTAGAGCAAAACCGTCTCTATAAAAAATTAAAAATTTAGCTGGGTGTGGCAGGGTGTGGCGGCTCACGCCTGTAATCCCAGCACTTTGGGAGGCTGAGGTGGGCAGATCACGAGGTCAGGAGATTGAGAGACGATGAAATCCTTGTCTCTACTAAAAATACAAAAAAATTGGCCAGGCAGGGTGACACACGCCTGTAGTCCCAGCTACTCAGGAGGCTGAGGCAGAATTGCTTGAACCCAGTAGGCGGAAGTTGCAGTGAGCCAAGATCATGCCACTGCATTCCAGCCTGGGCAACAGAGTGAGACTCTGTCTCAAAAAAAAAGAAAATTTTAGCTGGGTGTTGTGGTGGCACACACCTCTAGTTCCAGCTACTTGAGAGACTGAGGCAGGCGGATTGCTTGAGCCCAGGAGTTTGAAGTTATAGCGAGCTATGATAGTGCCACTGCACTCCAGCCTGAGTGAGACAGGAAGACCCTGTCTCCAAAGAAAAAAAAAGGCCTCAGACGACTTTGATTGAATCAGTTCTTTCTCTTCTCTATTTTTCTTAGAGATAGGGTCTCCCTCTGTCACCCAGGCTAGAGTGCAGTGATGGGATCAAACTCACTACAGCCTCCTCCCACCAGCCTCCTAAGTAGCTGGGACTACAGGGACGTGCCACCATGCCTGGCTAATTTTTTTATTTTTAGTAGAGACAAGGTCTTGCTATGCTGCTCAGGCTGGTCTCAAACTCCTGAGCTAAAGCGATCCTCCTGCCTCAGCCTCCTGAAGTGCTAGGATAACAGGCATGAGCTACTACACCCATTGGAGAAAAACACCCCAAATATTTCAAGAACCTATGAGGGTACTACTTAAATAACTGTTAATAGTTACGGTGGCTCACTGCTTACTATGTGCCCAATTTTGTGTTAAGCACGCTACCTGAATTAACTAATTTAATTTTCACAAAACTCCTAGATAGGTATTATCATCAGCCACATTTTAGAAATGAGACACTAGTCCAAGCTTACACAGCTAATCAGTGACAACGCTGAGATCAGCCGGGCAATCTGCCTCCAGCATCCACATTCTACCACATTGAGGACAGCCTGATGCAATCGCTGGAATCACCAAGAAAAACAGTTTAACTCTGTGCAATACTAAGAAAGCAGGGAACTATAATGATATGTTTGCACTGAATTATAAAAATGTTGCTACTAAAGGCTCATGCCCTGGGGAGCAGAGTTGAAGGCATCACGGCACACTCCCGCTCTGCAATCTCCCAGTGCTCTGAGCACCAAGGGTCTGCTTCTGTCACCTTTCCCAACAAACTCTTCACTGGTAAACCCTTCATCAACTTCATGATAATTCAATTCAGCCATGACTTCAACCACAGGCTGCAAGGCTACAAAGGCTAAACATATACTCTGGTTTTCAGGCCCCGTACCTCATCCTGGAGCTAGGAGGGCTGAAAACGTTTACACCAGACACAAATGTGAAATGATACCCTGTCTCTCAATTTTAATACCAAACCCATTAGTTTTGGCCATGCACCCCAGACCGACCAGATAATTACCTTGCCCAACCCCACATCCTGAACCCACAGGAGAGGCTGGCTATCCCTAGGACAGGGCAGACACCAATCACAGCCTTACCTTCCCCTTCAGCGTCTGCAAAGCATCCAGGTAGGCTGCCAGCATGGGCAGACTCAAGGTCTCCACGAGGGTGGTGTGCAGCCACTGGATCAGCTTGGTGTCCCAGCTCACACTTGCCAGAGCCTGCCGCACTCTCCTTGCACACTTGTCCACAGCAACACGGCGCAGCACTGGCTCATTACAAGCCTGAAGGATGTAAGTGGAAGTGATAAAACATGAGGACTACCTGGTTAACAAGTAGGGGGACAAGTCAGTCAGCCAGTGAGGCCTGAACTACGAAGAGCCCACTGTGGGCGGATTTCTGGTGTCTTACCCCTTCGTTGGCCAAGCGGGCAAGCCGGTCAGACTGCAGGGCTTTGAGGATCTTGTTGAATAGCTTGTTCTGGGCCATTGTCCAGCCAGTCCTATAAGGGAAACTCTGAGGAATTATAGTCAAACCCTGGGGACGCTCCCCATGTATGTATAAAGAATATTATGCTCTAGTTTTATGTCTCCACCATGGAACAGTAAAACGAAGTAGCTTAGTCTAAGACCACTGAGCTAAAACACAAGACCTAGATTCTGGTCCCAATCCTACCAAATGAAATTGTCACAGCACACATTTGTATTAATAACACCCATACATTTCCACACACACACAGTAATATACACAGTACAAGTCAAGACTAGTCATGAATAAAGTCTTTCAGGCTAGTAAAGCTAATGATTTGCTTAGTAGCTAAAATAATCCCAATCGTAAATAAAAGCACAGCACCATTGAACAGACATATTTGAATTTCATAAGTTATATATTTCACACAAAAAGGCAGACAGGATCAGCAAGCATTTTAATGTACTAAAATCTCAGACTAAGGTAACAATTCTTTTTAAACTAGGCTTAAGAACAAAAATATAGCGGAAATATAACCAATAAAGAGGCTATTCTTCCACTCTTCAATAATCTACCCCACACTAATCTCCCTTTACCATATATATTTTTTCTATATGTCACACAATTAGCAAATTTATTTTCGAGAGGCCTGTTCCATATAGGCTAATATGTTATCATCCCAGTATACGGCACTGGCATTCACACATCTACCTTATTGCTTATTGCTTACCTATTACTTACTGAGGCTTTGTGAGTCGCAGACATCTATCCTACTCTTCTCATCTCTACTTCATCACACCCAGTATAGTGATATGGAGCTTATTATTGTCCCCCTTGACCCCACTTCCAGCAATCCTAATTACTCAGATGCTCTAACTCTGGCTAGTGACCTTCCTAAAGATACCAAAAGAAAGGCAATTGAAGATGCTCTATAATATTTACCTATTCTCCCTGCCTTAAAAAAAAGCTGATGATGGCCAGGCGCAGTGCCTCACACCTATAATCCCAGCACTTTGGGAGGCCAAGTGGGGTGGATCGCTTGAGTTCAGGAGTTCAAGACCAATCTGTGCAAATGCCAAAACTCCATCTCTACAAAAAATACAAAAATTAGCTGGGCATGGGTAGTGCATGCCTGTAGCCCCAGCTACTCGGGAGCATGAGGTGGGAGGATCACTTGACCCCAGGAGGTTGAGGCTGCAGTGAGCCGTGATCATGCCATTGCACTCAAAGCTTCAGTGACAGTGAGGCCTTGTCTCAAAAAAAAAAAAAAAAAATTACATGGGTGCTGCACCCAAATGAGACCCTGGAATGGGATCAAGGTAGCATTTCAAATCAGTCTGGATAAAGTCCCTAAATGTAGGGCTGAGACAACCACTGGCCAACTGGTAAAAGAAAATCTGATCCCTACATATCATTCTACATCAAAATAAATTTCAGATGGAAGAAAAAGAAGACATAAAAGGAAGAAAGAGAAATGTAACTACATAAAAATTTCAAACTTTGGCCAGGCATCTGGAATCCCAGCACTTTGGGAAGCCAAGGTGGGTGGATCACGAGATCAGGAGTTCAAGACCAGCCTGGCCAATACGGTGAAACCCCGTCTCTACTAAAAATACAAAAATTAGCTGGGCGTGGTTGTGTGCGCCTGTAGTCCCAGCTACTCGGCAGGCTGAGGCAGAAGAAGTGCTTGAATCCGGGAGGCAGAGGTTGCAGTGAGCCGAGATTGCGCCACTGCACTCCAGCCTGGGTGACAGAGTGAGACTCCGTCTTGGGAAAAAAAAAAACATATTCAAACTTTAAGCTGGGCATGGTAGCATGTGCCTGTAGTTCCACATACTTGGGAGGCTGAGGCAGGAGGAGCCCAGAAGTTCAAGTCTGGCCTGGGCAACATGTCTCTTAAAAAAAAATTTAAAAAATCAAAAAAGTATAAACAAGATCAAAACACAACGAGAAAATGACTGCCATTTCATTAAAATAGAAAGAGGCTCTAGAAAATAAGAAAAAGATGAAATACTCAAGGGCAAAGAACACAAAAGAAGGTAGGTCACAAAAGAAGTAAAGTCAACTCTACTTCAAAATTAAACAGGCTGGGCGTGGTGGCTCATGCCTGTAATCCCCACACTTCAGGAGGCCAAGGCGGGCGGATCAAAAGGTCAGGAGTTCAGGACCAGCCTGGCCAACATAGTGAAACCCTGTCTCTACTAAAAATACAAAACTTAGCCGGGTGTGGTGGCGTGCGCCTGCGGTCCCAGCTACTTGGGAGGCTGAGGCAGGAGAATCATCTGAACCTGGGAGGCGGAGGTTGCAGTGAGCTGAGACAGTGCCGTTGCACCCCAGCCTGAGCGAGAGAGAGAGACTCCATCTCAAAAAAAAAAAAAAAAATTAAATGCAGCCAGGCAAGGTCTAAGGCAGGAGGATAGCTTGGACTCAGGAGTTGGAGACCAGCTTGGGCAACAAAGTGAGACCTTGTGGCAGGTGCCCAAAGTTCCAGCTATTCAGGAGGCTAAAGCTGGAGGATGGCTTGAGTCTAGGATATCAAGGCTGTAGTAATGTATGATCATGCCACAGGGCGACAGAGCAAGACCTTGTCTTAAAAAAAAAAAAAAAAAAAAAAAAAAAAGAACCAACAAGTGCAAATTAATAAAGTATTATTTTTCCACCTATCAAACTGGTAAAAATTAAGTTTAATAATTCTCTGTTGTTGAGAGGGTACAAAAGAACTCTGTATTCTGTTGATGGAAATATAAATTAGTACAACCTTCTGGAAAAGCCAATTTGGAAGAATTAATCGAAAAAACTAAGTCAGATCATGTCACTCCTTTGCTCAAAGTCCTTCAGTGGTCCCAGTTCAATCAGTTAAAAGCCAAAGTCCTTGCAATGGGCTGCATGGACTCCATGTCTTTCAGATCTTACCATCCATGACTGATCCTCATTTACTTCACTCACACTGCCTTTCCTCACAGCCCTCTCCACTCCCCTGCCCTCACACACACAACAGGCACACTCCTGCATCACAGACCAGGGCTCTGCCCTTCATTACGCCAACCTGAAACAATGGCTCCCTCTCTCATCTCCTTCAGGTTGTTGCTCAAATGTCACCTGCTGAGGCTTGCTCTGACCTATCTCTATTTAACACTGTAACCCTCCAGTGTTACCCTGGGATTCACTAACCTGCTTTCCAGAGGTATCACTACCTCATAGTCTATCCATGCTATTTATTTGTTTAGTTTGTTTCTCTCTGCCAAGGTGTAAAAGGCCAAGATGGCCAGGACTTTTGTTGGTTTTGTTTAAGTGCTATATCCACAGCACATAAAACAGAGTCACACACATACTGGGGAGTTAAACATCTGCTGAATAAATAAATGGATGGATTGTGTGCACATTGCATTCTAAGTTCTGTAAACAGCCAGGTCCCTATCCAAAATCTCAGACTCTATACCATGTTAATGCTGAGGAGCAAAGAGGAACACAGGCACATGATCTATGTCCTTCACCAAGACAGTCAGACTGCAGGAACAACATCAACAATCTCAGTTTCTCTGGCTTCATAAGAAAGCAGCATTCTTTCCATCATATCCCACCCCACAAGATACTCTCATTTCTAAAGGTCATTGTTCTAGGAACACCAACAATATGGCCCAGTGAGTATGCAGATGGAGGACAATTACCCTTTGTTATTCACTTTGTACAACTACCTAAAAGTTCCTGGATAGAGCAAATACCCTCTAGAAAGGAGGAAAACAATAGTCAAACTCCTTTTCCTTCTGTAAAATAAAATCTCCACCTACCACACCTCCAGTTTTACAACTTAACCACATTACAGGATCCAGCAGAACCCTACCTAGGGAAAAGGGTTCTATCCCACTCTCTAATAAAGAGCTATGTGCTCTGAGTCTTCTTGTCCATAAAATACATACAGCTAGATTACATCTAAGTTCCTTCTAACAATAAAACAATTCAGGTTAACTACGATTACTGATAGCAGCAAAAGTTGAGAGCAGTGGAAATCCAAGATTAGAGAAACAAAATGGGATGACTATCTTCTTCAGAAGCACCCTCTACCTTCAGAAGCTTTCCTTGCTAGAGCTAAATCCTCTCTTAACTGCCAAAACCTCCCATCCTTTTGTAACCCCCTTTTGGGGGTACTAGAATCAGTCTGAGGTTTCTTGGAATTGTCCTTTTTCTTATTCTTCCCTCGTTATCTTGGCTTAATCTCTGCTACTTCATCAGGATCTAGTTTTTGTGGTTTGATATTCAGAGATTCTGGACTTCAAAGGTGAGGGGATGAAAGTTTCAACTCAATGTTGGGACTCAGGATGCCTTGGAACTGGGAAGGTTTGTTGAGACCAGAAGCTCCAGCCCCATTGGTTCATTATCTTGTTTTCTGTCACATTATTTAAATGCACAGCAGACTCACAAGAGTAGCAGCTCTCTTATGTACAGTGAGTCTCAGATGGGCTTGAGAATTTGATGGTGGCAGGAGGATAGGAGGAGACAGAGCAGACGGTTACAAGTCATTTGAAAAAGTTCTCTACAAACATGGATATATCTCCATGTTAATACACTTCTTTGTTTTTAAAGGCTAGGTAAGTTGTACCTTATTTGTGGACATTTAGGTTGTGCATTTTTTATTGCAATTTATAAGCCACTGCAGTGACCACCCCTCTCTTCCTCAAATATATACATACACAACTATCTATATTTTATTATTAATTCTTGTTTTTGTTTAGACAAGAGTCTGGCTCTGTTGCCCAGGCTGGAGCGCAATGGTGCAATCTTGGCTCACTGTAACCTCTGCCTCCCAGGTTCAAGTGATTCTCCTGCCTCAGCCTCCAGAGTAGCTAGGACTACAGGGGCACGCCGCCACGCCCAGCTAATTTTTATATTTTTAGTAGAGGCGAGGTTTCACCATGTTGGCCAGGCTGGTCTCGAACTCCTGACCTCAAGTGATCCACCGATGTCAGCCTCCCAAAGTGCTGGGATTACAGGTGTGAGTCACCACGCCCAGCCCAATCTATCTATATTTTATACACTCACACAAGTATCTCTGTAGGATAAATTTCTTCAAATGGAAATGACCAAAGGCTATCCGTGTTAAAATCTCTGGATAAGGCCGGGCATGGTGGCTCATGCCTGTAATCCCAGCACTTTGGGAGACTGAGGAGGGCGGATCACCTGAGGTCAGAAAGGAGGTGGAGACCAGCGTGGCCAACATGGTGAAACCCCATCTCTACTAAAAACAGAAAAACTAGCTGGGCATGGTGGTACGAGCCTGTAATCCCAGCTACTCGGGAGACTGAGACAGCAGAATCGCTTGAACCCAGGAGGCGGAGGTTGCAGTTAGCTGGGATCACCCCACTATACTCCAGCCTGGATGACAGAATGAGACTCCGTCTCAAAAACAAACAAACAAACAAACCAAAAATCTCTGGATTTCCAGTTCTTTGAAAATAATAGGTATAAAGGACCTGTAGCATCTTGAAAGTAGTATTATATTGCAGCCTTACCTCCAGCAATCATGCTAATTTATAATCAACCAGGTTAAGCAATGAATATAGTTTTTTCACGTTCAACAATCTCTGGAGCTTTCTCAAAGCCTATTGATCACACTGCAAACTTTAATTCCAACAACAGAGAATGAGGTATAATTTATTTATGAAACATCAACAGCATTTCCAAAATTATCCTGTTTTTATTATATAATGATGTTTTCCCGATTTGTTTTTCTTACTCCGTATTAATTCTGCAACCCAAAATTATGGGAGTAAGGAAAATGATGTGAATGCAAGGTGCAGAGGGTTAGAAAGCTATTTAGAAATTATCATCATACACCAATGACATCTGAAATTAAATTTTAAAACCACAATGTTGAGAGTCCAAAATCCCAGAAAAAGTTCGTAGGATTGCTGCTGGATATACAACAAAGTGACTTCAAGAATTGAAACCTGATCTCTGTATTTTGTCAGCTTCGTGGGAGGCTGGAAAATTAAGTGGGCAGAAAAAAATGATCTAAACCAAGATTAAGATAAAGAGCATGCAAGAGATATAATTAGGGAAAATTTTAAAAACAGGAGACAGAATTTTAAATACAAGCCTAAACAGTCAAATAGCTGATGGGAACTGTGGTGAGTCAACTGGCACACCCCACCCCCTGCCCTACTCAATTTTCATGAGGCCTATTCAATTTTCATGAGGGCAAAAATGCCTTTTCTTCCTTTCCTAGATGAGATCAGAGAATCTTTTGTTCTCTCTGATCTGACTGAACCTGAATGATATGCTGACCTCTGGCTCATTCTATTCAAAGCAGCTAAAATATAACATTGGTCCTGAAAATATCTGATATTTTCAAATTTTGGATACTGTTTCAAAGGAGACTAATTAATTCAACATTAAAATATCTAAAAGACTTTTTTTTTTAACCAGAAGTCAAACAAGGAGACACAAAGGACATCAGATAAACTCAACAGTCATATTTTCCTTTTTCAGATTATAAAATTCTTTGTCTAAACACTAGGAGAAGGGAAGGAATGAAGGAAGGGGAAAGAAAGAGGGTGGGGGAGGGGAAGGAGGGAGGATAACTCAAAGACCTTGGACTTAAAATTTCAAACATCCAACCTAAGATTTATACAGATACATACAATATTGAATATATAATTAAAGAAAGTTCAGAAAAGGAAAATGGGGTGTTTTTGGCTGGAATTCAGAAGTTCTGATTTCTAAGATAAGAAAGTCTGCTTTTGGATACTACATTCTTTCGCTGAAATGTTGGAAATGTCCTAAAATCCATTTGAGCAATGCTGAGAAGTATCATGTGTTAGGAGAATTTTATTAAATATCTTTCAAAAGCTATGCAACTAATGAAACGGCATTTGACAAACATCTGGAGGAAAAAAAAAAAAAAAAGCTGGCCCAACATCTTCAGGACTACATCACTATGCCAGCAAATAGCAATTATTTTCAAAGGTCCTCTAAGTCACATGCCATGGCACGCAGACACAAGAACATGACCCAGGCAGCTCATTTTTTCTATAAGAGGCTGGACAGAAATGTTCTAGGGTTTGCAGGCCATATGGTTTCTGCCACTATTCAACTTTGTGGTTTTAGTGCAAAAGTGGCCATGGATAATACCTAATGAATATGACTGTATCCCAATAAAAGTTTGCGCACACTGAAATTTTAATTTCACATGTCATGAAACAGTATTAAGTTTTTTTGCAACCATTTAAAAATGTAAAAACCATTCCACACAAAAACAAGCAATGGGTCAAATTTAAATCAGCCCACGGTCACAGAAAACCCCTAATACAGACAATTAAATAAGGTAGCAATATTTAAACCGTTTCACAAAATAACAATCATTAATAAAGAAAGCCAGAGTCGGGGGCAGGGAAGGGAGGAGCATGCTTCTTTTTTTTTTTTTGAGATGGGAGTCTCACTCTGTTGCCCAGGCTGGAGTGCAGTGGCACGATCTAGGCTCACTGCAACCTCTGCCTTCCAGGTTCAAGAGATTCTCCTGTCTCAGCCTCCCAAGTGGCTGAGATTACAGGCATTCGCCACCACGCCCAGCTAATTTTTATTATTTTTAGTAGAGACAGGGTTTCACTATGTTGGTCAGGCTGGTCTCAAACTCCTGACCTCAAATGATCCTCCCGCCTCAGCCCCCCAAAGTGCTGGGATTACAGGCGAGAGCTACTGTGCCTGGCCTATATACATAAAGTTATTTGAAGACAGTATCTACTGAAATCATTAAAGAGGGAGGAAAAAAGCTCTTAACAAGGAAATTAAGTTTCTGCCTCTACAGACAAAGAGCGATTAGTAAACTCTCCGGGAAAAAACTCCAGAGTTCCAGGGAGCCGACCTACACCGTTCATGGACCTCTTGATGTGGGAAACTAATTTTACATGACTTTATACAAGAAGAAAGGAAGCAGCAATTTAACAATCAAGTCAGGGAAAGAATGGCAACACAATGATTATAATCAGAGCAGAAGGAACTGCAAGCTCCAAACAGGCTACAGACTCAGGGACAGGGTCATAAAATGGTGATCTCTGAAACTGAAACTAATAAGTGATCATTAAATAATAAAATCGGCTATATACAAAAGTTACAACCAAAAGAGACGGTTTGTAAGACTGCGGCCAATGAGAGAAGGCCTCCAAAATCTCATCAGACACTAAGAAAACAAATAATCTAGGATCAACTGAGCTTCAATGAATTACATCAATCTGTGGCAATGTCGTAACAGAAGGATGGTGGTCCACAAGGAAACTGGAGAAAGAAAAGCCAAAGATAAGAATCCGTCAGTGCTTCTCTAAAGGACAGGCAGGAGAAAGTGCACCCTGGCCTACTCTGTGGACCCACCTTGCCTAGAGGAAAGATGTGTACTTCCAGCTATTCTGCTGTGCCTCCTGTGTAGACTCTCCACTCATCTATTCACTTCTGAAATAAAATAGTTTTCCAGACTTTCCAGCTGAGAACAGACACTCTGGCCAGACCACCCCAGTGTCTCTTATGCTTTGCAGTTATATCTCTCCTTATAAATTAAGAAACTCGGCCAAGTGCAGTGGCTCACACCTATAATCCCAGCACTTTGGGAGGCCAAGGTGGGCAGATCACTTGAGCCAGGAGTTTGAGACCAGCCTAGGCAGCATGGCGAAACCCAATCTCTACAAAAGCTACAAAAATTAGCCAGAAATGGTGACGTACTCCTGTAGTCCCAGCTACTTGGGGGGCTAAGGTTCCCACCTGTGAGAATCACCTGAGTCCTGGAGGTTGAGGCTTGCAGTGAGCTGAGATTGTGCCACTGCACTGCAGTCTGGGTGACAGAGTGAGACCCTGCTTCAGAAAAAAAAAAAAAAAAAAAAAAAAAAAAACTGGTATTTATAGTATTATTAAGTCTCTAATGACTTTGGTAAGTATGAATTGTCCACAAAAACCTCTTAATCATAACCATGGATGAACTGACGACAAAAAAAAAAAAAAAAAAAAAAAAAAAAAAATCACACAGTTCTCCTATGTACTTTGCAAAACTGCAAAGGAAAAGGTAGTGGAAAATACCACAAAGGGATACATAACCATACGAGGCCACCTTGTTCAGCCACCACTAACTGGTCTTAATCTCTTCTTACTGCCCTTAATTAAGGCAGAGGGTATGGTGGTTGAGAACACTGGGTTCTGGAGTCAGACTGCTTGGTTTGAACAAACTCCTTCTCCATCACTTCCTAATTAAGGTTTCTTAAACACTCTGAGCTCAGTTTCTTCATCCTGTTAAGCAGAGATGAAGGGGGTTATACCTCCAAGCAGAGATGATGGGAGGACTAAGAGACAATGCATTTGAAGAGCCTGATACAATGTCTGGCACCTAGAAAGCACTCAACAAATGCTGGCTCCTTTTTGTTATTACCATCGTTGTTATTTCTATTTTTAACTGTAAAAACTGATAAATCCTTTTGCTGAATATACTGACTCTAGCAATATTCCAGTAGTTGATCTTCATTCATAGCAGTTTAGTTTTCTTCTTTATCTGACAGTGTTTCACTCTTGTTGCCCAGGCTGGAATGCAATGGCGTGATATCAGCTCACCACAACCTCCGCCTCCCAGGTTCAAGCGATTCTCCTGCCTCAGCCTCCCAAGTAGCTGGAATTACAGGCATGATGCGCCACCACACCCGGCTACTTTTGTATTTTTAGCAGAGACAGAGTTCGTCCATGTTGGTCAGGCTGGTTTTGAACTCCCGACCTCAGGTGATCCACCCACCTCAGCCTCCCAAAGTGCTAGGATTACAGGTGTGAGAAAAGAGCTTCTTAAGGCACTAAATTAATTCCAATGCAAGACCCCAACCATGTTCTTCACAAGCTTTTTTCAACCAAGGTGCAGAACTGCTCCTCCCTCAACAGCTGCTGTTTTGATCACACAAGCACACCTGTTCAATCTCATTTCCAACTTCCAACCAGCTTCAGTAATCATGTCAATCACCTCAAACTTTCTACCCCTCTTTCTCTCTCTACATTAGAAAATAAGGGTTCTCTGAAATTGTGGAAAGTCACCACCTACCAACTCCTGATATAAGAAGTAACATTTCCTTATATATAGTAGATATATGGATACACAGACAAAAAGCCATCAACAAAATGTAAGTTGAAACCACAATGAGATGCCACTTTATACCCAGTAGAACGGTTATAATTTTTTTTAAAAAGAAGAAAATTAGTAAGTGTTGTCAAGGATGTGGAGAAACTAGAACCCTCATACACTGCTGGTAAGAATGTAAAATGGTATAGCCAATTTGGAAAACAGTCTGGCAATTCCTCAAAGGTTAAATACAGAGGTATCATATGACCCAACAAGTCCACTCCCAGGTATATAGCTAAGAGAATTAAAAACTTAGATCCACACAAAAACTTGTATGCAAATGTTCATAACAGCATTATTCACAATTGCCAAAAAATGAAAATAACCTAAATATCCATCAACTGATTAATTAATAAATAAAATGTGGGCTATCCATACAATGTAATATCATTTGGCAATAAAAAGAATGAAGTGCTGATACACACAACCACATGGATGAACCTTGAAAATATTATGCGGGGTGAAAGAAGCCAGTAGGAAAAGACCACATATTGCATGATTCCGTTTACATGAAATGTTCAGAATAGGCAAATCTATAGAGACAAAGGTCAATTAGTGCTTCCTAGAGACCAGAGAAGCTAGGAGGAAATGGGGAGTGACTGTTTATGGGTATGAGGTTTCTTTCTGGGATGATGAAAATGTTTATCAAATTGATAGTGGTGATGAATATACAACTCTGACTATACTAAAAACCAATGACTGTACACATTAAATAGTTGAATTGTATGCCATACAAATATTCCCAAAAAGATATTATGTGATTAGGTAAATGTTTACCAAATGAACAGGGACAAATGACCAGGAGAGGAGTACTGAGTCCCCTGGGGCAGTAGAAAGCTTGGGAACAAAACTAGCCAATATACTCATGAAAACAGGCTTCAGTGTGCCCTCCATAGCCTGCAAATCTATTTTTAAAAGCCACTCAGGCCGGGCGCGGTGGCTCAAGCCTGTAATCCCAGCACTTTGGGAGGCCGAGATGGGCGGATCATGAGGTCAGGAGATCGAGACCATCCTGGCTAACACGGTGAAACCCCGTCTCTACTAAAAATACAAGAAAATTAGCCGGGCGAGGTGGCGGGCGCCTGTAGTCCCAGCTACTCGGGAGGCTGAGGCAGGAGAATGGCGTGAACCCGGGGGAACGGAGCTTGCAGTGAGCCGAGATCGCGCCACTGCACTCCAGCCTGGGGCACAGAGCAAGACTCCGCGTCAAAATAAATAAATAAATAAATAAATAAATAAATAAAATAAAATAAAAGCCACTCAAACATCTGTTAGCTTTTCATGTGACTTCACAACTTTCATCATCCTAGTTATAAACCATTTAAACACAATACCTTACAAATGTACATTTCATTTTTTTGTAGTTTGGGTAACCCCTATATCATAACTTAAACAACAGAAGCTACTACAGAGCTAATCATATCTATCAAATTTAATTCACTTATTTATCCAACAAACATTATATACCTACTGTGTGCCAGACAACGTCCTAGTGTGAAGTATGCAAAGATGGCTGAGATGTAAGCCCTGCTCTCAAGAAGCTCACACACAGCATGGTGAACTGAGAGTTATAATGTGAGACTTTGGAGAACACTCTGACTTGTGTTGCTGCAAATGAAATAAGGTCCTAATAAGTGTTATTTCAATGAAGATGATACGAAATAATTACAGGGCAGTGACCATCCTCCTGATGAGCAGCCTACCTGTTGACATGCTCCTCCCAGTCCTCTGGTGGAGGAGGGGCATCTGCATCAGTCCTGGCAAAGATGACATGCCGTTCACACTCATTCATCACGCTGCGTGCCTTCTGATTGTCATAGAGTGGCATAGGCGTTGACATGACCGTCTCCACATCTATTGGCACATCTGATTCACTGTAAACAGGTGAGGAAATAGGACCGGGCCACACATACTTCACAGGTATTTAACAATCATCTGGTTGACAAAAAATGTATCTTTAATACAGTCAGCTTTAAATTATGTATAAGCACATTACATCCACAAGAAAATTTTGATCCAAAGTTATCTTTCCCACACTTGTCTAGATCTCTGCCTTCTCAGACACGATGGTATGTAATGGAAGAACACAGTCATTTTTTCAATGAGTCTATATAAAAAATGATAAACATCTTTTTTTTTTTAAAGATAAATATGGGCCAGGTGCAGTGGCTCACACCTGTAATACCACCACTTTGTGAAGCCGAGGCAGGTGGATCGCTTGAACTCAGAAGTTCAAGACCAGCCTGGGCAACATGAGGAAACCCTGTCTCTACCAAAAATACAAAAATTAGCTGGGCATGTGGCACATGCCTGTGATCCCAGCACTAAGGAGGCTAAGGTGGGAGGACTGTTGGCACCTGGGAAGTCAAGGCTGCAGTGAGCCATGATTGCATCACTGCACTCCAGCCTGGGTGACAGAGCAAGACCTGGTCTCAAAAATAAATAAATAAATAAATAAATAAATAAATAATAAATACGGCCAGGCACAGCAATTCACACCTGTAATCCCAGCACTTTGGAAGGCTGAAGCAGGAGGATCACTTAAGCCCAGGAGTGAGCTGGTCTCAAAAAATAAATAAATAAATGACAAATATAGCTAGGCACAGTGATTCATACTTGTAATCCCAGCACTTTGGGAGGCTGAGGCAGGACTGCTTAAGCCCAAGAGTTCAAGACCAATTTGGCAACATGGCAAAACCCCGTCTCTACAACAAACACAAAAATTAGACAGGCATGGTGGTGTGTGCCTGCAGTCCCAGGCACTCAGGAAGCTGAGGTGGGAGGATGGCTTGCTTGAGCCCAGGAGGTTGAGGCTACAGTCAGCTGTGATCATGTCACTGCACTCCAGTCTGGGTGACAGAGCAAGACCCAGTCTCAAAAAAAAAAAAAAAAAGGACAATATATTCCATAAGCAAGTTGATTTGACTCTCAAACTAATTTTTTTTTTTTTTTTTTTTTTTTTTTTTGAGACGGAGTCTCGCTTTGTCAACCAGGCTGGAGTGCAGTGGTGCGATCTCGGCTCACTGCAACCTCCGCCTCCCATGTTCAAGCGATTCTCCTGCCTCAGCCTACCAAGTAGCTGGGACTACAGGCACCTGCCACCTCGCTCGGCTAGTTTTTTGTATTTTTAATAGAGACGGGGTTTCACCGTGTTTGCCAGGATGGTCTTGATCTCCTGACCTCGTGATCTACCCATCTCAGCCTCCCAAAGTGCTAGGATTACAGGCGTGAGCCACCACGCCCGGCCTCAAACTAATATTTTTAAAAGATCACTTTCAATTTTTGTTTAGTAGGCTACAGCTCAGGAGTGGAATTAGAAGACCAGCGAGGCAGCCACTGCAGTTGACTGAGATAGGCCAGAAATCATGATAGCTTGTTTAGGGACGAGAACAGTACAAATGGAGAGAAGTGGCTAACAAGTTGATTGCCTAGATACTGTCCAATACAGTAGTTACAAGCTACATACGACTACTTAAACTGAGGCAGACAGATCACGAGGTCAGATCAAGACCATCCTGGCTAACAGTGAAACTCCATCTCTACTAAAAATACAAAAAATTAGCCAGGCGTGGTGGCGGGCACCTGTAGTCCCAGCTACTCGGGACACTGAGGCAGGAGAATGGTGTGAACCCAGAAGGTGAGCTTGCAGTGAGACTGCGCCACTGCACTCCAGCCAGGGCAACAGAGTGAGACTCTGTCTCAAAAAAAAAAAAAAAGAAATTACTGGGCACAAGGGCTCAGGCTTGTAATCCCAGCACTTTGGGAGGCCAAGGTGGCCAGAACGCTTGAGCCCACAAATTCAACAGTGTGGGCAACATAGTGCAAAAATACGGAAATTAGCTTGTGGTCCCAGCCACATGGGAGGCTGAGGTGGGAGGATCAACTGAGCCTCGGAGGCGGAGGTTGCAGTGAGCCAAGATCACACCACCGCACTCACTCCAGTCTGGGTGACAGAGACCTCGGCCCAAAAAAAAAAAAAAAAAAAAAAAAAAAAATTTAAATAGAATTAAATATTCAGGCTGGGCACAGAGGCTTGCGCCTGTAACCCCAACATTTTGGGAGGCCAAGGCGGGTGGATCACCTGAGGTCAGGAGTTCGAGACAAGCTTGGCCAACATGGTAGAACCCCATCTCTACTAAAAATACAAAAAATAGCTGGGTGTGGTGGCATGTGCCTGTAGTCCCAGCTACTTGGGAGGCTGAGGCAGGAGAATGCTGTGAACTCAGGAGGCAGAGGTTGCAGTGAGCCGAGATCGCACCACTGCACTCCAGCCTGGGCAACACAGTGAGACTCCGTCTCAAAAAAAAAAAAAAAAAAAAAAAAAAAAGGCCAGGCACGGTGGCTCACGCCTGTAATCCCAGCACTCTGGGAGGCAGAGACGTGCGGATTGCCTGAGCTCAGGACTTTGCAACCAGCCTGGGCAACATGGTGAAACCCCATCTCTACTAAACAACAAAAAATTAGCTGGGTGTGGCAGCAAGCACCTGTAGTCCCAGGTACTTGGGAGACTGTGGCAGAATTGCTTGAACCCAGGGGGCGGAGGTTACAGTGAGCCAAGATCGCACCACTACACTGCAGGCTGGGTGACAGAGCAAAACTCCGTCTCAAAAATATGAAAAAATAAAAAATTCAGTTCCGCAGCGACATTAGCCACATTTCAAGTGTTCAATAGATACATGTGGTGGCAGTTACCATACTGGATATCCCAGGTATAGAAGATTCCTATTATTACAGAGAGTTCTGTTAAACAGTGCTGGTCTAGGGTTTTAAATTCATACAAACTTTCCCTTTCAATAGCAAGTCAACTGGTAGTTATTAATATATGCTGTAAAGTCTATGATTTCCTTCTGTATGATTACCTAAGACAGATGACCTGGAATGCACATACCTTAGCTATTTAGCTCATTTTGTACAGAGCCTAGAACAGAAACAAATATAAATGAACATCTAAAGGTCTTTCATATTTTAAAATGAAATCCAGCCAGGCATGGTGGCTCATGCCTGTAATTCCAGCACTTTGGGAGGCCAAGGCAGGTGGATTGCTCATGGGGAAACTCTGTCTCTAACAAAAATACAAAAATTAGCCAGGCGTGGTGGCGGGTGCCTATAATCCCAGCTACCTGGGAGGCTGAGGCAGGAGAACTGCTTGAACTTGGGAGGCAGAGGTTGCAGTGAGCCAAGATTGTGCCATTGCACTCCAGCCTGGGTAACACAGTGAGACTCTGACTCAAAAAAAAAAAAAAGAAAGAAAGAAAAAAAGAAATACTAGTGCCCCAAGCGTCCTTCCCACTTTATGATATATTGCACCAACTTTGTCACCCCAAATACTATGCCAAACAAACTGGTCTAGTGGCTATCTGCCAAACTTTATGTTAACTTTTTGACCTCAGTGACCTTACTGCATCCATTTCCAATGACTGAAATAATTACATCATTATGAAACGAAATGAAATCACGTGCAGCTAGATTTGGTGGTGGGCAAAAGAGCTGATAATCTTCTCTAGGCCAGACATTGAGCTAGGTACTTGGATACGTGTACGTAAAAGAGAACTCTTGATTTCACCATCACAAACCTATCCTCCCCCAGTTTTCCCTAACTCATGGCACCACCCAATTGCTCAAGCCAGAAATCTGTCATCCTAATTTTACCTTTTCCTTTAACCCTGGTTCTTGCTCTTCTTTCCAATTCACTATTGCAGATCCTATTAACCTATTCACTCTACCTATGAAATACATCTCGAAGTCATCTGTATTTCTCCATTTGTACTGTTCCTGCCCGATACAAGATATCATGATTTCTGGCCCATTTCAGTCCATTGCAATGGCAGCCTGCACCTGATCCTATAAGTTCTACTCCTGCACTACAACATACTCAACAAAAAATCCAAAATGATCTTTTTAAAGTATAAATTGAATCTCTAGCTTAAGATCCTTCAATGGCTTCTCACCACTCTTATTATCAAATTCCTTCACGAGGTAACCTCTGCCAACTTCTCCCTACCTCCCACTTATACCCCTACTGCTATTATATTCTGGCCACGCTGGCCTAAAAGAGTTCTTAAAGCATGCCGAATTCTCATTTTCAGGGTCTATATTTGGAGACAGAGATTATAAAAGGAAACAATTTTCTAAGAACCAAAAGAACCAAGTCCACAGAATCTCACTTTAAGAAAATGTCGCCTGGTGCAGTGGCTCAAGCCTGTAATCCCAGCACTTTGGGAGGCCGAGACGGGTGGATCACGAGGTCAGAAAATCGAGACCATCCTGGCTAACCCGGTGAAACCCCATCTCTACTAAAAAAAAAAAATACAAAACACTAGCCGGGCAAGGTGGCGGGCGCCTGTAGTCCCAGCTACTTGGGAGGCTGAGGCAGGAGAATGGCGTGAACCCGGAAGGCAGAGCTTGCAGTGAGCTGAGATCCGGCCACGGCACTACAGCCTGGGCGACAGAGCTAGACTCCGTCTCAAAAAAAAAAAAAAAAAAAAAAGAAAATGTCATGAGATGTGGCCACAGGAGTTTTAATGTCAGCAAGAAGCTAATATGCAGCCAAAAAGGAAAAGACTTCAACTACTATTTAAAGGAGCTTTTCAGTTACGCCCTAGGCCAGAGGCATCAGGATTATGCTAAATTATTGCCTAAAGTTACAGATTTTATCTCATGTACAACCAAAAAAAGGCAACAAAATTAAAAAGTCATTGGGAAATGAAATAAAAAACACTATTCTGCACATGTTTAAAACACACGTAGTGGGTCAGGCGCGGTGGCTCATGCCTGTAATCCCAGCACTTTGGGAGGCTGAGGCGGGTGGACTGCCTGAGGTCAGGAGTTCGAGACCAGCCTGGCTAACATGGTGGGTTAAACCCTGTCTCTACCAAAAATACAAAAATTAGCCAGGCATGGTGGCACATGCCTGTAGTCCCAGCTACTCAGGAGGCTGAGGCAGGAGAATCGCTTGAACCCAGGAGGTGGAGGTTGCAGTGAGCCGAGATCACACCACTGCACTCCCGCCTGGGTAACAGAGCAAAACTCTGTCTCAAAAAAAAAAAAAAAAAAAAAAAACCACACACACATCGTGATATCTCTAACTCCTCAGGTCATTAAGGCTCAATTCCAGGAGGGGGGACTCTAAAGAAGCCTCTACAAGGGCTCTAACCCCCCACAAAATTGAAACCAGTGCTTAAGGAAAGATTAAACATTAGGTCAGATCAAAAACAAACAGAAGGCCGGGCACGGTGGCTCACGCCTGTAATCCCAGCACTTTGGGAGGCCGAGACAGGCGGATCACGAGGTCAGGAGATAGAGACTATCCTGGCTAATACGGTGAAACCCCATCTCTACTAAAAAACACAAAAAAACTAGCCGGGCGAGGTGGCGGGCGCCTGTAGTCCCAGCTACTCAGGAGGCTGAGGCAGGAGAATGGCGTAAACCCGGGAGGCGGAGCTTCCAGTGAGCTGAGATCCGGCCACTGCACTCCAGCCTGGGCAACAGAGCGAGGCTCCGTCTCAAAAAAAAAAAAAAAAAAAAAAAAAAACAGAAAAAACTCTTCTCCAAAAGTCCTCCTTTGATCACCATAACAGAATATATCAACACATCTTGAAACATAATTAGAGTGCCTTAAAGTGCAAAAGAATTGGCAAACAGGTTTATTTAGACCAAATGTAACTGTATCACACATCAGGTAGTCAATTTATGAAACTTCCTTACCCTATAACATAGGCTGGGTGAAAATACCATTAGACATAAGAAGGGTTTAGATTAACCCATGGATAGCAGCTCTGTAACAAGGGAAGAGAAAAAGCAATGTCTTGGGAACTGGCTTCTAACCTTCCTGTGTGAAGCCAAGAAAAGCAAAATGCATTACTATAAAAAGGCTATTGTTGCCACTGTCAAGCAACCCAGAGCACTGGACTAATGTGATAAGGAGTCGTATCCTGTGTGGTCATCTTTTAAAATCAACTTTTCAGTCTTTTTCTTCACCAGTTAAATAACCCTCTGCGATTTTCCCCTTTCCACACATCCTATTATCTAAGTGGAATAGGTCGTCTGCTTTTCATTTCCATGTCTTGCTTTCCTAATTCTTGTTAGCTGTCTCATACAGATATCCACATTCAAGCCTGCTATCCTTATGCTGCTTAAGAGATGCCTGAATTTAACATCCAAACGCCTCATACAATCTCCCCCAGTCAATCCTGAGAAAATCCTCTCTAAATTCCCATCTGATCACTGCCCAGTGACGGCAGCAGCAGCCCTCAGAAGCCCAAACTCACATGGTACTTTCGTGCTGCCGCCGGGGAGTGACAAAGAGCATGCGGGTGGGGCGGGCACTACTGGCATCTGGGTGGGCACTCCAAGGCTTGGCATAGCTATGATCCAGAAAAACCAGGTCCAGCTCCCGTTCGTGCACTGAAAGCTGGAAGAGCAGCGAGGTGCCCATGCGTCGAGCTGAAGTCTGGAAGTCCCTCTCCCCACCCCGGTGGGCCATGTCAGTGGAGGGGCAGAAAGTCAGAGCAAGGGTATCTGCATGCTAGTCACCTGCAGTGAGAAGTTTCAGTTTAGGTCAATTCCAATATTCTGAATTTCTCCCAATCTACACCATCGAACATGCTTACTTTTGTAACCTACTATCATTCCTGTTGAGTATCCATTTCACAGCAGACCTCTGGTGGGGAGGGTTCGTGGAATCCCACACCAACACCAAAAAAAAAGGGAAAAAAAAAAAAAAAAGAAAAACGAGGTGCCATGAGTTGTCCCATACTCAACCTCTAGCGAACTGAAATTCGCTAACGGGAGAGCTCACCGACCCCGAGGTTCAGAAAGACCTGGCGTGGACAGACACTACACCTGCTTGGCCAGCACAACTTCCTAGGTGGGCAGGAAGAGTTCTGGCAAACGGGAAATCACAAACGTGAGTTCGTCGAAAGCTAAGGTTCTCTGTCGCTTCACATCATCCTCTACCGACGATGCCAACCGAGCCCGGTCCGCAGCAGGAGCGTGGGCACCGCTAAAGGGCAGGGCAACGCGGGCCTCAAAAAAGCGAATCCCAGCTAGGGCTCCATGTCCTTCGAGTCCCTCGTACCGCGTGAAACAAAAGTTCTGTCGGTACTTCGTAATATTCCAGAGTTTATATGAAAAGGAGAGCTCCCCCCACAAAGCCTGTGACAAAATGGTCCCCGTGGAAGCCCTTTCGCCCGCACCCCCGGCGAGGCGTCCCCAGCAAACCGCCCCGGACCCCGGCGGCCCCGCAGGCGTTCCTGCCACTGAGCCTCCATCGAGGAGACAGGGCCATGACTCGCATTTTACAGACGAGGTCGCCAGCTCGGGGAACTGAAGCGACTTGGCCAAGGTCATGCAGAGTTCGCGACGAGGAGGAGCCTCCTGGCCCCCGCCCGCCGCCCGCCGCCGCCCGCCGCCGCCCGCCGCCTCCCGCCTCCCGCTCCCTGGGGCACGGCTCGGCGTCCGCGTCACCGAGGCCCAGACGCGGCCCCCGCCCGCCCCCGGCCCAACCCGCCCGACCAGCCCCGGCAGCCGGCCCTAGCCCGGGCCCCCGCACGCCCCGGGAGCCCTGAAGCCCTCGCCGAGACCCCCGGCCGTCCCAACCAGGGCCGCGAACCCCACGGCCCGCCACTCCCCTCGAAGCCAACGCAGCTCTCACCCGCGCTCTTACGGCCGCGCGCTCGGCCCGGGCCAGATCCCTCAGCGCGTGCGCGTCAACGCCTCCACGCCCCGGCGCTGCGGGCACCGAGTAAAACGCGGAAGCGGCTCACGGCCTGGGAAGGGAGAGGCGGTGAGCGGCAAAGCCCGGAACGGATGAAGCCCCGGCGCCTCAGTCCGGAAGAGGAGCGCCGAGAGCGCGAGAGCGCGAGAGCGTGTCCGAAGCAGAAAGTCAGCACCTGGGCTGGAGTGTCCCCCTCGCGCATTTTCAGTAGGGAAAGCGAGGGCGGAGGACGAGGCTGGCTTCTACGGCCCCAGTTCTCGCCGCCCCCATCGTGTTGGTCCTTTGTGCCCTCTGGGCGGTCGAGCACCCAACTGTCCACCTCCACCCGGGCAGTCCCCTGAATTTCCTCATTAAGAATGTACCTGTGTGGCTCACGCCTGTAATCCCAGCGCTTTGGGAGGCCTAGGCGGGAGGATCTCTTGAGCTCAGGAATTTGAGATGAGCCTGGCCAATATGATGAGACCTCTGTATCTACAAAAAATTTTAGAAATTAGGCATGTGTGATAGTGATGTATGCCTGTAGTCCCAGCTACTCGGGAGGCTGAGGTGGGAGGATCACTTGAGTCTAGGAGGTCCAGGCTGCCATGAGCCATGGTCGCGCCACGGAACTCCAGCCTGGACGACGGAGTGAGACCATGTCTCAAAAAAAAAAAATAGAATTTTGTTACTGACCCTAGATCGCTTTGTGTGGTTAACTTTCCTATGTGTTTTTGTGTAGAGACAGTAGATCCTCAAAGTCAGGGAAATTAACCTTTGTATCCTCCAGAGAACATAGAGCCCAGGACATAGGTAATTGTTCAAATGATGACTGATCAATAATTGGTTATTTGGTTGACTGACTGAGAGAGCAAGAGTCATGGTTCAAGATGGTAAATCTCACCCGGGAGCTGTGGCTTATGCCTATCATCCCAGCACGTTGGGAGGCCCAGGTGGGAGGATTGCTTGAGACCAAGAGTTCAAGACCAGCCTGCACAGAACAGTCAGACTTCATTTCTATTTTTTTAAAAAAATTAATTAATTAAATTTTTAAAAATGGCCAGGTGTGGTGGCTCACACCTGTAATCCCAGCACTTTGGGAGGCTGAGGCGGATGGATCACAAGTTCAGGAGTTCAAGACCAGCCTGGCCAACATGGCGAAACCCTGTCTCTACTAAAAATACAAAAATTAGCCACGTGTGGTGGCCCATGCCTGTAATCCCAGCTACTTGGGAGGCTGAGGTAGGAGAATCACTTAAACCCGGGAGGCAGAGATCGGTGAGCCGAGATCGCACCATTGCACTCCAGCCTGGGAGACACAGCAAGACGCTGTCTCTAAAAAAAAGAAAATGATATGTACAGACATGCAAACACTCGAAACATTCAGAAAGCTACTCAAAGCTGTGTTCCACAAAGATGAGAGGGTAAATTGAGAAAACAGAAGGCATAGGATCGGGGAAGCAGGGTCTAACACAAGAAGCAGACAAGGAATTCTGAAGGTGATGGCAAAGAGTACCCCAGGACGATAGCTGTGCTGCATGACTGGGGACCACCAGTCTCGGCTGGGGGAGAAGAGAAGACCAGGAGGTAGAGCCCCAGGGAAAACAATAAAACTAGGAAAATGCCTCACAGATTTGAAAAAAATCAAGGAATGCTATTTAAATGTGCTGTTTAGAAATATGAAGCTTAATGCCACAGAAATTATCACAAATAGAGCAGCCCCTGCCCCACCTCTCCCTACCCTTAACTTTGTCTCCTGGCGCTTGTTTGGGGCCAGGGTTCTGCTGTTTCTCTACTTATATTTCCATTCCCACTATAAACAAATTTGTGTCTTTTCTCTGCCCCCTTCCTCAGCACACCGTGTTTATCATTTTGTTTCATTCTTTGCCAATTTAAGAGGTGATAAATGGTATCTTATCCCGTTTCTTGGCTTATTAATGAGTTTGATTTTTTGTTTTGTTTTGTTTTGTTGTTGTTGTTGTTGAGACGGGGTCTCTCTCTGTCGACCAGGCTGGAGTGCAGTGGCGTGATCTCGGCTCACTGCAACCTCGGCCTCCAGGGTTCAAGCGATTCTCCTGCCTCAGCCTCCCGAGTAGCTGAGACCACAGGCGTGTGCCACCACGCCCGGATAATTTTTTTGTATTTTTAGGAGAGACGGGGTTTCACTGTGTTAGCCAGGATGGTCTCCATCTCCTGACCTCGTGATCCACCCACCTCGGCCTCCTAAAGTGCTGGGATTACAGGCGTGAGCCACTGCTCCCAGCTTTTAGATATTCATTAGTTTTCCTTCTAACTATTAAATAAGATGTAATTTATACAACGTTCAACCCTAAAACCTAAAAAACCTTGCTGTGGAGAATAACAGTAAATGCCCCAGCTCCACCTTAATGCTCAGAGGCTCTGACAGCCATAAAGACAGCCACTTCAAAACTGCATGGGCTTCTTCGACCTTCCATAGGAGCTCATTCATTCAAAAGCTAATTTCCTTTTGTCAAAGAGGGTCTCATATGTAAACTTAGGTTTTTCTTAGTAAAAAGGAGGCTTCCACGTTAAGAAGAACTTTCGCTGAGACCTCACAGAAATAGTCCTTGATTTTCCTATCCCTTTTCTCAGGTCGCTTCACTGTTTTCTTATTTTCTCATCTAAATTGTGTGACTTTGGCAATGATTCACTCCAGACAACTTGCTTGTACAAGGAGAAAACATCAACCTTACGTCTGACCTTGAAATCAAAAGGACAGCAAGGAGGGCAGGTGTGGGGTGGGAAAAAAAAAAAAAAAGGCCAGACTTGGTGGCTCACGCCTGTAATCCCAGCAGTATGGGAGGCCGAGGCGGGCAGATCACCTGAGTTCGAGAATTCCAGACCAACCTGACCAACATAGAGAAACCCCATCTCTACTAAAATTACAAAATTAGCTGGGTGTGGTGGCGCATGCGTGTAATCCCAGCCACTCGGGAGGCTGAGGCAGGAGAATCGCTTGAACTCGGGAGGCAGAGGTTGTGGTGAGCTGAAATCGCACCATTGCACTCCAGCCTGGGCAACAAGAGCAAGACTCCATCTCAAAAAAAAAAAAAAAAAAAAAAAAAAAGAATAGGAGAAAAGAGAAAAGAGGAGGTGAAAGCAGCCAGATGATTTTGTTTCTACAGGCCCAGTCACCTATACTGGGTGACACCCATACTGTTCCTCTTCCCCCCTCTTTCCCATTAATTCCTCACCAGAACCGAGAACCGCCCACCTTTGTGACATCCTCTCTGTTGCCAAGCAACAGACAGGAAGTGGGGCTCCACTCACCCCAGGATCCCTGGGAAGAGCCTCGGACTGAGGAGCTCCAAAAAGGAAGCTGTGGCACTGCGGAGGGAACGAGGGAAGAGAGTAGGTCTCCGAGATGCTGCGGCTTGTTGTGCAGTCGGCCAAGATTGACCCACCGCTAGCTCCACTACCCAGGCCCTGCATGTCCATCGACTTCAGAGGTGAGAGCCTCCTTGGGTCCACATGGGAGAGAGAAGCCCCCAGAGGCAACATGCATTCAGTGAAAAAAGAGGTGTAGGGCACCGTACTACGTAAAAGATGCCCTGTATAACACAAAGTGAAGTAGACATTGCCCAGCTCTCTCAAAACTTATTGCTGTCGTTTGATTATGACTTCTCTGCCTCCTACTTTTGCTAGGGAATGGATATGGAAAAAAGAGAGGACGAGTGCTTCTGGACTTTCTTCCATGACCTAGAGCTGCGCCGTAAACTAAGGTTTAAAGAGAAAGTCCCTGCTTCCTCAGATTGATGTGGGGGTTTAAAAAGATAATATGTGTATAGCCCTTAGTATAACTTCTAGTAATAACTGCTTGATCATGTTAGTTCCGTTTGCATGAGCTTTACAACTGACAAAGCGTTTTTTTTTTTTTTTGAGACAGACTGTCACTCTGTTACCCAGGCTAGAGTGCAGTGGTGTGATCTTGGCTCACTGCAACCTCTGCCTCCCAGGTTCAAGCAATTCCCCTGCCTCAGCCTCCGAAGTAGCTGGGACTACAAGCGCATGCCACCACACCCGGCTAATTATTGTCATTTTAGTGGACACGGGGTTTCACCATATTGGTCAGGCTGGTCTCGAACTCCTGACCTCAGGGATCCACCCACCTGGGCCTCCCAAAGTGCTGAGATTACAGGTGTGAGCCATGGCACCCAGCTGACAAAGCCTTTTCATATGTACAATGATGTCTGCTGCTCACAGCAATTCCAGAGGTAGATGAAGCAAATTTTATCATCTCCATTTTTTTTTTTGTAGATGAAGCAAGTTTTACTATCTCCATTTTTTTTTTTTTTTTTTTTTTTTAGTTAAGAGAATAGAACCCCAAGAAGGAAGGGAAAGAAAAGGATGAAAGAATTTGTGAGAGAAAATGAGAGAGATGTTAGGTATATTTAGATATCAAAGATCTGGCAGCTAAAAGGAAAGAAAAGAATAAAGGATGAAAGGATGGGGCATGGTGGCTCACGGTTGTAATCCCAGCACTTTGGGAGGCTGAGGTGGGCAGATCACTGGAGGTCAGGAGTTCGAGACAAGCCTGGTCAACACAGTGAAACCCTGTCTCTATTAAAATATAAAAACTAGCTGGGCGTGGTGGCAGGTGCCTGTAATCCCAGCTACTTGAGAGACTGAGGCGGAAGAATCGCTTGAACCTGGGAGGCGGAGGTTGCAGTGAGCCAAGATCACACCACTGCACTCCAGCCTGGCCAACAGATCAAGAAGTGCCATCTCGAAAGAAAGAAAGAAAAACGAAAAAAGGGTGAAAGTATGTAGGTGGAGATACAGGACGGTGGATACAGGCAAATAGGTTTTACAGGGACAGTTGGTAGGGAGAAAACCCAGACCAAGAGAAAAGAGGACACAGTAGTTCCTACAGGAGATGTGAGTGAAGAATGGAATTTCTTTATTTTATGTTATGCTGTTGTTCTGTGAAACTAGGCTTGTTGAACACAGCAATATTCAGAGATTGAACATTTGGGACTCTGGGCTCACAGGGTCATACATGCTGATGTCCTCAGTCTGCAGGTTTCAAGAGGGGCGGTGCGAGTTCAGGATGAATTTGCCCTGCTTGACTAATTCTCCAGTTAGCCAGGCGAGGGGTTGCCAGTTCTTCTCTGATTCTGAGCCATCTTCCCCACCAACTCATGGGCACCATCTTTCTCATTCCAGAAATATCTCTCACAAAGATGCCTAAAACTCAGAACCCTGGGTTCACCCACAGATTCTTCTGATTGTATGTTTATGTTTGACACTTTGTACTCCTTTTGTCCTTCTCAGCCTCTTCCTTCATATGCTGTCCACTAACCTGCTCCCCTTCCCACTGCTTGGAGGGCCTTTTACCCATTATGGATGTTTCAGGATGTCTTCGTTAGGGTACACTGGGCTTTGCTCCGGCAATAAATAAAACCTTAATTTTCAGTGGGTTAACGATGAAAGTTTACCTCTTGCTTACACCAAGTCCTGCATGGATGGTGCTGGTCAGACAGCTCTCCTGTGTAGCTCCTACAAATGGTAGTTTAGGGACTAGCCACGTGCTCCTTGTGGCTGCAAAGTTAGCAGGTCACGAGGGTGGCTATAGGGAGAGGAGAGAGGAGAATGAAGAATCTCATGGAAATTGAGAACCAGACCTGGCAGTGGCAAATATCATATCCATACCCCATTGGCCAGAGTGAGTCACACGGCCCCGCTTAGCTGCAAGACACTGAAAACTCCGGAAGAAAATGAAATGGGCCAGGCGCGGCGGCTTTCACCTGTAATCCCAACAATTTGGGAGGCTGAGGCAGGCAGATAGCTTGAGTCCGGGAGTTTGAGACCAGCCTGGGTGACATGGTAAAACCCTGTCTCTACAAAAAATACAAAAATTAGCCGGGTATGGTGGCATGTAGTCCAGGCTACTTGGGAGGTGGGAGGATGGCTTGAGCCTGGGAGACAGAGGTTGCATTGAGCCCAGATCATGCCACTGTACTCCAGCCTGGCTGACAGAGTAAGACCTCATGTCACACACACACACACACAAAAGTAAAGAAAAAAGAAAAAGAGAAACGAAGAAAGAAAATGAAATGAACATATAGCATTATCTGTCACAGTGATAAAATCAAGAAATGTTGAACCCCCACAAGAAAGAAAGAAGTGATGCCATTTCACACCCGCCAGTGTTGACTTGAAGTTTTCTTAGAGTGTCCTAGTTCTCTTTACTCCACTCCGACCCAGACATTGAAATATTTCCTACCATCAATGCCAGCCCCTTGGTTTCTTTGCAGATGTCAAGAAAAGAACTCGTGTGGTGGAAGGGAATGATCCCGTGTGGAATGAGGTAGACACCAGGGCAAGCCCAGAAGAGTAAATAACAATCCCAACAGCAAGGAGGCAAGGGTGGGGCCCAGGCAGGTGCTCGGAGGTCTAGGGAGAGGACCTGCAGCCTCACAAGTGTTCCTCAAGGCTGGGCATCTTGGCCTGGGAGTAGTAGCCTCTGACCCGACAAGGCTGTGAAGGCCACACCTGCCCACGACTGTTCGTGGACTTCTCCCCCACTCTGAGGATGGACCATGTTATGGCCTATCAACTCGTCCAGCTGGGCCATCTTGACGTTCCTAGAAGCCTGAAGCCGAGTGAAGGCTCCCTTTGCGTGACTCCCTCTCATCTGCCATCACTCCATGTTGCCCCTCGCCCCATTCCTAGTCCCCAAACCCTTAATTCTCAGCGTGCCCACGATACTGCAGTTCAAGTCACAGAAGCCCAGTGGGATGTGCACAGCTTGGTGAAAGGTAGCAAGCGCCATCTCCTGAGGAAGTTAGACATGAGGGAGGTTCCTCAGTCTCAGAGAAACGCAGTGCTAGCCCGTTCCCCACATCTTTCCTCATTTCCTAGAAACATGGGATGGGAAGGGAAGGGCAGAGGAAGGATGCTGACCTCTCTATGCCCCCCACAGACCCTAATCTGGCACCTCTGGAACCGCCCCCTGGAAAATGACTCCTTCCTGCAAGTCACCCTTCAGGACACGGGCTCACAAAAGGAAGAAAGGTGAGGCAGAGTGAGGCAGGAGGAGCCTAACTACTGACCAACGCAGCAGCAGGTTATGTGACCCTTGTCTCTAATGCACAACTCATTCACATGAAGGACCGGAACCCACTCCAGCCAGCTAAAGAGAAAAAAGAGGGGTGGGTACTGAAAGGGTAGCCAGGGCAAGACTGCAAATCAGCTGGGACAGGAACTTGGGAACCCAGCAGCAGCTCTGTCCATCTGAAGCCACGTAGCTCAAATTTCTGCTTCTCTCTGCCCAACCCCGGCTTCTTATCACAGCCTCATCTAGAGCCCAGCTGAGACTCACATGCCCTGAGACTGAGGCTATGACATCCCAGGTCAAAATTCCTAGGACATAGAATCCTGTTGTCCCAGCTCTAGCCAGGTGTCCATCCCTGGTCCAATCAACTGTTACTTGCCTAGGAGCCCCAAGACAGTTCCCAGAGCCAGGAGCCCTGTGCCCTGTCGTGGATCCCCAGCCCCACTGCATTCTTCTCCAGCCTCTCTCTGAGGACAGCACAGCCCTGGGAGGAAACCGTCTCTAGCTAAAGCCCTGCCCGGGAGAGAGGAGGACGCCTTTCCCCTGGCTCGGGATCTCACACCTGCTCCTTGTCTCCCCAGCTTCATTGGCCTGGCCACAGTCCTGCTCAAGCCATTGTGGAAACAACCAAGCAAGGTCCTTTTTGTGAAGGATCTGACCCTGCTCAACCATTCCATGAAGCCCACAGATGTGAGTCAGGCCCAGGAAGGCCCAGGCAGGGTGACTGGAGGAATGGGGGCAGCTGGGGAAGCGGCCCACACCACAAGAGGGCTTCCTGCCTGGGGGGCCCCATCACACCGCCTTCCTCTCCTGACCACCCCCCTTGCCATCATCTACCCCCACCACAACCCACCTATTTAGATGAATTGACCACCTTCCGTGGAGAGTCAACCACTGTGCTAGGACCTGTGGTACAAAATTGCCTGAAGCCCATGGTCTGTTGGAGTACGCTGCATTCACAGTGACAGGCGCTCCAGCGCCCATGAGACAAGCTTCAGTAAAGCAAGGCCACTGGCTGAGGTCAGGAAGGAGTGAACGATTTGTCTCAGGAGGTCATGGACAGTTTACAGACGGGGTGATGTTTAAGACATACGGAAATGTAGGAAGAGCACCCAAATGAGAACAAGCAAAGGCTGTTTATTCAGAGCTTGTGCTAGCAAGGGACTCGTTCATCATCATTTGTGTTTTGGTAGAGACTCAGAGGCAGCCAGGGGAGCGGGAGAGCTTCGCAGTGGACAGAAGGGAAGGCTGCAGATGTGCCCTGATGGGAGGCTACGGGGGAGCCCAAGGCAGGCTAGCTAGAAACAGGGCCTCCCATGTGATTGGTTAGAGGGGCATGTTTGGCTCTCTCTGGTTGGTCCTAAGTTGGAAGTGGGGACAAAAATTAAGGCAGCTGCCAGTTATTAATCAAGGCCTGGCCATTTGGAGCTGATCATTATTGCTTGGCTTCCTGGATTATTGCTAGTGACAGTAGTCTGACCTCCTACAAGTCTGACTTGGAGCAGGCTGGCTTCCTGGGCTGGTTACTGTAGATAACAGGTTGGTTTCCCGGGCTGGTTGCTGCAGATGTGGATCTGAGTCTTATTTTATGTGTGGTTTGACCATTGTCCATTTGTATGCAGACAGTCTGTGACTTACAATGGATGGACACACGATATTGTTGACTTACAATGAGTTTATCAGGATGTGATCCCATCGTAAGCCAAGGCGCATTCAGTCTGTCAGTTGAGTTGTAAGCAGAGGCATGAGTTTCCCCAATGGACAGGAGTGGAAGACCAGCCCAGGCAGGGGCATAAAGTGGGTGGAGCAGGAGGCAAGATGAGGGAAGGTGTGCTGCACTGTTGGCACCGGGGGGGGCGGCATGTGGAGGTGGGAGAACTGAGGTTGTGTGGGCGACCAAGAGCTAGAGGTGAAGGGCCTTGTGGTCCACGCTGGTGAATTGCCATTTAACTTTGATCATTTAGACACTTGGGGTGTTCAGGGGCCATCCTGGTGACAGTCTGGAGGCTGGGTGGGTCATGGGAACACATGAAGAAAGGAGCTCAATTAAAAGGCAGGAGTGTGCAGGGGCCCCACATGAGCTCATGAGATGTTGGGCTCAGGGAAGAACTGCTAGCATCTGTGTTCTGGGCTCAAGTCACCTCTCCCTCTCCTCCCCACTGTCCTGCATCCTTTTCTGCCACCATCACCACCATGTGGCTGCTTTAATCTACAAACATCCTCTCCACTGTAACCCATTGCTCTCTCCTCACCCATTTATAACCTCCCTCCACCCAGACTGTGCAGATGCCTGTGGTGTGGCCCCATCCCATGGCTAGCATCACGGCCCCCACCGGGAGGACCAGGCGTGAACCCAGCCAGACTGTGCAGGGCTTGGGTGCTGTGTCCTAGGATGGCGGGGTCTGTCTTACAGCTCCCCGGCCTTTGTCTTGCAGTGTACTGTCACCCTACAGGTGGCCCATATAAGCCACCGGGATATTGAGAAGACAGGTATGTCCTTCCCTGGAGCTTACCCTTAAGGGCTTACCCTGCCTTTCTCCATGCACAGCTGGATGGCTTCTTAGGGACCTTCAAAACCCAGCCCTTGAGGCCTACAGAAGGAATGTGACCGGGCTAGGGTCCCTGGAAGCTACAGGGTCTAGATGCCAGATCTCCAGACATCTGGCTGAGGCCATCCCAATATGCCTATTTGTCATCTCTAGACATAAGACCCATAAGATACAAGACGTAAGTCTCCAAGGGGCTGCAGAGAGATGAGGATGGTCATCTCCAACAGCCCCAGTGTGTGGAGCGAGGTCCAGGAATCCACAATTCCTGAGGGTGGGGGGGGCCCATGGTAATGTTCTGCAGAGGACATGCGTCCCTGTTGGGGCCTCTTGGCCATGCTTTTAGTCAGGAGACGGTCACTGGGGACAGAATGGTGGAATGGGGAAAATGCCTCAAACCTCCTGGGCCCCGGGCCTTTCAGCCCACCCTGGACTATGTCCCTCTAGGAGCTGAAGACCTCCTGGGCATAACGGCAAGAGAGGCGGCCAGGCAGAAACTGATGGTCCCTGGCTCCACCGCGCACAGGGCTCTGTCCTCAAAGCCTCAGCACTTTCAGGTGAGGACCCTCCAGGTTGCAAGTTCATGTGACCCACTTGACACCCTTGCTTGCTGTGTTCCCAGGCCGTCCTCACCCCTCCCCAAGGTCATGGTAGAAGGGCAGAGCTTCAGACCCAGCTTCAGGCCCTCAGATCCTTGCCACATCCCCTGCTCCTCCCGTGGCCATTCTGGAAACTTCTGCCTGTAGCTGAAGCCACAGGGCTCCAGTGAGGCAGTAGGAGGGCTGGCTGTGCATTGGCAGGCCCCGGTACCTGCTGGGGAAGCAGCGCAGATGACAGGGATCCTGCCCTCTCAGAGTCCTTGGTTGTTGGCAAAACGCAGTAGGGCACAGGGAAAGTTAAATTAACTGTGCAGGAGAGGCTGGGGACTGAGGGGACCTGTGGGAAGGCCCACATTTCCGTGTGGATTCAGGAACCCTCATCCCATGGCTTATCAACTTCCCTCTACCTTCTAGCCTGTGGACTAACATTCCTGCCATGGTTTTACCTGCTCCCCGGCCTGCTCCTTGCCCAGGAGGCAGGGAGGCTCCTGGACCGCTCCTCTTCCTGCACCCAGCCAAGTCCTAGCTCTTAACGTCACCCAGCTGCTCCCATTTCCCCCCCACCATTTCCATTCCCTGGCCTGAGCCACCACCATCTCTTCCCTGGACCACATCACAAGCCTTCTCCTGAACCCCCAGCCTCCAGCTCTCTCCTGTCCGTTCTTCAACCAAAATGGCCTTTCAAAGATGTCACTCTTATCACGCCAAGCACCTTCTTCAAAAGCCCCAGTGTCCTCCTCACAAGATCCAATTCCTTTTACAACGGCTTCCTGGGCCTTGATAACCCAAGCCTGTCTCTCCAAGCCTTTGCAAGTCCATTGCCTCCTAGCCTTCTCCCAGTGGATTGTCTCTCCCCACTGTGGTACGGAGAGAATATTTATTCTTTCTTTTTTCTTTTCTTTTTTTCTTCTCTTTTCTTTTCTTTTTTCTTTCTTTCTTCCTTCCTTCCTTCTTTTTTCTTTCTTCCTTCCTTCTTTCCTTTCTCTCTTCTTTCTCTTTTTCTTTTCTTTCCTTTCTTCCTTTATTTTCCTTCCTTCCTTTTCTCCTTCCTTCCTTCCTTCTTTCCTTCCTTCCTTTCCCTCTCTCTCTTCTTTCTCTTCCTTCCTTCCTTCCTTTCTTTTCTTTTCTTTTCTTTCTTTCTTTCTTCTTTTTATTTGAGACGGAGTCTTGCTCAGTTGCCCAAGCTGGAGTGCAGTGGCACAATCACAGCTCACTGCAGTCTAGACCTCTGGGCTCAGGTATCCTCCCACCTCAGCCTCCCAAGTAGCTGGGATTACAGACAGGCATGCACCACCACGCCCAGCTAATTTTTTGTAGAGACGGGGTTTTGCCATGTTGCCCAGTCAATCTGGTCTCAAACTCCTGGGCTCAAGCGATTCTCCCACCTTGGCCTCCCAAAGTGCTGGAATTACAGGCATGAGCAACTCACTGCACCTGGTCTAGAATGTTTTCTTATCAGAACATTGTGTCCCAGCTGGGGAAGGCGGGGCCAAGGTCCTCAACGTCAGCTCCCCATGTGTTCTCCCCTTAGGTTCGAGTGAAGGTGTTTGAAGCCCGACAGCTCATGGGCAACAACATCAAACCAGTGGTGAAGGTGTCCATCGCAGGCCAGCAGCACCAGACACGCATCAAGATGGGGAACAACCCTTTCTTTAACGAGGTGGGCTGAACGGGGCACCTCAGGCAAGGAGCCAGCCAAGGGCTGGGCATCCCGGGCGGGCAGCCTGCAAGCTTGCTCCTTGACTAGGGTGTCATCATGTGTTTGTTCCACAAGCATTTACTGAGTGTCTCCTGAGGGCCAAGCACTGAAAATACAGAACAGGATAACTCAGAGCCCTGCATCTCAGCAGCTGGTGGGCTGGTGGGGGCACAGCTCATGAATCCATAAACAATTACAGTGGAGCAGATTGTGGTTTGCAGAGGTCTGGGAGCATTGTTACTGGAGGTCTGAAGCAGAGACCCAGACCATGTATGTCCCATTGCTGCTGGAGCCCCAAATGGTAGCACTGTGCCTGATGTACAGTAGGTGCTCCATAAATGCCTGTTGAATTAATTAGTAAATAAACAAATAAAAGATAAAAGCACAGTGGAAGCTGGGAGGAGTAAGTGAGTAATGAGGCTGGGGGTGACGGAGAGGACTCAGAAGGGCTCCAGCAACCCTGCAGGAAGATTTTACCAGGGAAAGACGGATGGGATGGGAAAAGATAATTCAGGAAAAAGGGATGGTGTTTTCAAAGGCCTAGAACCAAGCAAGCCGCAGACTTGACAGCAGAACTATAGCTATGGGTGTGGCTGGAGGAGACTGGCTGGAGGGGAGCCTACAGTGTGGGCTGGGGTCCCATCCTGGACACTACTCAGGAGCCATGGAGGACTTCGGCAACGGAGTGACAGGCCTAGGTTTGCATTTGGGAAAGGAGTTTCTAGCTGCCACGGGGAGCAGGGACAGAGTGGACTGGCAGGGCAATCTAGAAGGAGGTGTGGGCTCAAATCTCCATCCTAGGCAGCTAGCTGGGTCCTGAGTTCTCCAGGGATCTCCTACCATTCCCCATTCTGGGCAGAAAACCCTCCAGGAGACTGGGCATGGTGGCTCATGCCTGTAATTCCAGAACTTTGGGAGGCCGTGGTGAGTGGATCACCTGAGGTCCGGAGTTCGAGACCAGCCTGACCAATATGGTGAAACCCTGTCTCTTTTGTAAAAAGACAAAAAATAGCCACACGCAGTGGCGGGTGCCTGTAATCCCATCTACTCAGGAGGCTGAGGCAGGAGAATCGTTTGAACCCAGGAGGTGGAGCTTGCAGTGAGTTCAGATTGCACCACCACACTCCCACCTGGGCAACAGAGCAAGACTCCCCCTAAAAAAACAAACAAACAAACAAAAAAACCTGGGAAATCCCTCTAGCAGCCCGGGAGACCTCTGCTTCTAGAGGAGCATGAGAGAAGTGGCACAAGTTGAGTATCCCTTACCCAAAATGCATGGTATCAGAAGTGTTTTGGATTTCAGACTTTTTTGGGAATCTGGAATATTTGCATTGTACCGGTTCAGCATTCGTAACATAAAAATCCAAAACCCAGAACGCTCCAGTCAGCATTTCCTTTCAGGGTCATGTTGGCACTCAGAAAGTTTCAGATTTTGGAGCATTTTTGATTTCAGATTTTTGGATTAAGAATACTCAACCTGTTCTCGTAAACCCATTGAAATGGGTAAAGCTGTGGGAGGAAGCACATTATTCTGAGCTTTCGGGTTTACCGGGTGCTTGGGTGAAGTGGTGGAAGAAATCGTCCACTCTACCCCAATTCTCTCTGCCTCAGATCTTCTTCCAGAATTTTCACGAGGTTCCTGCAAAGTTCTTTGATGAGACCATCTTAATTCAGGTGAGGAGCCAAACTGGTCCCCAGCAAGGTGTGTTTCTTGTCCCACTTCAATACTGGGAAGCGCTGCAGCTCCAGCCCCCGCCCTTAGAGCCAGGGGCACTTCAGATTGTCTTCCTCACCCGCCCCCCAACTTTCTTCACCCCCTGGCACCCAGATTATTCATTCATTTACTCATTCACTCAACAAACGTTGTGGACTGCCAACTGCCCGGCCCTGAACTGGGCGCCAAGGTGAACAGGGCAGCCCCTTCCCATGTACCAGGATTCTCAAGCCACCAAAGGCCCTTTTGAGTAGAATACTCCATTCCCTAACCAAAGGGAGCCCAGTAACAACGGTGAACATGTGGTCATCAGGTGTCTGCCATGTGCCCAGCACGGGGCCAAAGAGAACAAAGAGGACTCTTCCTTTGAAGAATTTACATGTTCTTGGGAACAAAGGCACAGAAGAAACAACCAGGAGAGCATGTGATGGATAATGCTGAGTGCAACACCTTGCTTTATGTTGACTTGGGGCCAGGAAATTGACCTCTCTGATCAATTTCCTCATCAGTAAAATGGAATTAAAAATGTGAACCTCACAGGGTTCCTCTGGGAGTGAAGTGAGAGCACCCATGTGCAAGTGTCAGCCCCATTAAGAAGCATTCAACACATCAGGAGGATCCCGGATGTGCCTTTGCTATTCCTCTTACAGGGGCTGAGGGAAATTGGGATCGTGAATAATTAAAATATTTCTGGGAACTCCCTTGCAGGTGGTGAACTCCTCAGTAATGAGATACAAAGCAGAGATCGGGAGATTTCAAGTGAGTACTGTACATGGGAGGAGGTTCGGTGAAACAGTTATAGCAGAGACCCACACTGGGCTCCATGCCCAAGTCTAGGGAAAAGGACTGGGATTTTCATCGGCTGGGTGCAGTGGCTTACGCCTGTAATCCCAGCACTTTGGGATGCCGAGGCAGGCAGATCACGAGGTCAGGAGATCGAGACCATCCTGGCTAACTCGGTGAAACCCCGTCTCTACTAAAAATACAAAAAATTAGCCAGGCGAGGTGGCGGGCGCCTGTAGTCCTAGCTACTTGGGAGGCTGAGTCAGGAGAATGGCGTGAACCTGGGAGGCGGAGCTTGCAGTGAGCCGAGATCACAGCCACTGCACTCCAGCCTGGGCAACAGAGTGAGACTCCGTCTCAAAAAAAAAAAAAGAAAAGAAAAAAGAAAGATCCACACTTGTATCCACCTACCAACTGGGTGACTTAACAGAAGTTATTCTGAGCCTCTACTTCCTCATCTGTAAAAGGGGGATAATAATATACTCAATCTGGAGGGTGATTGTGAGGATTAAAGTATATATAACATTTATAAAGCTCGGGGTGTCATGTTGATTTCCACACAGCCATGATACTATGGACACAGTTCAAATCTCTGCCTCCAGGAAGTAGAAGCAGAGGATCCAAAAGGTCAGCTTATATGTTAGGGAAACTCAGAGAAAGATTGCTGCCTTTGAGGACAGAGTGAAAAGATGTGATTTGGAAAGACAGGCTGAGAGATTAGGAGAGTTTGCAGTCATGATGGACTAAACTAACATTCTCCAAATCCAAAAAGATCAGGAAAAGCGCCGGGCGCGGTGGCTCAAGCCTGTAATCCCAGCACTTTGGGAGGCCGAGACAGGCGGATCATGAGGTCAGGAGATCGAGACCATCCTGGCTAACCCGGTGAAACCCCGTCTCTACTAAAAAATACAAAAAAAAACTAGCCGGGCGTGGTGGCGTGCACCTGTAGTCCCAGCTACTCGGGAGGCTGAGGCAGAAGAATGGCGTAAACCTGGGAGGCGGAGCTTGCAGTGAGCTGAGATCCGGCCACTACACTCCAGCCTGGGCGACAGAGCGAGACTCTGTCTCAAAAAAAAAAAAAAAAAAAAAATCAGGAAAAGGTAGGTTGCTACGTTAAATACAGGATGCCCGGTTACATTTAATCTCAGATAAACAAAAAAATACATTTTAAATATAAGTATATCCCAAATATTACATGGCTTCTCACCAAATATTGCAGGGACGTATGTGTATTAACCAAGTCGTCATTGTTTCTGTGAAATTTTAATTTAAGTGGGTCTCTTCTATTTTTATTTACTAAATCTACAATGTTAGTAAAGGGGGACCACCCTTGGAAAAAACATAGAGAGGGATTCTAGAAATGTTAGATGGTAGGAGGTGAAAAATGTTGTGCTCTTGACAAAGGCCACCGCATGATTTCTAGACAGTGACCAGTGACATAAACTGACTAAGTTATAGAGGTCAGAGAAAACCTGAGTTTAACCGAGCTTCTTTTTTTTTTTCCTTTGAGATGTGATCTTGCTTTGTCACCCAGGCTGGAGTGCAGTGATGCGATCACGGCTCACTGCAGCCTCGAACTCCCAGGCTCAAGCAGTCCTCCCACCTCAGCCTCCCAAGTAGCTAGGGCTATAGGTGTGCACCACCATACCTGGCTAATTTTTAAATTTTTTTTGTAGCGAGTGGGTCTCACTATGTTACCCAGCCTAGTCTAGAACTCCTAGACTCAAGCCGTCCTCCCACCTCAGCCTCCCAATGTGCTGGGATTACGGGCATGTGCCCACCGCACCCAGCCGAGCTTATTTTTTATTTCTTTTTATTTTGGTATCATGAACTCCCATATCCTCATCACTCATCTTCATCAATTCACAGTCAATTGTGTTTTACCTACACCTAGCCCCTTTCCCCTTCACCACTGAATTATTTTGAATCAAATCTCAAGCATCATATCATTTTATCTTTCTACATTTCAGTATGTATTGCGAAAACATAAGGATTTTATTAAGCATAACCACATACAATTATCACATCTAAAAACCTTCATAATTCCTAGGTAGCATTAAATACCTAGTCAGTGTTCAAATTCACCTAATTGTTTTACATATTCCTTTTACACTTTGTTCAAATCAAGATTCCAGGCTGGGCACAGTGGCTTACACCTGTAATCCCAGAACTTTGGGAGGCCAATGCAGGCGGATCACCTGAGGTCAGGAGTTCAAGACCAGCATGGCCAATATGGCCATCTCTACTAAAAATACAGAAATTAGCTGGGCATGGTGGCACATGCTTGTAATCCCAGCTACTCCTGAGGCCGAGGCAGGTGAATCATTTGAAACCAGGAGGTACAGGTTGCAGTGAGCCAAGATTTTGCCACTGCACTCCACTCTGAGCGACAGAGAGAGACTCTGTCTCATAAAAACAAAAACAAAAAACAAATCAGGATTCCAAACCAGATCCATTCATTGCAAGTGGTTAATATGCATTTTAGTTTCCTTTTACTCTGTTGGTCCTCTCTGTTCCCCCCACTTCCTCTTCTTTTTTTTAATTTGCAACTTATTTGTTAAAGAAACTGGGTAGTTGGACCTGTAGCATTTTCTCTGGTCTGGGTTTTGCTGATTTCATCTTCAGGGGATCATTTTGCATTCCCCCCACCCCGCTTCCCTATCTAGAGTTTAGATCAGTCTCAACCAATTAGTTGGCAAGGGACTTTAACAGAAGGCACAAAATGTCTGCTGGTCTCTCATTTTATGTTGTTAACAACTAATGATGATCACCGTCTGGATCTGTTGCTTCACTAGAAGTGACTGAGTTTTTATTCTGTTTTTTTATTTTTTAATTTTTATATATATATATATATAGAGAGAGAGAGAGAGAGAGAGAGAGGGAGGGCGAGAGAGAGACAGTCTTGCTCTGTCACCCAGGCTTGAGTGCTGTGGTGCGATCTCGGCTCACTGCATCCTCTGCCTCCCGGGTTCAAGCGATTCTCCCGCCAAAGCCCCCCAGGATAGCTGGAACCACAGGCATGCGCCACCACGCCCGGCAAATTTTTGTATTTTTAGTAGAGATGGGGTTTCACCATGTTGACCAGGCTTGTCTCAAACTCCTGGCTTCAACTGATCCACCCGCCTCTGCCTCCCAAAGCGCTGGGATTACAGGCATGAGCCACCGTGCCTTGCCCTGTTTTTTTTATATTATGGATTTATTGAAGTGTCATTGACATACAATGAATTGTACATATTTAAAATGTGCAATTTGATATATTAAAAATATGTGCACACCCAGGAAGAAAACATCATCACAATTAAGATAATGAATATACCCATCACATCTGTCACCTCCAAAAGTTGCCTAATGCGCCTTGGGAATCACTCCGTCTCATTCCCCATCCCACCCCCTTGCATTCCCAGACAATCACTGATCTGCTTTCTGTTATTATGCGAACGTTTCTTTCCTAGAGTTCACATTAATAGATAAGTATTTCCTTTAGTTCTTATCAATAGAATCATACATTCTCTACCCTTTTGTGCCTGCTTTCTTTCCCTCAGCATTGCTATTCTGAGATTCATCCATGTTGTTGCATTTGTCAGTAGTGCATTCCTTTTTACTGCTGAGTAATAGTCCAGCGTATGGATGTACCACAGTTTAATTATCCATTCCCTTGTGAATGGACATTTAGATTGTTTCCAGTCTGAGGCTGCTATAATGAGGCTGTGTAAACATTTGTGTACAAATCTGAGTGTAGACATAAGCTTTAATTTCTCTTGGGAAAATATGTAGAAGCAGAATGACTAAATCATACGGTAGGTATATGTGGTACATGTTTAACTTTTTTTTTTTTTGGAGTTGGAGTCTTGCCCTATCACCCAGGCTGGAGTAATGGCTTGATCTCAGCTCACTGCAACCTCCCTCTCCTGGGTTCAAATGATTTTCCTGCCTCAGCCTTCCAAGTAGCTGGGATTACAGGCACCTGCCACTACGTGTGGCTAATTTTTGTATTTTTAGTAGAGACTGTTGACCAGGCTGGTCTCGAACTCCTGACCTTGTGATCCACCTGCCTTGGCCTCCCAAAGTGCTGGGATTACAGGCGTGAGCCACCGCACCCAGTCAACTTTTTTTTTTTTTTTTGAGACAGAGTCTCACTCTGTCACCAAGGTTGGAGTGCAGCGGTGCAATCTCAGCTCACTGCAGCCTCCACCTCCCAGGTTCAAGCGATTCTCCTGCCTCAACCTCCCGAGTAGCTGGGATTACAGGTGCATGCCGCCATGCCTGGCTAATTTTTGTATTAGTCTGCCTTGGCCTCCCAAAGTGCTGGGATTACAGGTATGAGCCACTGCACCCAGAGGTGTGTGTTTAACTTTTGAAGGAAATTTTCTAAAAGTTTTTTTCCAAAATTCCAAATAGGTTGTGCCACTGTACATGCCCACCAGCAGTGTATTAGAGTTCCAGTTGCCCCACATTCTCCACAATACTTGATCTAGTCCATCTTTTCTATTTTAGCCATTCTAACGGTGTGTAGTAGTATTTCGTTGTGATTTTAATTTAAACCTTCCTGATGACTAATGATGTTGAACATCTTTTCATGTGCTCGTCATCTGTATATCTTCTTTGGTGAAGTGTCTGTTCAAACCTTTAGCTTGTTTTCCTTGGATTGTTTGTTTTCTAACTATTGATATATGATTTGCTAATATTTTCTTCCAGAGTATGACAGCCCATTCATTTTCTTTCTTTTTTTTTTTTTCGAGACAGAGTCTTGCTCTGTCACCCAGGCTGGAGTGCAGTGGCACAATCTCGGCTCACTGCAAGCTCTGCCTCCCAGGTTCACGCTATTCTCCTGCCTCAGCCTCCCCAGTAGCTGGGACTACAGGCGCCCGCCACCTCGCCCGGCTAATTTTTTTGTAGTTTTAGTAGAGACGGGGTTTCACCATATTAGCTGGGATGGTCTCGATCTCCTGACTTCGTGATCCACCCGCCTCGGCCTCCCAAAGTGCTGGGATTCCAGGAGTGAGCCACCGCACCCGGCCAACAGCCTGTTCATTTCTTTTTTTTTTTTTTTTTTTTGAGACGGAGTCTCGCTCTGCCGCCCAGGCTGGAGAGCAGTGGCCAGATCTCAGCTCACTGCAAGCTCCGCCTCCCGGGTTCACGCCATTCTCCTGCCTCAGCCTCCCGAGTAGCTGGGACTACAGGCGCCCGCCACCTCGCCCGGCTAGTGTTTTTTTTTGTGTGTGTGTGTGTGTGTATTTTTTAGTAGAGATGGGGTTTCACCGTGTTAGCCAGGATGACTCGATCTCCTGACCTCGTGATCCGCCCATCTCGGCCTCCCAAAGTGCTGGGATTACAGGCTTGAGCCACCGTGCCCGGCCAGCCTATTCATTTTCTTAACGGTGTCTTTCAAAAGCAAAAATTTTCCTTTTGATGAAGTCCAATTTATCAAGCTTTTCTTTGATGGACTGTGCTGTGTTGCTGTATCTAAGAACACAGTATGGGTGGCCCTAATGTTCTGTAGCAGCTTGCCCCACATATGTCACCTTCCATCCCGAACCACATTCCTCAAACCTCTGTGTCAGAAACTGTCTCCAAGGGGAAAGAGAAAACCCGTAGTTTCTTTATCAACTCCTACCTCTTACCTTAACCATCCTCTTCCCCAGGAGCAGTGAGCCCTTCCCGGACCCAGGAGTAGGGTAGAGTCGGGCTGCGTTGGCCGAGGGGGTGGCACAGTGCAGTGTTGAGGACATTTTCCATGCAGGCTTTCTCACTGGCTGGTTGTAAGACTTTGGGCACCTCTCTCAAACTCAGTATCTTCCTCTGCAGAGTAGAGGTGATAATGGGCCTACCTCCCAGGCTGCTGTAAAGATGAAAGGAGTTAGGGCAGAGAACATACTGAAGCCCCAACAGCTAGTAGTTGGGTCAGGTTAGTTGATATTACAAATCTTGGCTGCAGGCCCTAACTAATTCTCACCCCACTCTTGTCTTTCCAGACAGATATTGGGTTTATCTACCATTCTCCGGGTAGGTAACACTTATGGCAAATATGTATGTCTTCTGAGAAAAATCAGGCCAGGGGTCAGAATACCTTAAAATCCCCATACGTCCAACACATGGGTGGAGGGAAGTATTAGAGGTTGTAAATGATTTTCTGTATTTGATAATATGTTACTGTACATTGTGGTATTTTATTTTACCTTATGTTTTAATTTAATTATATTTTTTGAGATGGAGTCTCGCTCTGTCACCCAGGCTGGAGTGCAGTGGCTCGATCTCGGCTCACTGCAACCTCTGCCTACTGGGTTCAAGCGATTCTCCTGCTTCAGCCTCCCAAGTAGCTGGGACTACAGGCATGCGCCACCATACCCAGCTAATTTTTTATTTTTAGTAGAGATGGGGTTTCACCACGTTGGCCAGGCTGATCTCGAACTCCTGACCTCAGGTGATCCACCCACTTCAGCCTCCCAAAGTGCTGGGATTACAGGCGTGAGCCACCGCGCCTGGCCTGTTTTACTTTATAATAGTAGCATCTTTCTCCGAAAAACTCAGGGCATCCCTTTCAGTCAAGTGCTGGCCTTTTATTACCATCCTGGGTTAGATTTCTATTTTTTGAGGCCAGTATTGGGAGATTAAAGTTTGAGTGGAAGTTCCCACCCTACCTGGCTATAACATACACACCAGGTTGAGGAAAATGGTTGCCTCTACAGTGCCTGGTTCCAGACCAGGCCACAGTAAGAACAGTAGGTTCCCAAGGCATAAACAGGGGTCCCTGTTTCCTAGAGGCAACAGCTGGCAGCCTTGTGAGCACGCTCTCATTGCTTCATGGTACACGTGACTCCCCTTTTCCTCTGCCACTGGGTAGAACACAGGATGCCTGAGACGTATTTCCACCTTCCCCTCCTCCTAAAACAAAGGCTGGTTTCAGGGGAGAGGGAAGGAGGCTGGAGGCAGATCTCCCATGGCCCCTCTGCCTCTCCAGGTCACACACTCCTAAGGAAATGGCTAGGCCTCTGCCAACCAAATAACCCCGGCAGTGGTGTGACAGGCTACCTGAAAGTCACCATCTGTGCCCTCGGTGTGGGAGACCAGGCCCTGGTGAGCTGCCCCTAATGCCCCAGGAACCTATCCTATCCTGGCTGCCTCCTGGGGGCACCCCTGAGCCTCACCCTGGGCGTTGACCATCAGATCTCTCCTTTGTCCGCTGAGCCACTGTAGGGTCTCTCCTTTGTCCGCTGAGCCACTGTGGGGTCTCTCCTTTGTCCGCTGAGCCACTGTGGGGTCTCTCCTTTGTCCGCTGAGCCACTGTGGGGTTGTCCCATCCCCCTGCACCAAGTGGGAGGTTGGGGAAGCAAAGTCTGGGGTCCTTACCTGTGACCTCCACATGACCTTGACTATATCAGCTCTCTGGTCCCTCCAGATAGATCAAAAGCAGCTGTATGGGGCCGATGACACCGATATTCAGATCTTCAAGTCAGCGGTAGTCCCGATCAACATGGCTTACTTACAGTTCTTCATCTACTGCGCAGAGGACCTTCACCTCAGTGAGAGTCCGGGTGCAGGGGAGGGAGCAGCCCTGAGGTTCCCTACACGGTGGTACCCTGGATCCTCATGGAATTTCCTCATTCCTTTTGATACTAAACTACGGTTTGGAGTAGGGGGACAGGGTGAGACTGGAATGTCCCGAGACTTGTCCTGTGGAAGTGCCATGGACACCCTTTCAAATGGGCCTCACACCCCCGGCCTATGACGGCCAGATGCAGACTCAAGGCTCCCTATGTCCCCCCACCCCATGCCATTGTGTGGAAGAAGAAGGGGCGCGGTGGTAACTGGAGACAGGTCTGCCCGGGGGGCACCCCTCTAAATTATAGGGGAGGGTTTTCAGTTGTTCTGTCTCCACTCTATTCCCTCCCCCTGAAAAAATATGCTGCTGGCTCAGATGTCTTTTAACTTGTTGTTCATAGAGAAACAGCAGTCAGTGAATCCTCAGTTGGAGGTGGAACTAATTGGGGAAAAGGTAAGTGTAGAAATGTTCTGAGACCTAGAGAGACTGGCACCTAGAGAAAGTAGTGTGGAGAGGAGGGTGGCCCGGTAGGCAAGACCACAGGAGTCATCTCCCAGTCACCCACTGAGAGAAGCATGCACCCCTGCACCTGGACCTCTGTGCAGGTGGAGGCCATGTCTTATTCTCTGCATGCCACATGCCCCCCCAAAACCAAATACATGTAGAAGAATGAGTGCATGAGTGAAACATGCCAGTGAGTGAACAACATTGAAACTGTCACCATTCCTCAGTTTCTTCATGTGTAAACGAAGGTTCTGGGCGAGAGTTGCTGACATTCCGTGAACCTCTATGAATACAGAATAGCATTTTCCAAAGTGTGCTGTTGGGTGTCATGGGTGAAAAAGGGTCCTATGTTCAGATTCGGAGAATGCTAGGTTAAAGGTAAATAGATTTGTTTCCGTATTTGCCAAGCAGAATTTCTACCACATTCTATTTTTTGCAAGCAAGTCATTAAATCCAGCCCACACATAAGCAGAGAGAAAATAATGTCTATCTTTTGAAGGGAGGAGTACCAAAGAAATTGTGGACATATTTAAAACCACCATACTGAGTATGTCCCAGTGAGTGGTTGGGTACCTCCAAGGCTAGGTGAAACGTTCTCAGGTGGTAAGTGACACACAGTTTTCAAAATTTTTGATACTTCTGTGTTCATCTTGTGTACCTTAAAAGGTTTAATAAGGCCAAGTAACACTTGGTTTCACAGATACCACTGCTTAAAAATGAAGTCAACTGATGGTTTTGAAAGAGGCGTGCTGCTGCCATTAGCTGTGTTTTTACCCATTTTTCTTTTGGAATCTTAGAATTTATCTAGCAAAATCTATGTGTATACACTCATATAGTAAGGTTAGTAGCCCTACAGCTGTTTAAAAATGAGGTCTATTGAAAGCTGATTTAAGGAAAAATATGAGGAATCTGAATCTGGCAAACACTTCGGATAAGTACACAAAGGACTGGTGCTGTTGCTGCTGAGAAGTTGTGCAGGTGTCTTGAGAGCAGGGATGAGCCCGAGCACGTCTGTGTGCAGACAGTGGCCACCGGGGGCTGGACAGGAAGGGCTGGAAGGTGAGGCCAGTGGAGGGAGGAGGGGCAGGCTGGCACCAACACTGCTTTGGCACATTCCAGCTTAGGACGCACATGCAGACGCAAACCGACAACCCGATATGGAACCAGATCCTGACCTTCCGGATTCAGGTATGGCTCCTCCATCATGCCCACTCTTCTCCTACATCCCCTAACATAGAAGGGAAGTTTGGATGGTTGTGTGCGGGTGAAGACAAGAGGGTGGGGGCCAAGAAGCATGGCAAAGGGGACTCTGCCTGATAGGGAGCATGAGGAAGCCCAGGACATATTATGGAAAACTTTACCTTTTATAGCTTTACTGAGTTATCATTGACATACCTATGTCAATGGTATGTATGACTTGTAGATATTTAAAAGGTACAATTTGGCCGGGCACGGTGGCTTACACCTGTAATCCTAGCACTTTGGGAGGCTGAGGTGGGCAGCTCACTTGAGCTCCAGAGTTTGAGACCAGCCTGGCCAACAGTGGTGAAACCCAACTCTACTAAAAAGATAAAAATTAGTCGGGCGTGGTGACATGCACCTGTAGTTCCAGCTACTCGGGAGGGTGACGCAGGAGAATTGCTAGAACCTGGGAGGTGGAAGTTGCAGTGAGCTGAGCTGAGGTGGTATCACCTACTTATCTGAGCAAACACCAGCTCAGTAAGTGATAACAGCCTGTTGCCCAAGCCGAGCCACTGCATTCCAGCCTGCGCAACGGGGAGAGTCAGTCTCAGAAAAATATAAAAGAAGAAAGAAAGAAGGAAGGAAGTAGAAAGAAAGAAAGAATGAGTAGCTGGGACTATAGGTGCCTACCACCAAGCCCGGCTAATTTTCATACTTCTAGAAGAAAGAAAGAGAGAGAGAGAGAGAAAGAGAGAAAAAGAGAAGGAAGGAAGGAAGGAAAAAGGGAAGGAAAGGGAAGGGAAGGAAGGAAAAGAGAAAGAGAAAGAAAGAAAGGGAGGGAGGGAAGGAAGGAAGGAAGGAAGGAAATGTACAATTTGATACATTTTAAAATATGTACACATCCAGGAAACCCACCATTACAATCAACATGATGAATATATCTATAACCTCCAAAAGTTGCCTCATGCCCCTTGGGAATCCCTCCCTGTGATTCCCGTTCCACCCCCTCCCATCCCCAGGCAACCACCAATCTGCTTTCTGTCACTACGGATTAGCTTGCATTTCCTAGTGTTTCATAGAAATGGAATCGTTCAGTAAGTACGCTTATTTGTTTGACTTCTTTCACTCAGCATAATTATTCTGAAATTAATTCATGCTGTTGCTGTGTATCCGTGGTTCATTCTTTTTGTTGCTGAGTAATATTCTATTGTATGGATGTACCACAGTTTGCTTATCCCTTTCCTTGTTTATGGTCGTTTCCAGTTTGCAGCTGTTACAGTGAATCTGTAAACACTTGTGTGCAACCCTTAGCCTAGACATATGCTTTCATTTCTCTTAGGTAAATATGTAAATTCATAATCACTAGATTCAGAATGACTAGATTCTGGTAGCTATATTAAGCAATGAGTGGGTCATACAACTGAACTTTCCAGAGAACTTAAATGTGCCTTTCACCCACATATAAAAACAAAACAAATCCCTTTAAAGACCCATTTTAAATGATAATATACATTTTCTTATCTTCTCAGCAACTTGCCCTGAATATAATTAGAGCTTTTCATTGATGGCCTGGAGCCATTACAGGAACATAGTTATTATCCTGGGCTATCTGCAGTACTGAGCTACTTGTTCCTACACTAAATGGCTCCCAGACGCTTTCTTTGTGGGATTCTGTAGTCTGATTTTGATCACCTTTCAATCTGTCTCGTCACCTATCAGCTGTTGTGGATGACAGTTCTCTTGAAGGTGGAGCCTTACTGGCCTTTTGACTCTAAGTCAGGCTTCTAAGAGCTGTGTGTAAAATCAGAACACAGTTCTGAGAGAGAACTTGAGCTCTCTCATAAGTGCAGGCACATAGAAATTTGTGTGACACGGATTTGGCAACCCAGAGAGTGTTTTGCTTCCTCATATGTTGTGAAATACAAAATTAGCTAATGAGCTCTCCTTCTGCCTCCTGTGAACTCCCCTCCTTGATGCTTCTAGTAGTTACCCAGTCTGCCTTCTTGTGAGTCATCATTTTCAACCATTCCTCCTAATCCCTGCCTCCTTGGATGATTTTATAGACTCTGAAAGTAGGAAGACATTTCAGAGGAGGCCTGGTCCGTCCGCCATCCTTGCCAAGCTCCCTCCCACCTTTTGCGGCCTGTGGTGAGGGCACAGGGCTGGGATCCTCAGATGCTCTGTGGCTGTTCAGAGCCTTGGGAAATCCTCTTTTTTCATCTTCTGTGTTCATCTTTTTTTTTTTTTTTTTTTTTTTCTGAGACAGAGTTTCACTGTTGTCACCCAGGCGGGAGTGCAATGGCTCGATCTCGGCTCATGCAATCTCCGCCTCCTGGGTTCAAGCTATGAGTAGCTGGGACTACAGGTGCCTACCACCAAGCCCAGCTAATTTTCATACTTTTAGTAGAGACGGGGTTTCACCATGTTGGCCAGGCTGGTCTCGAACACCTGACCTCAGGTGATCCACCCGCCTTGGCCTCCCACAGTGCTGGGATTACAGGTGTGAGCCACCGTGCCCAGCCATTGTCATCTTCTTACAGGCTCAGAACCAATGGCACAGGCCAGGCCCTCCCTCATCCTTGAGAGAGGCCGAGGCCTGCCAACATTTGAAGACGTCCAAACACCCCCTGGAACCCCATCCATTTTCCCCAGAACACAGTCTCCAGGGTGGGGCCCTTTGGAAATGCAGCAGGCAGGTGTGAACCGCACTCTGAAGAGGCAGAACAGCCAACCACACAGATGGTAGCATCTGAGGCCAGGTGGTCAGAGAGGGAGCAGAGCCCGGGGCACTGCAGAAAACTGGCCTGTGCCAGTGGTCAGTCCGAGGGCCCCAGGGCAGAAGGGGAGGCCGCACACTAGATGAGGAACTGAGAAGCAGGAGGAGAATTATTAGCAGGATGGATGGAAAGGTGGTTCGGCCATAAATGTGAACTTGGAGGATTCTTAACTTTGGAAGACCTGGATGCCTTCTGGTGCCCACCTCTCCCCTTCCAATGTCCTCCCTTAGCCTGGAAATTTCCTCCTTTCTTACTAACTAGCTGCTCAAAAGCCCTTTCCTCTTCTCCTTGGCCCCTTAGCTGTCAGGACCCGGGGAGAATTGGATGAAGAAAATGGAAAGCTGGGAGGTTCCCAGCCGTACCCCAAGAACTGCTGTAAGGAGAAGAGGCCCCAGCGGAGAGGACTGAGGATTTGGGGTCACGCTCTGGCCTCAACCCCACAGCTCTATTTTACACATGGACACATGGATTTTTTTTCTTCTATTTTTTTTTCTTTTTTTCTTTCTTTTTTTTGAGACAGAGTCTCGCTCTGTTGCCCAGGCAGGACTACAGCGACACAATCTCAGGTCACTGCAACCTCCGCGTCCTGGGTTCAAGCAATTCTTGTGCCTCAGCCTCCCGAGTAGCTGGGACTACATGCACGAGCCACCATGCCCAGCTAATTTTTTGTGTTTTTGATAGAGATGGGGTCTCACTATGTTGCCCAGGCTGGTCTTGAACTCCTGGCCTCAAGCAATCCTCCTACTTCAGCCCCCAAAGTGCTGGGATGACAGGCGTGAACCACCGCATATGGCCTCTTTCCTTTCTTTCTTTTTAAAAATAATTAAGGAAACCATATTGTAGAGTGAAGATAGGACACAGAAGCTTGGGTTGGAATCCTGACTCCACCCCTTACTATGTGACCTTGAGCAAGTCCCTCTGCCTCTCTAGGCCTCATTCCCCATCTCTTTATAGGGACAATCACGGCCCCCACAGGGTTACAGCAGAGTGGTTAGGGGCTCTGAGGCTTTGGCGACTGTATGTAGCATGAGAACTTCACGAGCTCAACCTCTCTGATCTCAGCTTTCCCATGTGAAAATGGGGATAATCATAGCACCTGGTTCAAGAGGTTTTTAGGGGAGCCCACTCAGCTGGTCTACAGAATTTGTTTAGCACAAGCCAGGGGCAACAGAAACCTCCTAAAGAGGCAGCTATTATTATTTATTCTTTTTTTTTTTTTTCTTTTGACAAGGAGTTTCGCTCTTGCCGCCCAGGCTGGAGTGCAATGGCGTGATCTCGGCTCACTGCAACCTCCGCCTCCTGGGTTCAAGCGATTCTTCTGCCTCAGCCTCCCGACTAGCTGAGATTACAGGCATGCATCACCATGCCCAGCTAATTTTGTATTTTTAGTAGAGATGGGATTTCTCCATGTTGACCAGGCTGGTCTTGAACTCCTGATCTCAGGTGATCTGCCCACCCTGGCCTCCCAAAGTGTTGGGATTACAGGCTTGCGCCACCATGCCTGGCTTATTTATTCTTTGAGGAGACAGATATACCACTGTTTAAAAAGTTGATGGCTAGACATGATGAAGACATTCCGGGCCCACGGTCTCTCCATGAGATGGTTTGGTGAATGTGCATTCATACTGAAAGGGGCTGTGTGAGGACAGTAATATCTACCAGCCCACAGTCAGGGCAGACTCAGGGGTCGGAGGGCCTGAAGCTTATGCAATTAGGGGACCTTTTTTTTTTTCTTTTTTGAAACAAGGTCTCGTTCGGTCACCGAGGTTGGAGTACGGTGGCACAATCATGGTTCACTGTAGCCCCAACCTCATGGGCTCAAGCAATCCTCCCACCTCAGCCTCCTGAGTAGCTGGGACTCTAGGTGAGTGCCACCACACCCAGCTAATTTTTGTATTTTTTGTAGGGAGAGGATTTCATCATGTTGCCCAGGCTGCTCAAGTGATCCGCCCACTTCAGCCCCCTAAAGTGCTGGAATTACAGGTGTGAGCCACCATGCCTGGCCAGAGGGCCATTTTAAAAACATAAATACAAAACGATCATATGACAAGTTCCAGGCCCCTCCCAGGACCCTGCAAGGGGCCCATTCAAATGGGAGGCCCAGCTGGGCGAGGTGGCTCACACCTATAATCCCAACATTTTGAGAGCCTGACACAGGAGGATTGCTTTTGCCCAGGAGTTCGAGACCAGCTTGGGCAACATAGTAAGGCACCTGTCTCTACAAGAAAAAAAAAAAAAAGTTTTTAATTACCCAAGTTTGGCGGCAGGTGCCTGTAGTTCCAGCTACTCAGGAGGCTGAGGCGGGAGGATGCTTGAGCCTGAGAGGTGTAGGCTGCAGTGAGCTATGATCATGCCACTGCACTCCAGTCTGGGTGACAGAGGAGGACCCTGTCTCAAAACAAAACAAACCCCCAGAAAACAAATAAGAAGCCCTAAAGCCAAAGCTCCATCAGCCTGGTTGGAAATCCAGCTTTTCTATGATTAAGTGGCTCGCTGGTAACTGAGCCAGGAGTTGGTCCCAGACCCGCGAGTCCTTACCTGTTGTTAAAATCTCCACGAGGACCAGACCATCCGAATGTGTACCCACCACTCCTCTGTCCTTCCCCCGACAGCTACCCTGCCTCTCCAGCTACATCAAGTTCAGAGTCTTGGACTGGTGAGCAACCTGGTGGAGGGTGAAGCACACAGGGAAGGAGGAAATGAGAGCTGGGCCAGGGGCTCAGCGTGAGGAGTGTTTCTCTCCAGCCACAGGAAGGACTGCTCGGATGAGATTGGGACTGCCAGTCTGTCCCTCAACCAGATCTCGTCCACCGGAGAAGAGATCGAAGGCAAGCAAAGTCTCGAGCGCACGTCCCACACCCCTCGTCCTGCGCCCGACCCTTCTCACTCTCTCTCCTTCCAGGAGTGTACTCTGGCTTCCTGCCCTGCTTTGGCCCCAGCTTCCTGACTCTGCACGGGGGTAAAAAGGCCCCTTTCAGGATCCAGGAAGAAGGCGCTGTAAGCTTGTCACATCAGCTCTAGGGGACAGCGGAGGTAGAGCTGCCCCCAGTAAAGCACTAGGGCCTGGGACGTGCCCTGGTTTCTGTCCCTCGGGGTCTTGGAGAGGACGTGAAGCCTGTCCATGAGCAGCCACGTGCATGTGGGACAGGCGTGGGGGCACCAGAAAGAAGCAGGCGGAAGCTCTGGGCTTTCCCTGAGGAAGGGGCTTTGAGAGGAAACCATGGTAGGATTTTCAGCAGGCGGGAAGGGCGCGCAGGACAGAGGACACAGCACAGGCAAGTGTGAGGAAGCACGAGGTTATTCAGGAATGGCGGTAAATGCCAGAAACCCAACTCACACTGTCTTAAACCCAGGGAAAAACAAGACTCCTGTCTGCCCGGATCTACTGTGGATCCCAGTTTCTGACAGTGCAAAGAGGCCCTGGGAAGGAACGAGGCAGGGAAGGATGCTGAGGAAGAACCACAGGCACTGGCCCTCAAGGCCACTGGGAGGCCCTCCCTCTCCTTTCTCCACCCCACCCCGCCTCATTCCCTCCTCCCGCAGTCAGGCCTCCGGGCTGGAAACCTCACCACACCGCCTCCAGCGGGGAAGGCCGGGGAGGCGTTCTAATTGGCCTCCTTAGGGCCTGTGTGCTCCCCTCGGATCCCTGTGGCCAAGGAGGCGGGGCGGGCTCTGATTGGCCCGGCGGGGAGCACAGACTGAGTGACGGCAGTTCCCACCCAGCCTGAAGCATTGTGGGAACACAGTTCCCACCCAGCCTGAAGCATTGTGGGAACACAGTTCCCACCCAGCCTGAAGCATTGTGGGAACACAGTTCCCACCCAGCCTGAAGCATTGTGGGAACACAGTTCCCACCCAGCCTGAAGCATTGTGGGAACACGGGCCTCCTTGGGGCAGGCAGGTTCCCAGGGTGCAGAAGAGGGCTCAGTGCCCAGAGGTTTCCTGGCATGGAGGTGTCTGGAATTCTCTGGGATTGTGGTTGGAGTAAGTCCCGGGCAGGCAGTGACTGGACAACCTTGTCTTTGCCTCAGGGGTTTCAAAGGAGATTGGCCTGTTCTTTTTCTCTCACCCTTTTTCTCCGTTTTTCTCTCGCTTGCCCTAGCGTATTCCCGACTCTGTTAGGGATGGTTTAGCTTATCGCGGCCGAGTCTTCCTGGAGTTAGTCACCCAAATCAAGTCCTGTCAAGACTCCACGATAAAAGATCTCTCCCATGAAGTGACCAGGATAGAGGTAACTGCGGGAAACAGGTAACCCAGGGAAAAACACGAGCTCTGTCTGCCCCAGATCTACTGTGGATCCCAGTTTCTGACCGTGCAAAGAGGCCCTGGCCACTGGCTGTTGAGTGTGTAAGGATGCTTGACCAATCAGCCTGATCATTTACGAAACCCCTGCTAGTGGCTTCCTGCTGCAGCAAATCCCGGTGGTTGGGGGACCCTGATGGAAAAAATAAGGTTTCAGTTTAAGAAATGCCTAATCTGGGCCAGGCGCTGTGGCTCACACCTGTAATCCCAGCACTTTGGGAGACCCAGGAGAGAGGATCACTTGAGCCCAGGAGTTTGAGACCAGCCTGGGCAACATGGTGAAACCCTGTCTTTACTAAAAATACAAAAAAAAAAAAAAAAAAAAAAATTAGCTGAGAATGGTGGTGCATGCCTGTAGTCCCAGCTACATGGGAGGCTGAGGCAGGAGGATTGCTTGAACCCAGGAGGTGGAGGTTACAGTGAGCCAGGATCATGCCACTGCACTCCAGCCTGGGTGACAGAGCGAGACTCCATCTCCAAAAAAAAAAAAAGAATCTCTGATATGGTTAAGGAGAAATGGTGTTAATTCGTGACCTAGTTTCTCAGGGCTTTGTAAAACAATCTAAGGGATTTGAGTTTCTTCCTGAAGCCAGTGGAGGGCTACTTACTGAGGCAGGAAGGGGCAGGAGGAGCAGTAACAATAGACTGGAGGAGAGTAAGTTGGGGTCACCCAGTCAAGAGAAGCAGGAATACAGCCTCATTGGCAGAGAGCTGGAGAGGAGGTGGGTAGGTTTCAGAGACCCTTTGGAAACAGAATGTCCAGAGCCAGTGACCAACAGAACGTAATAAGTGAGGCTGACTCCCCTTGCTGAGGCCCATTTTCTGCCATGGGTGATGAGGTGGTCAGGGGTGCGATGCACCAAGGTGGGCTCTCTAAAGAAGGAGAAGATATGAGGGAAATGGTTAACCCCATCTCTGACATGTAGTGTGAGACATCAACATAGACCAGCTCTGGAGCCTGCTAGACACAGGGATGTGACATCAACACACCAAGGTTTGAACCTGTGGTCGTGGAAGAAACTGCCTGAGGAGAGTAGGTGGAATGAAAGGAGAAGGAAGTTTCGAGGATGCCGCAGTCTTTAGAGGCAGGTGAAAGAAGAGAAGGGGTTTGTAGAAGAGATTGGAGAGGAACCTGCAGAGGTGGACTCAGGAGTGGAGATTTGCAGAAAGGAGTGACAAGCAATCTCAAATGTGGCAGAGAGAAAGGGCGAGGACTGAGAGACATATGCTGGTTATTAGGAAGAGGTCAGTAGCCTTGGAGATTGGCTAGGAGAGAAGCTGGGCTGCCATAGGTGGGAGGGAGAGGTAGGAGCCAGTGCACAGAGACAAACCTTCTAAGAAACCTGATTAAAAGCCAAGTGTGGGAGTCTGAGATAGGAGGATCACTTGAGCCCCAGGAGTTTGAGACCAGCCTGGGCAACATAGTGAAACCACATCTCTAGAAAATAAAAGTTTGGCCGGGCACGGTGGCTCACGCCTGTAATCCCAGCACTTTGGGAGGCCGAGACGGGAGGATCACGAGGTCAGGAGATCGAGACCATCCTGGCTAACACGGTGAAACCCCGTCTCTACTAAAAAAATACAAAAAAAAAAAAAAGTTAGCCAGGCATGGTGGTGGGCGCCTGTAGTCCCAGCTACTCGGGAGGCTGAGGCAGGAGAATGGCATAAACCCGGGAGGCGGAGCTTGTAGTGAGCTGAGATCCAGCCACTGCACTCCAGCCTGGGCGACAGAGTGAGACTCCATCTCAAAAAAACTAAAATAGGCTGGGCGCGGTGGCTCACGCCTGTAATCCCAGCACTTTGGGAGGCCGAGGCGGGCGGATCACAAGGTCAGGAGATCGAGACCACGGTGAAACCCCGTCTCTACTAAAAATACAAAAAAAATTAGCCGGGCGCGGTTGTGGGCGCCTGTAGTCCCAGCTACTCGGGAGGCTGAGGCAGGAGAATGGCGTGAACCCGGGAGGCGGAGCTTGCAGTGAGCCGAGATCGCGCCACTGCACTCTAGCCTGGGCGACAGAGCGAGACTCCGTCTCAAAAAAAAAAAAAAAAAAAAAAAAAAAAAAAAACTAAAATAGGCCGGGCGCGGTGGCTCAAGCCTGTAATCCGAGCACTTTGGGAGGCCGAGATGGGCGGATCACGAGGTCAGGAGATCGAGACCATCCTGGCTAACACGGTGAAACCCCGTCTCTACTAAAAAATACAAAAAACTAGCCGGGCGAAGTGGCGGGTGCCTGTAGTCCCAGCTACTGGGGAGGCAGAGGCAGGAGAATGGCGTGAACCCGAGAGGAGGAGCTTGCAGTGGGCTGAGATCCGGCCACTGCACTCCAGCCTGGGTGACAGAGCAAGACTCCGTCTCAAAAAAAAAAAAAAAAAAAAAAAAACTAAAATAAAAGCTTTTTTTTTTTTTTTTTTTTGAGACAGAGTTTGGCTCTTGTTGCCCAGGCTGGAGTGCAGTGGCACAATCTCAGCTCACCGCAACCTCCGCCTCCTGGGTTCAAGCGATTCTCCTGTCTCAGCCTCCCGAGTAGCTGGGATTACAGGCATGCGCCACCACGCCCAGCTAATTTTGTATTTTTAGTAGAGACGGGGTTTCACCATGTTGGCCAGGATGGTCTCAATCTCCTGACCTCGTGATCCGCCCACCTCAGCCTCCCAAAGTGCTGGGATTACAGGTGTGAGCCACTGCGCCTGGCCTCAAAGTAAATTTTTTTTTAACGTGAAAGGAAATGAGAACAGGTGATAGCTAAATGGGGTTCAGATGGGAGAAGGAAAGTTATTTTTTTTAAATAGGGGAGACCTGAGCTAGTGAACAGACTGGGGGATGCAAGAATGGGGCAGAGGTTGGCAACAGAAGCAAGAGGGACTAATATGACGGACAGGAGGCCCAAGCAGGCACCTGGTGAGAACAGCCGAGGTTGGGGGGATAGTGGGCAGCTGGAGCAGGCAGTGGGAAGGTTCAACCTTTCTGGTAGTATGCATGTATGTGTGTGTGTGGGCGGGGGGGGTGGGTGTGGTTGTGTGTAAAATCTCAGCTCTACACCCCTATCCACATTGTGTCTTCTGAGGGAAAGGGTTTAGTCAAAAAAGAAGCAGCATCTCTACTTGGAATGGGGATGAGGTGGTCCAACCCAGAGCCTACCCTGACAAGGGAGGAGACCACCCCCTTCCCAGCCCCCTGATTTCAGGAAGGGAGGGAACCAGGGCTGGCTGGGTGGAGGGGCCAGGTGATGGAAGTCCTGGAGGAACTGCCCTGCATCAGCCGGGTGTGAGGGAGCCTCTGAAGGCCTTTGAGAGGGAGAGAAGGGAAGATGGCTTTGAAAGAGAGAGAGTACCTCATCCTTGCTTCCCTGCCCATCAGTCTAACCCCTGGCTTATGTACTGGGGATGGGGGGTGGGGCGGTTATTGTTTTAGAAGCACCAGAACCGCCAAAAGTATGGGCTGTGCGTCATCTTCCTCTCCTGCACCATGATGCCCAACTTTGAAGACCTGATCCATTTCGAGGTCAGCATCGGTCACTATGGGAACAAGATGGACCTGAATTACAAGCCTCTAGTCTCAAGCACACAGTACAGCCCAGTGATATATGATGGTAATTGTCAGATTCTGGCAAAGAGTAGAGAGCAGCCACTGCATGCCAGACCCTGTGCTGGGCTCTCTCAGGGGTATTAGCTCATGGAAGATTCATAGGCATTATTTACCTATATTTCACACATGAAAAAATGAGGTTCAGGGGGGTGAAGTCATTTGCCTAACCGTATAGCTAGCAGGTGGTGAACCCAAGAGTCGAAACTAGGTCTTGACATGAAGTCCTTCTCTACACTGCTTTCCCCTACTACTCTGAACCACCTCCCATCCATCCATCCTCCACCCACCAGTTCATGCATCCGTCTATTTTTTTATCCATCCATTCAACCACTCAACTCTCACCTACCCACTTACCCCAACATCCAACCAACTACCCCTGCAGCCATTCATTCACTCCTCCAGTACATACTTATTGCACACCTATATGGGCACTACAGAGCAGCGGTTCTCAGAGAGCAAACCCTAGACCAGCAGCATCAACATCACCTGGGAGCTTGTTAGAAATGCAGGTTCTCGACCCCACGCTAGACCTAGAGAATCTAGTAACCTGGGGAAGGACCCCAGCCTGTGTTTTATCAAGCCCTCCAGGTGACTGGGGTGCATGCTCCAGTTTGAGAACCACTGCTGCAGAGCACTCCTGTCTCACTTTCATCTTTTTCAGCTTTACCATCTCATCACCCATTCTGAGCCTTTCTGGGCATCCCACTTCCCTACCTCTCTTTTTAAAAAAGTTTTATTGAGATATAATACACAAGCCATACAATTCGCCCATTTAAGTTTGTACAATAGTTTTTTAGTATATTTGCAGAGTCGTACAACCATCACCACAATCAATTTTAGAACATTTCCTTATCCGGAAAAGGAACCCTATGGCCGTTGGCAGTCACCCCCCATTTATCTCCCACCTCCCTAGTCCTAGGCAACCACTAATCCACTTTCTTTTTTTTTTTTTTTTTTTTTTTGAGACGGAGTCTCGCTCTGTCACCCAGGCTGGAGTGCAGTGGCGCGATCTCGGCTCACTGCAAGCTCCGCCTCCCGGGTTTACGCCATTCTCCTGCCTCAGCCTCCCGAGTAGCTGGGACTACAGGCGCCCGCCACCTCGCCCGGCTAGTTTTTTGTATTTTTTAGTAGAGACGGGGTTTCACCGTGTTAGCCAGGATGGTCTCGATCTCCTGACCTCGTGATCCTCCCGTCTCGGCCTCCCAAAGTGCTGGGATTACAGGCTTGAGCCACCGCGCCCGGCCCACTAATCCACTTTCTTTTTCTTTTCTTTTCTTTTTTTTTTTTTTGAGACAGAGTCTCTGTTGCCCAGGCTGGAGTGCAGTGGCGCAATCTTGGCTCACGGCAACCTCCGCTTCCCAGGCACGTGCCACCACGCCTGGCTAATCTTTTTTTTTTTTTTTTTTTTTTTTGAGACGGAGTCTCGCTCTGTCGCCCAGGCTGGAGTGCAGTGGCCGGATCTCAGCTCACTGCAAGCTCTGCCTCCCGGGTTTACGCCATTCTCCTGCCTCAGCCTCCCTAGTAGCTGGGACTACAGGTGCCCGCCACCTCACCCGGCTAGTTTTTTGTATTTTTTAGTAGAGACGGGGTTTCACCGTGTTAGCCAGGATGGTCTCGATCTCCTGACCTCGTGATCCGCCCATCTTGGCCTCCCAAAGTGCTGGGATTACAGGCTTGAGCCACCGCGCCCGGCCTAATCTTTTGTATTTTTAGTAGAGGTGGGATTTCACTGTGTTAGCCAGGATGGTCTCGATCTCCTGACCTCAAGTATCCACCTGCCTCAGCCTCCCAAAGTGCTGGGATTACAGGCATGAGCCACTGCGCCCAGCCATCTACTTTCTGTGATTGTAGATGTTCCTATCCCAGACATGTCATATATGGAACATATAATATGTGGTTTTTTGTGAATGGCTTCTTTCACTTAGCGTGATCTACTTGGTTTTTGTTTTATGAAATATATATACAAAAAGCAAATGAATGTGTATGTGTAGTTTAAAGAAGAATAATAAAATGAGGGAGGGTGAGGTGGGAGGATCACCTGCGCCTGGGAGGCAGAGGTTGCAGTGAGCGGAGATCGCACCAATGCACTCCAGCCTGGGTGACAGAGTGAGACCCTGTTTAACCAAAAAATAAAAAATAATGATAATAAAATGAGTACCCATGAACTCTCCACTCTGCTTAAAATATAGAAAACTATCAGCATCTTAGAAAGGGTCCGTTTGCTCTTCCCAGATCCCTTCACCCAAGAAGTAACCATGACCCTGACTCTTGTATTAATCACCTTCTTGCTTTTCTTTTTAATTCTTCACCTATGAATGAAATCCTGAACATGATACAGTTTTTATATTTTACATAAATGGGCTGGGCGTGGTGGTGCTCTTTCGGTCTGTATTCATCTGTCTTGCATCTTCTGCTCAACGTTAAACTTTGTATGTGGGTATGTGTACTGCAGTTCATTTTCACTTCTGCATAAATTCCACTGTGTATGTGGTATATTCCACAAAGTATGTGGTATATGTAGGCATTTAGGTTGTATCTTTTTTGCTATTATAATAATTTTGTTGTAAACATTCTTGTGCATGTCTCCTGGTGACAAGTGCAAGACTTCCTCTAAATTATATACCTAGGAGTGGAGCAAAAGTGATTATACCAAATTACACTCTCCTCAGCTTGGTATGAGAATTCCTATTACTCTATGTTCTCACCAGTACTTGATATATTGCCTAGCCTTTTTAAAAAAATTAATTAATTTTTTTTTTTTGAGATGGAGTCTTGTTCTGTCGCCCAGGTGGGAGTGCAATGTTGCAATCTCAGCTCACTGCAACCTCCACCTCCCAGGTTCAAGCGATTCTCCTGCCTCGGCCTCCCAAGTAGCTGGGACTATAGGCGCCCACCACCACGCCCGGCTAATTTTTGTATTTTTGGTAGAGGTGGGGTTTTGCCATGTTGGCCAGGCTGGCCTTGAACTCCTGACCTCAAGTGATCTGTCTGTCTTGGCCTCCCAAAGTGCTAGGATTACACTAGCGTGAGACACTGTGCCCGGCCTATTTTTAAAATTGTTTATGGAGACAGGGTCTCACCATGTGGCCCAGGCTAGCACCACCACACCCAGCTAATTTTTTGCAGAGATGGAATTTCACCACGTTGCCCAGGCTGGTCTCAAACTCCCGAGCTCAAGTAGTCCACCCGCCTGGGCCTCCCAAAGTGCTGGTATTACAGGTGTGAGCCACTGCGCCCAGCCCTATTGATTATCTTTAATTTTGTAGTTAGTACATTATGTGGTCTAAGAAATATCTATCTCAAGATCATGAAAATTGTCTCCTCTGTTTCATTCTACAAGCTTTATCGTTTTATCTTTTTGTGTTTGGGTTTATGATTCAATTTGACTTAATTTTTGCGTATGGTATGAGGGAGGAATTGAGATTATTTTTCTCTATACAGATATACACGTTCTTTCTCTGTACACAGATAACCAGTTCAGCACCATTTGCCTGAAAGACTATTCAGTCCCACATTGAATTACTTTGCCACCTTTGTTGAAAATCAGTTAACCGGCCGGGTGCGGTGGCTCAAGCCTGTAATCCCAGCACTTTGGGAGGCCGAGACGGGTGGATCACGAGGTCAGGAGATCGAGACTATCCTGGCTAACACGGTGAAACACCGTCTCTACTAAAAAATACAAAAAACTAGCCGGGCGAGGTGGCGGGCGCCTGTAGTCCCAGCTACTCGGGAGGCTGAGGCAGGAGAATGGCGTGAACCCGGGAGGCGGAGCTTGCAGTGAGCTGAGATCCGGCCACTGCACTCCAGCCTGGGCGACAGAGCGAGACTCCGTCTCAAAAAAAAAAAAAAAAAAAAAAAAAAAAAAGAAAATCAGTTAACCATATTGATCTATCTGCCTATCCTTATCCACCACAACCTCCGTCTCCTGGGTTCAAGCGATTCTCCTGCCTTAGCCTCCCAAGTAGCTGGGATTACAGGCATGCGCCACCACGCCTGACTAATTTTGCATTTTTAGTAGAGATAGGGTTTCTCCATGTTGGTCAGGCTGGTCTCAAACTCCCGAACTAAGGTGATCCGCCCACCTCAGCCTCCCAAAGTGCTGAGATTACAGGCGTGAGCCACTGCACCCGGCCTAGTTGTTCCTTTACAAAATAATTTTGGCTATTGTACAAGTCTTTGGGTTGGACTTTGGTTGAAAATGAGTTCCTTCCCATTTTCCTATTTTAGCATAAGCTCGACAATTTCTCCAAAAAAGGCCACTGGAATTTCCTGTGTTCTTTTGTTTTCATCAGGTATTTTTTGTTTGGTTTTTAGTATTATATTCTATCTATTGACAATATGTATCTTTGGATTATTTTTAGTGGTTGCTTAGGGAATTACAATATTGACCCTTGACTCATCATAGTCTACTTTGAGTTAATAATATGCCACCTCCCAGAAATAATTGTTTTATTATATGTAATATACCATGCAATTAATTACAGTATAATTGCATTGACAGCTTACATTACCTTTGTTATACCTTTTTAAAAATATTTTTGGGACTGGCCGGGCGCGGTGGCTCAAGCCTGTAATCCCAGCACTTTGGGAGGCCGAGACGGGCGGATCACGAGGTCAGGAGATCAAGACCATCCTGGCTAACACAGTGAAACCCCGTCTCTACTAAAAAATACAAAAAAAATTGCTGGGCGAGGTGGCGGGCGCCTGTAGTCCCAGCTACTCGGGAGGCTGAGGCAGGAGAATGGCGTAAACCAGGGAGGCGGAGCTTGCAGTGAGCTGAGTTCCGGCCACTGCACTCCAGCCTGGGCAACAGAGCAAGACTCCGTCTCCAAAAAAAATATATATATATTTTTGGGACGGAGTCTCACTCTGTCACCGAGGTTGGAGTGCAGTGGTCTGCCTCCTGGATTCCCGGGTTCAAGTGATTCTCCTGCCTCAGCCTCCCGAGTAGCTGGGATTACAGGAGTGTGCCACCATGCCTGGCTAATTTTTGTATTTTTAGTAGAGATGGGGTTTTGCCGTGTTGGCCAGGCTGGTCTCGAACTCCTGACCTCAGGTAATCCACTCCCCTCAGCTTCCTAAACTGCTGGGATTACAGGCGTGAGCCACCATGCCCGTCCTATCTTTGTTATGCATTCTGGAATTAGTTTGCTAATATTTTGTTGAGGATTTTGCATCTATGTGTATGAGTAAAATCTGATTTTGTTAGTAATTTATTTAGTGATGTAATTTACAAACCACAGAATTCTCTTGTTTTGTAGCCACTCTCCTGTTCCCACCCCCAGGTCAACACAACTACTAATGTACTTTTGTCTCTGCATATTTACTTTTCCTGGATATTTCATATAAATGAAATTATACCATATGTCATCTTTTGCATCTGGCTTCCTTCACTTGGCTTAATGTTTTCCAGGTTTATCCATGACGTAGCATGTATCAGTACTCCATTCCCTTTTCATTGCCAAATAGTATTCCATCATATGGGTGTACCATCCATCATTTGTTAATCCATTCATCAGTTGATGGACATTGCTCCCCCTTCTTAGCTATTAAGAATAAAGCTGGCCGAGCCTGGTGGCTCACTCCTGTAATCCCAGCACTTTGGGAGGCCGAGGCGGGTGGATCACCTGAGGTCGGGAGTTCGAGACCAGCCTGAGCAACTTGGTGAAACCCTGTCTCTACTAAAAATACAAAATTAGCCGGACGTAGTGTCGCATGCCTGTAATCCCAGCTACTCAGGAGGCTGAGGCAGGAGAATCACTTGAACCCAGAAGGCGGAGGTTATGGTGAGCTGAGATGGCACCATTGCACTCCAGCCTGGGCAACAAGAGCGAAACTCCGTCTCTAAAAAAAAAAAAAAAAATAAAGCTGCTGTGAACATTTGTATACAAGTCTTTAAGTGGAATGGCTTTTTAAGAAACTGCCAAGCTTTTCTAAAGCGGCCACATCATTTTATATTCTCCCAGCAATGTAAGATGATTTCAGTTTCTCATCCTCATCAATGTTTGTTATTATCTGTCTTTATTTATTACAGTAGGCACGCAGTGGTACCTCATCGTTGGTTTTGGTTTTTTTTTTTTTTTTTGAGACGGAGTCTCGCTCTGTCACCCAGGCTGGAGTGCAATGGCTTGATCTCAGCTCACTGCAAGCTCCGCCTCCTGGGTTCCTGCCATTCCCCTGCCTCAGCCTCCCGAGTAGCTGGGACTACAGGCGCCCGCCACCTCGCCCAGCTAGTTTTTTGTATTTTTTAGTAGAGACGGGGTTTCACTACAGGCGATCCCTGCCTCGTGATCCGCCACGCCTGGCTAATTTTTACCTGGCTAATTTTTAGTAGAGACGGGGTTTCACTGTGTTAGCTGGGATGGTCTTGATCTCCTGACCTCGTGATCCGCCCATCTTGGCCTCCCAAAGTGCTGGGATTACAGACATGAGCCACCGCGCCCGGCCTTCATCATTGTTTTAATCTGCATTTCATGTAATGACACTGAGCATCTTTTCTTTTTTTTCTAATTTTTATTATTTATTTTTTTTTTTTTTTTTGAGACCGAGTCTCGCTCTGTCACCCAGACTGGAGTGCAGTGGGGCAATCCCGGCTCACTGCAGCCTCCACCCCCGGGGTTCAAGTAATTCTCTTGCCTCAGTCCCACCAAGTAGTTGGGACTACAGGCATGTGCCACCATGCCTGACTAATTTTTGTATTTTTCATAGAGACAGGGTTTCACCATGTTGCCCAGGCCGGTGTCAAAACTCCTGGGCTCAAGCAGTCCACCCACCTCGGCTTCCTGACGTGCTGGGATTACAGGCGTGAGCCACCACGCCCGGCCACATCTTTTCATGCTCAATGCTCATAAACCATTTCATTCATTTATCTTCTTTTTTTTTTTGAGATGGAGTCTCGCTCTGTCGCCCAGGCTGGAGTGCAGTGTCGCGATCTCAGCTCACTGCAAGCTCCGCCCTCCGGGTTCCCGCCATTCTCCCGCCTCAGCCTCCGGAGTAGCTGGGACTACAGGCGCCGCCACCGCGCCCGGCTAGTTTTTTGTATTTTTAGTAGAGACGGGGTTTCACCGTGTTAGCCAGGATGGTCTCGATCTCCTGATCTCATGATCTGCCCACCTCGGCCTCCCAAAGTGCTGGGATTACAGGCGGGAGCCACGGCACCAGGCCTCAAATGTGTTGCCTGTTTTTAATTTGGGTTGTTTCTCCTATTGTTTAGTTCTTACACTTATCTGTATGATTCATTTTGAATTAATTTGCATGTGAATATCCAGTTGTTCAATCACCATTTGTTAAAAAGACCATCCTTTCCTCTTGTGTTTTCTTAGGTTTTTTTTTTTTTTTTTTTTTTTTTTTTTTTTTTTTTGAGACGGAGTCTCACTCTGTTGCCCAGGCTGGAGTGCAGTGGCGCGATCTCGGCTCACTGCAAGCTCCGCCTCCCGGGTTTACGCCATTCTCCTGCCTCAGCCTCCCGAGTAGCTGGGACTACAGGGGCCCGCCACCTCGCCCGGCTAATTTTTTGTATTTTTAGTAGAGACGGGGTTTCACCGTTTCAGCCAGGATGGTCTCGATCTCCTGACCTTGTGATCCGCCCGCCTCGGCCTCCCAAAGTGCTGGGATTACAGGCGTGAGCCACCGCGCCCGGCGGTTACATGTTAAAATACTTACTCTGTTCCATTATTTAATTTTCTACATCAGAGGCTCCATTTATGGGTTTAGTGATCCTCTTCGGTTTTATCTATATCTGTCATTTTCTCCCTGATTCTTTTTTGACCTATTCTTTCCATTTCATTTCGGTCACTTGTCTCATTTCTATCCTTGTTTCCATGCCTCTCACTGAAGTGTCTGCAGCGTCTAATCTCCCGTGGACTACTTAAGCTACCTTCCCGTCTCTGTTTTTGTTTTCTCTGCTACTTGTTTTCTGAGGTTCGCGGGCTCACATTGCCTCACGTGTGTCCTCAGTTATTCCCACCATTCTCCTTACCTCATCCTCCGATGAGGCGCCCACCGGCCCGGCTAATTTTTTGTATTTTTAGCTCCTTCAGGCAGTGTGCTGGGATGTTTTTTGCTGGCACTTTCTGCAATCTTGCCCCCTGACTCCTTCAGGCAGTGTGTTTTTGCTGGAGCGCTTCCCGCTGTCTGTCCTGCTAGTCGTGTCCCCCAGGCAGCTGCTGCTGCTGCTCTTCACGCCTTGGCTTCGGTGGCGGTCACAGTTGCTTTTGGCAGTCCTCACGTGTATTTTGAGTCTGCAGATTATATCTGTCTCCTTGTTTTGCTGAAAATTGAGTTATTTTCCTTCTCCTTGTTGCTTTTGTAAGTTCTCCAAGAGTCGGAGAGGAAAACTGCTGTTGTGTATCCTCACACCGAGAGCCCCAGGCACGCGTCCCTGCTTATTTATCATTCTTGTCATTCACACAAAGGCCAGGGTCTGAAACTGATGTTTTCCAAAAATCCTGGAAAATTATATTTTTCCTTTGAAAATTACCTCTTCCCCACTATATCTCCTTCCGGAACTCACTCTGTCCTCTGTGGACCTTCTCCTTCTGTCCTTCATATTTTTAAATCTCTTCCGTATTTTTCATTTTTTTTTTTGAGACGGAGTCTCACTCTGTCACCCAGGCTGGAGTGCAGTGGCTGGATCTCAGCTCACTGCAAGCTCCACCTCCCGAGTTGACGCCATTCTCCTGCCTCAGCCTCCCAAGTAGCTGGGACTACAGGCGCCCGACTCCTCGCCCGGCTAGTTTTTTGTATTTTTTAGTAGAGACGGGGTTTCACCGTGTAGGCCAGGATGGTCTCGATCTCCTGACCTCGTGATCCGCCCGTCTCGGCCTCCCAAAGTGCTGGGATTACAGGCTTGAGCCACCGTGCCCGGCCTCTTCCATATTTTTCATCTTGTCCTCTCTCTGGGCTGCATTCTAGCTGATTTCTTCTAGATGTTCGTAGAAAGTCCTTAGGTGACCATTCTATTTAAATTACTCAGCATCTCCTTTCTTCCCTTCCCTGCTTTTCTCCTTAGCATTTTCCATCTTCGACACACTGTATTTTACGTACTGATTTTGGGTGTTTTGTCCCACTATTTTTTAATTTAAGTAAACTTTCAATTCAAGTAGAACATACTTATGGAAAAGTACACAAATCGAAGTGTCAAGCTCAGTGAATTATCACAAAGCAAACATGCCCTTGTAATAGCACTCAGATCATGGAGCGGGAGCACTTCAGAGGCCCGTGTGCCCACCCCACCCCTCCAAGGCCCTCTAGATCATTTGGATCGAAAGGAGCAAGTATCAAGCACGCATACATGCAGCTCAAAACACTTTGCTCAGCCACAGCCACTCCTCACCTCCATGGCATGACCATAGTTCACTGCAGCCTTGAACTCCTGGCCTCAGCTTCCCAAAGCACTGGGATTGCAGGCACAAGCAGGCATGAGCTGCCGTGCCCTGCCTTTTTAAAAAATAATAATTGTTGTTATTATATAAAAAATATTGTGTGTATTATTTTGTATCTGGTTTCTTTTGCTCACTGTTCTGTTTGTGCAGTGTGTTCACAGATCCAGATGACATAGGGTAGTCATAGCTCATTCACTGACTGCTGTGTATTATTCTATTGTGTAAATGTAGCATAATTTATTTATCCTTTCTACTACTGAAAGAGATTTTTGAGAGATTTTTTTTTTCTTTCTTTTTTTGAGAAGGAGTCTTGCTCCGTCGCCCAGGCTGGAGTGCAGTGGCTGGATCTCGGCTCACTGTAAGCTCCGCCTCCCGGGTTCACGCCATTCTCCTGCCTCAGCCTCCCGAGTAGCTGGGACTACAGGCACCCGCCACCTCACCCGGCTAGTTTTTTGTATTTTTTAGTAGAGACGGGGTTTCACCGTGTTAGCCAGGATGGTCTCGATCTCCTGACCTCGTGATCCGCCCGTCTCGGCCTCCCAAAGTGCTGGGATTACAGGCTTGAGCCACCACAATCCCTTTCTTTTTCTTTTCTTTTCTTTTTTTTTTTTTTGAGCAGAGTCTCTGTTGCCCAGGCTGAAAGTTAATTTTCACGGCAACCTCCGCTTCCCAGGCACGTGCCACCACGCCTGGCTATTTATTTATTTTTTTTTTTTTTTTTTTTTTGAGCAGGAGTCTCGCTCTGTTGCCCAGGCTGGAGTGCAGTGGCGTTATCTCGGCTCACTAAGCATCCTCCGCCTCTCGGGTTCAAGTGATTCTCCTGCCCGCTCAGCCTCCAAATTTTTTAGTAGAGCTGGGATTACAGGCACCCACCACCAATCCCAGCTAATTTTTCGTATTTTTAATAGAGATGGGGTTTCACCATGTTGACCAGGCTGTCTTGAACTCCTAACCTCAGGTAATCCACCCGCCTTGGCCTCCCAAAGTGCTGGTATTATAGGCATGAGTCACTGTGCCTGGCCCTTTTTTGTTGTTGTTTTCAAGATGGGGTCTCACTCTGTTGCCCAGGCTGGAGTGCAGTGGCGCAATCTCAGCTCACTGCAACCTCCGCCTCCTAGGTTCAAGTGATTCTCCTGCCTCAGCCTCCCAGGTAGCTGGGATTACAGCTGCCCACTACCACACTCGGCTAATTCTTTTTTTCATATTTTTAGTAGAGACAGTTTCGCCATGTTGGGCAGGCTGGTCTCAAACTCCAGACCTCAGGTGATCCTCCTGCCTCGGCCTCCCAAAGTGCTGGGATTACAGGCATGAGCCACTGCGCCTGGCCAAGAGATTTTTTGAGAGCTATTTTGGCTGTTTCCAACTTTTGGCTGTTGTGATGAGAGCTGCCATGAACATTATTCTCCGTGTGTCTCAATGATGCTGTACAGCCCTTATCTTGGGTGTATACCTAGGAGTGGAGTTGCTGGGTTAGGAGCGTGTACACTGGTTCTCAGCTGCTCACTTTCTTGGAACTTTGTGGGCGTTCTCTGAGGTCTGGCTAACGTTGCTTCTTCCAGCTACCTGGGGCACTGCCAAGCAGGGACCACTGTATTTTTATTTACTTATGACCACTTTATTTTATCGATTGGTTGAGACACAGTCTCACTCCGTCACCCAGGCTGCAGTGCCGCGGCATGATCACGGTTCATCATAGCCTCAAACTCCTGGGCTCAAGCCCACCCCAGCCTCCTGAGTAGCTAGGACTACAGGTGTGAGCCACCTGGTTGGCTAATTAGAGACAGGGTCTCGCTATGTTACCCAGGCTGGTAACAATCTACTTGAGACCACTTTAAATTTTTTAATTCTTTTTTTTTTTTTTGATACGGAGTCTTGCTCTGTCACCCAGGCTGGAGTGCAGTGGCCGGATCTCGGCTCACAGCAAGCTCCGCCTCCCGGGTTCACGCCATTCTCCTGCCTCAGCCTCCCGAGTAGCTGGGACTACAGGCGCCCGCCACCTCGCCCGGCTAGTTTTTTGTATTTTTTAGTAGAGACGGGGTTTCACCGTGTTAGCCAGGATGGTCTCGATCTCCTGACCTCGTGATCCGCCCGTCTCGGCCTCCCAAAGTGCTGGGATTACAGGCTTGAGCCACCGCGCCTGGCCTAAATTAAATTTTTTGTTGGACACTCTTCAGGCTACACAGATAACATGAGCACTGAATGCCAATGTCCGTGAGGCCCCACTTGCTATAAATTTTGGGGAAGATTTCTTCCCCTCCACCCAGAGAGCCACACTGGAGACAGGCAAGCTTCCCCACTGTCCCCTCCCGCGTGATGGGTCAGTTCTCATTCCCCCAGCCCCAACGGCTTAGGGTTTGGAGCTCGTGCTCTGCATGGTGTATTACTGCCATAACAAAGCCCTACAAACCAGGTGGTTTTAGACAACAGAAACTCATTCTTTCACGGGTCTGGAGGCCAGAAGTTCAAAGTCAGGGTGTCAGTGTTGATCACTGCCGAGGGCTCTGAGGGAGAATCTGGCCACGGCTCCCTCCTGGCTTGTGGCGGTTGCTGTGGTCCTTGGTGTTCCCGGGCTCGCAGCTGCGTCCTGCCAGTCTCTGCCTCCGCCCTCCCACAGTGTCTCCCTGTGTCTGTCCTCACTCAACTGCCGTCTCTCTGTCTCCCCTCTTATAAAGACACCAGTCATTAAGGGCCCACCTGCTCATCCTAACTCATTACATCTGCAAAGACACCCCTTCTCCAAATAAGGCCACATTCTGAGGTCCTGGGGTTTAGGACTTGAGTACGCCTTTCCGTGGGGGGCATAGCCAGTCTGTAGCACGTCGGTCCCTGTTAGACTGCCCGCCCCGGTCAGCCCTAGGCTTTCTCTTCTGCCCCCTGTTCCTCCTGTAGTTGCCAAAGAAAAGCACAAGTTCTCCAAGAAGTTTCCAGAAATTTGGAGAACAAAAGTCCGCTTTGGCTTTCGCTTGCCTCACAGATTTTCTGCAGGTTACATGTTCATTTCTGTGGATTTCTGCCTCGAAGGCCGACTCGGCGGCAGTGTGGTTCAGAATCCTTTACGTTTGGTCTTGCTTCCCCCTCATTTCAATAAGGAACATGGCGAGGGAACCCAGTCTGTGGCACCCATCAGTGGTGTTTATCTATACGTGTCCCCCTGCCCCCGTCCCACCCGGAGTCGTGCCCCGTGCCCCTATTCCTGGCGTCTCGCTTGAGGTTCAAAACCCAGGGCTCTGGAGCTAGGCGCCTGCGCTTTGACCGCCTGGCTATGCCACCTCAGGGAAACTGCTTCCCATTGCTAGCATGGATTTCCCCACTGTAAACTGGGGACTCTGGAAGATCATGTGACAATGAAAGGTCAAAGTGCACACATTCTCACATTCTCAGGCCCCAGCCCAGCCTCCCAGCTGGAGGGCTCCAGTTAGCATTGTTAGCAAATCGCATCTTTGAGGGTGAAGTGGTCCAGAGAGGTCCTCGAGAGCACAGTGAGAAGAGACCTCCCAGAATCCCCCAGACACCCCACCCCTCCATGTGTCTCTGTGTCTCAGGGAACATCTACCATTATGTGCCCTGGTACAACATCAAGCCTGTCGTGGCCGTGACCTCCAACTGGGAGGACGTCAGCTTCCGCATGAACTGCCTCAACCTCCTCCACTTCACTCGGGACCGCCTGGTGAGTGGTGCGGGAGCTGATGCTGGGAAGGGTTCAGAGTGTGGCTGGGAGACTTGGGAAACTGCATCACAGTGGCAGGAAACTGGTCACACAGCTCATTCATGCATTCATTCCACACTGTTGAGAAGAACGTGCCAGAAGCAGGGCTATGCACTGAAGACACAAGGATGATTAAACACAGCCCCTGTCCTCACCGTCTAGGGAAGTTGGACATGCAGGCAGTGACTGTGCAGTGCAACTAGGGCTATGATGGAGATGCAGGTACCAGGTGCTATAGGGTCAGAGAAGGTGGGGAGAGGAGAGGAAGAGAAGATAGTCAGAGGAGGTGTGCACAAAAGAGATGACACATTAGGCCGGGCGCGGTGGCTCACGCCTGTAATCCCAGCACTTTGGGAGGCCGAGACGGGCGGATCACGAGGTCAGGAGATTGAGACCATCCTGGCTAACACGGTGAAACCCCGTCTCTACTAAAAATACAAAAAAAAAAAACACTAGCCGGGCGAGGTGGCGGGCGCCTGTAGTCCCAGCTACTCGGGAGGCTGAGGCAGGAGAATGGCGTGAACCGGGGAGGCGGAGCTTGCAGTGAGCTGAGATCCATCCACGGAACTCCAGCCTGGGCGACAGAGTGAGACTCCGTCTCAAAAAAAAAAAAAAAAGAGATGACACATCAGCAGGGTTTTGAAGAATGCATAGGAGTTTGTTGGGGGCTGGGTGGGGGTAGAAGGGAATAACATGCAAAGCCACAGCAATGTGCTGGTTTTTGAAGTTCGACAGGGTCGGGGGGAGGCATGGAGGTGACATGAAGATCCGACCATGGAAGCTGGAAGGAGTGAGATCACAAACGGTCTCAGGTGGCTGTCGGGAGTGTAGTTCTCGGGAGCCACCTGGGGCTGGGACCTCCGGCATGGCTTTCTCACGCCTGTGTGGAGGTCAGTGCTCTGCACTGCTTCCCAGTCTTACCCCGTCCCAGCTTCTTGCCACCTGTTTCTTCTGTTGGGCAGCAGGAAGGATGTGGGGGGGTCCTAGCCTCGGAGTTGTGGATGACCTTGAACTGATATCACCAAGTTATCCCTCAAAGTTCCCAAGGTCGTGGCTGGAAACATCTTGGGCCAATCAGCCCTGTGGCCTGTCCAGCTGGGCTCCATACTGAGGCGGGCTCTCTTACCGTTTCTCTCCTGCTGGGCAGAAAGCCAACCTGGACACCTTGAAATCCACGCGGAATCCGAAGGACCCAGCTCTCCTCTGCCAGTGGGAGAAACTGCTGAGGGAGCTGGTGGAGGACTGCAAGTAGGAGTAGGGGCACTCTGGGGTACAGCTGGCCTGGAGCTGAGCCAGATCCAGGCCTGGGGGCTCAGAGCAGTGCCCTGAACACCTGCCCCCACCCTCCTTGGGGAGGAGCACTGCTCAGACCTCTCCCCAGCAGGAAACCCCAAGAGTCACTTCTCCCTTCCCATTCAGGCCCCCTGACCGCCCCATCAGAATGGTCCCTGCTGCCCCACACCCACGCCCGAGGCTCCTACCGAGTCAACCTGTCCCCTTCCTGCAGACAAGCCCACACAGCCCCACCTCTCTGCAGGCCATGGTAGAGGGCTGGATGAGAACCCAGGGCTGGACGCACAGCGAGCAGGCTTCCTACGGAGCAGTGGGAAGGGCTCCCGGGCCAGGCCAGCAGCAGATGGGGGCAGGATGTTGAGGTCAGGAGGGGCACGCTGGCCTAAGGCAGGGCTCTGGTGACACTGGGAGGCAGTAGAGAGGTCCAGCCCCTGCTACCCTGTCCTGGCCACAGGCGCCCTCTGCCCTGCATGACCGACCAGCCCAAAGCCACCAACCTGGACAGGAAGAGGTGGCAGCTCCGCAGCCTCCTCCTGCAGGAACTGGCCCAAAAGGCCAAGCAAGCCATGCCCAGGGACATGGTGGCCACAGCGGAGGACTGGCTGTACCGCCTCAACGCTGTGCTCCCTGAGGTGGGTGCTGCACACACTGGCCTGGAGCTGGGAGCCGGCCGCGCAGGGCCTGACGTTCTCCCACCTTGGCAGCCCCAGATGGGCCTTCCTGACGTGATGATTTGGCTGGTGGCCAAGGAACAGCGAGTGGCCTACGCACAGGTGCCTGCCCACTCCGTCCTCTTCTCCCGGGCAGGGGCCCTGCACTCCGGCAGGCTCTGTGGGAAGATACAGACACTCCTCCTCCAGGTGGGAATCAAGGGGTCCTCAGGGGAGGACAGGGCCGAGAAATGCCCCCGGGGGAGCCCCTGAACTTGCAGGGCAGCCCCTATGGGGCTTCTTTCCCTGGTCCCTTAACCAGGTGGAATGGGGTTGAAGCCGTCCCCAGAGGAAGAGAGGGGTCTGTGGCTGCCAGCATGTTGGGTGATGCCAAGTCCATGTACCTCATAAATGTTCCCCAAATCTACCTCCTCGTGAGCGCGGTGGCTCACAGGTAATCCCAGCACTTTGGGAGGCTGAGGCGGGTGGATCATCTGAGGTCAGGAGTTCAAGACCCAGCCTGACCAACATGGTGAAATCCCGTCTCCACTAAAAATACCAAAAATCAGCCGGGCATGGTGGCGCTTGCCTGTAATCCCAGTTACACGGGAGGCTGAGGCAGGAGAATCGCTTGAACCTGGGAGACGGAGGTTGCAGTGAGCCGAGATCATGACGCTGCTCCAGCCTGGGTGACAGAGCGAGACTCCATCTCAAAAAAAAAAAAAAAAAAAAAAAAAAAAACGAAACAAAACCAGAAAACAAATCCACCTCCTCCGTCATCCTCATGGCCGCCACTTGGTCCAGCCCCTTGTCATCTCTTCCCTGGACCATGACAGGGTGATCTCCAAAATATTGAATGTCTGTAAGATTTGGCACCAGCCCATCATATCAGATGCAAGCTATAAATAAGACTAAACACCCTAGATGTTTACTCTATAAATAAGAGTGACCACCCTCACTCCTGGTCGTGACAGTGGCCTCCCTGCTTCTGATCCTCCCGGGGGGACGTGGGGGCCACTCCCTCCCCCCATCAGAGACTCCCTGGCTCCCCACTGCCTCCTGGAGAAGGTGCCGCCTTGTGGCCTGGCCCCTGTGCCTGCATCCATTCTCTCTAGCCCATACTCCCAACAGTAAGGACACTCTGGGCTTTCCCTGGCCCCAACTGTACCTGCCCTTTGCCCTCTCCACCAATGTGCAAAGCTCCTTCCATGCCCACCAGAGTCCTTTGCATCCTGCAAGAACCCCTGAGACATGAATCCTGGCTCTGTGTGGCCCTAGGCCAACTCCTGACCATGTCCAGCCCTCAGTGTGCTGCTCTGTAGAATGGCCCTGGCAATCACCATGCCCTCCTCGTGGTGGGCTGTGAGGATCCAGGCCTACGATGCACACGGGGCAGCTGGCACAGTGCCGGCCCATAACAAATTCACAAGGCGTGTCCGTCAGTCCCATTATCAACGTCCCTGCTACTCCCTCTGCGAGGCACTCCCAGCCTCTCTGCTTCATGGCTACCAAGGTGGAGCCACCCTGCTCTGGAGGGCAGAACAGAACTCCATGCCATTCACTTACGGCTCCAGCACTCAGCTCAGTGAGGGCCCCGCTCCCAGGGCTCGGGGGGAAGGGGCAGGTACAGCCCACTTGGGGGGTGGCTGGGGTGGCGTTCAGGGTGTTTAGTGCCCCTATGGGACCGATCGGCCTCTGACTCAGTACCCAGAGGGTGAAGGACAGAAGGATGTGCTCCCAGCTCACCTACGGGTCTGCATGTGGCTTGGCAATGTCACAGACAGCAAGGACCTGCAGCTTCTCTGCCAGGGTGACATGGCAGTGTACGCCGAGACGGTGAGTGGCGAGCGGCAGCCCAAGGCCAGGGCAGGCATGCAGGGGTGGGGGTGGGGTGGCCTGGCAGGGAAGGGATGGCCTCCCTGCAGGGCATGTCGCGTGATGAGGGAGGGTGAAGCTGTAGTAGCCCTGCACTGAAGAGGGAGAAAAAAATTCCTGACCGAAACTGAGGGCGAGGAGAGAGTCTGATGGAGGAGGCAGAGACTAAAGCAATCTTGGACGCTGCCAGCTCTGGTCTCTTGTTGATCCTCCACACAGGTGTGGAGACAAAGGGGGCAACTAAGTGGCCTCCAGGGCCTGATCCCCCTCTCCCTGATGCAGGTTTATTCCGAGCTTTCTCCTAGTTCATCAACAGCACATGAAGTGAGCAAGGCTCTGACTTGCAGGGGCCTCACCCATCACCAACAGGGCAGCCCGGGACCCCTGCAGGCCCCAGCAGGGTCCCAGGAGGTGAAGGCCTAGCACGGTAGAGGAGCAGGATCTGAGGCATCTGCCCACAGAGCCATCAACCCGGGGAGTGGGTGGGCAGCGGCCAGGGACTGCTCTGGAACCAGAGGAGGGGAGATGTCCTGGGCTCCCTGAGGGAGGACAGGGCTCAGGAAGCCATGTGAACAGCAGAGGGGAAATAAGGTTTGAGTGTCAGGCTTTTTATTTTATTTTATTTTATTTTATTTTTTTAAATTTTTTTTGTTTTTGAGACGGAGTCTCGCTCTGTTGCCCAGGCTGGAGTACAGTGGCCGGATCTCAGCTCACTGCAAGCTCCGCCTCCCGGGTTTACGCCATTCTCCTGCCTCAGCCTCCCGAGTAGCTGGGACTACAGGCGCCCGCCACCTCGCCCAGCTAGTTTTTTGTATTTTTTAGTAGAGACGGGGTTTCACCGTGTTAGCCAGGATGGTCTCGATCTCCTGACCTCGTGATCCGCCCGTCTCGGCCTCCCAAAGTGCTGGGATTACAGGCTTGAGCCACCGCGCCTGGCCGAGTTTCAGGCTTTTTAACTTACTGAATTAAAACATGTTTGCAGTGTCTAAGTTGCATGTGTAGATGGATACATTATAATATGTCTAACCAGCTCTGTAGGTCTTGGAGGTGCAGAGGCAGAAAGGGGTTCAGGGTGAGGAGCAGGGAGCAGGGCCTATATGCTCAGCAGGCACCAGAGGACTGGGCCAGTGCCTTTGATGGCAGCTGCCTGCTCTCTCGTCACTGCAGACCCTGGGGAGCCCAGCCCTCCTGCACCATTTGACCACCGTTGCTGCCTCTGGGCCTTTTCATCCACACTCTCCCCGCTGAGCACACAGGCCCTGCTCCCTCCCCTTCAACCCAGACCTCTCTCCACGTCTGTGCCTCCAAGCACTACATAGATGTCTTATGATATTTCTGTCCAAACATGCAGCATCCACTCCACTCTGCCAGCTGAGTGACCCAGGGCAGGGTTGACCTCTGAGCCTCAGTGCCCTCACCTGTGCAATGGGGACATGGCCCTTTCTTGCCTGGCTACCACAGTTTTAGGATGCCCCTGCAGCCCAGAGTCAGGGGGTCTGGGGAGGCCCATGTCCCCGCACTTTGTGCTGGAGGAGGCGGCCGCCCTGACAAGCTTCCCTCCCCTAGTATGAGAATCAGGCCAAGTATAAAGACCAGTGGGGGCAGCAGGGGCTGTATCGCTGCCCCAACTTCTCAGATGTCATGGGGAACAAGACCCTCCCCATGACGGATTTCCAGCCACCCCTGGGATGGCACTGGCAGGACAGCTGGACAGTGGAACCTCAGAGGAGGTAAGGAGGGGGCAGGCCCCACCGGAGGGGATACTTTTCACCTGGGAGGGCCAGTCCACGTCAGCCCAGAAAGATGGGTACCCAGCCCCTAAGCCTGGGGCCAGAGGGCCGAGGTGCACCAGGCCAAGTGCCCTGCCCACCACCCTGTCCTGCATGCTGGCCCTGTCCTGCCCAGAGCAGATGGGGATACCAGGTATGGGAACGCTTGGCTAGCAGAAGACGGCCCCAGGGGCTGCTCAGGGAGGTGTGCTGGGAACTTGAGGTCTCACTACCCCCAGACTCCTCCTGGACACAGACATCAACAAGAGCCAGGTGCTGGAGGAGGTATATGAGAACCAGGGCCGCGACATCAGAGGCGCCTGGGGGCCTGCCGCCATCCCAAACACAGACGTGGTGAGTAGGGCTGAAGCTGCCTCAGGGGTTGGGGGGCAAGCAAGGCCACCAGGCGGGGCGCCTTGGAAGCTGGTAGTCCCAGTGGAAAGGGTCTGAGCCCTATGCCCTGCACTATGCGTGGGGCCCTGGGTGAGCGCACCAGCCCGCAGGCTGTCAGCACTGACGGGGTGAGGGGTTTGTAGAAATACCTTAAATAAGACTGAAAAACAACAAAAGGGAGCAGTGGTTCCTCCTAGGCTTCCTTCAAAGGTACTGCTGACCCCGAAGGAGAGAATCTGCTTGGGATGGGCTAACCCAGCACTGTCCAGTAGAACTCTCCGTGATGATGGAAATCTTCTGTATCTGCACGTGTGGCCACTGAGCGCTTAAAATGGGGCACTAGTGAGATGAAGGAACTAAACTTTGAATTTTAATTCATTTAAGCTAGAGTAGCCCCAGGCGGCTGGTGGCTACTGTATTGGGCAGTGTGGGTTTAACTGATCTCAAAAGCATGCTAGTCTCCCCTTTACAATGAGGAGGAGCAGTTTCCAGCACAGAGAGGCAGGTCCTTGGAGCGTATTCTGATGGCTCTGGTGGCATGAGGTGTGGCAAGCATGGTCTGGCCTGGAGTGGGAGGCTGCTGCGGCCACGGCAGGCACGCACACAGGTGTGGGAAGAGGGAGGGAGGGCGGCCTTCTCCCAGCTCATGTGCCCCTTGCTCGCCCTCTCTGTCCACCTGCAGAACGGACAGCCCACGGAGGCCCGGGAGAACGTGAAGTGCCCCCAAGGCTGGCACTTTAAGAAGGACTGGGTGGTGGAGCTGAATCATGCAGTGGACAGTAAGGGTCAGTCCTTTGGTCAGGGTTGGGATCGGGAGAGACCAGGGCCTCAAAATCACGGCAGCCAGCAGGGCGGGATCAGAGCAGCCAAGCCCTCAGTGGGATAGGCCTCAATTCCTGCGGCCCCCCAGCCTCCAGAGCGGGGTCTCCAGCGTTTCCCTACGCATGGGCCCCAGTTTTAAGACAGCACAGGCCCTCGGTGTGTCCTGAAGCCTGGCCCAGAGCAAGGCCTGGCAGATGCTGGTGACCAGGAGGCTGTCACGTGGCGGCTGAATTCACCCACAGCAGCTCCAGGGCTGCAAGTCTCAAGGCCCGGGCTCAAGATGTAAGCTTTGCTGCCTATGGGCTGTGTGGCCTTGCGCGAGTCACAGGACTTCTCTGAGCCTCGCCTGCCTCATTTGTAAGTTGGGCAGCTGGTCCCCGGCCATTCAGGTGACACAGTGTAGCCACTCTGCTCTCCACAGCTCAGGGCAAGAGGCCGGGCTGCGAGGGAAGTCATGCCCCTCTAGGGCCTGTCTCCGGGGCCTGTCCGGTCCTCCCAACCCGCGGGCACCTGCGGACTCAGGGCCGTGGTCCCCCGCCGCAGGCTGGGAGTATGGCGTGGGCATCCCCCCCTCGGGCCTGCCCCAGGTCTGGAGCCCGGTGGAGAAGACCTACCACTCGTGCCGCCGGCGGCGCTGGGCGCGCGTGCGCTTCCGGAACCGCGGGGAGCTGAGCCGCGAGCAGGAGACCGTCTCCTTCCTGCAGCTGGTGAGGCGTCCGCGGGGGCCCTGGCGGGGGCTGCGGGCAGAGACCCCTTCGCGGCTGCGGGAACACAGCCCTGCGCTCCTCCCCACCGCAGGGCCCGGCCGAGGGCGAGGAGGACGGCTGGGAGTACGACGCCTTCGGCTCCAAGTTCCACCTCCACCCTCAGCCCCGGAGCCGCTTCCGCCGCCGCTGCTGGCGCCGCAGGCTGGTGCCCGACAAGGACAAGGGCGTCGCGCCCGTCTTCCTCCTGGAGGGCTCCTTGGTAAAGACTCGCAGGCTGGGGGCGCCTGCCTGCAACCCCCTCCCAGAGAGGCCAGGGCCTGGCTCGGCTGGGGCGCCGATGGTGGAGGAAGGGCCTCTGCGCCTCAGGCTGGCGAGGGTGGCAGCGTGCGGGAGGAGGGTGGCAGCGTGCGGGAGGAGGGCGACCGGGCCTGGGCTAGAGGACACAGGAGCAGCACCTGAGGGCCTCAGGGGAGACTGTCCTGGCTACAGGCCATGGATCTGAAACACCGAGCTGGGAAGGAAGAGGAGAGCAAGCCATGGCCTTGGGGTCTGGACAGACAGTTCAGGGACCCCCAGAGGCAGGACGCCCGGCCCCCCAACATGCCTTTCATCTACTGCACCTTTAACAGTAAGTGCTGGCTCAGGAGGCTGCTTGAATGGCCCCAGAGGCCAGTGCCCAGGGCAGGGGGTGGAGAAGCGGTGGGGGCAGCCAGAGGGAGCCGCTGGGGTCCTGGGGAGGTGACAGGCATGGCTCCTCTTTCCCCAGAGCCCCACTACTACCAGCTCTTCTGCTACATCTACCAGGCCCGGAACCTGGTGTCCAATCAGATCCTGACATTCCAAGGTAGGTGGCAGGCAGCCTTGTCCCCAGCTGAGGACGAGGCCTCAGGGAGGAGAGCAGGGTCCTCTTCCTGCTTGCAGTCCCAGCCAGGGCCCCTGCCCGCTGGCCCCTCACCAGCTGCGAGCCTTGTCCCTGGGTCCTGGTGTCACAGCTGCTCAGCAGTGTAAAGACAGAGGCATGGATGAGGGTGACGGAGATGCAGACCCGTCTCCCAATCAGCTCATGGTGCTGGTTTGGGGAAAAGACACAAAACCAAAACTTGAGGCACAACCCTGGTGCTGTGGAATTAGAAGCGGGAGCTGAGGGGGCTCCATCCCAGTGGTGGCCACTTAGCTGGGCATGGAAGAGGAGCTGCCTGGCAGTGCTGGTGGGGCATGAGGGCAAGAGAGAGGGCAGTATGCTTGGGAACCATGTGCCACTCTGTTTGGACAGTAGGGGCCGAGAGGGCCTGTGGGGAGGGCCTGTCCTTGGTCCTGTGAGGATGCCCCAGTGAGAGTTTCAGGAGACAAGCCACGTGCTCCAGCCTGGTCCTCAGTGCTGTTTGTAGGGAGCGGGGACAGTAGGTGGCAGGGCTCCAAGGATGTCTGCTGGGAGTTGTATCCCTTGGGCTTCACCACCCACATCGAGAGGCCCCTGTGGTGCTCCCTGATGCCAGGCCACTTGCCGCTGCCATGAAAGAGCAGCCACAGAGCCGGGCGCGGTGGCTCACACCTGTAATCCCCACGCTTTGGGAGGCCGAGGTGGGCAGATCACGAGGTCAGGAGTTCAAGACCAGCCTGGCCAACATGGTGAAACCCTGTCTCTACTAAAAATACAAAAATTAGCTGGGCATGGTGGCGCGCGCCTGTAATCCCAGCTATTTGGGAGGCTGAGGCAGGAGAATCACTTGAACCCGGGAGGCAGAGGTTGCAGTGAGCTGAGATTGCACCACTTCACTCCAGCCTGGGCGAAAGAGCGAAACTCTGACCACAAAAAAAAAAAAAAAAAGAAAAAGGGCAGCCACAAGTGACCTCCTCCCTAGAACTCCTCCAGAGGAGCCCCTGCCCTCCATCTCTGTGAGGCCCAGGCCTCAACCCTGGGAGGCACACAGAACTCGTGGATGGGACCAGATGATGCCTGGCCTCTGGTGACAGACCCCGGTGCTCTGCAGCTGACTCTGACGGGGCCCTGGGAGGCCTCAGTGGCTGCCCTGCCTGACCCTTCCTGGCCCCACTGGGTCCAGCGCCTGCAGCAGCAAAAGAGAGGAAAGCCCCTCTTCCCAGCTCAAGACACTGCTCCCTCGTCCTCCACCCCTCCAGGGCCCTTCATTCGGGTGGTCTTCCTGAACCACAGCCAGTGCACCCAAACCCTGAGGAGCTCTGCAGGCCCCACATGGGCCCAGACACTCATCTTCCAGCACCTCCTTCTGTACGAGAACCCGCAGGACACCAAAGACAGCCCGCCGCTCGTGGTGCTAGAGCTGTGGCAGCGTGACTCCTGGGTAAGGTGGGCTGGGCAGAGCAGGAGGAAGAGGACCTACCTTGCAGAGTGGCTGAGGGGATTTATTTTAGAGGAAAATGTATGGAAATTTCTCCCATGCGGCCTGACGTGCAGAGAGCACCGTGGAAATTCGTCTGCCAGCTGTCGCCCTTGCCTTGAGAAGCCCGGGCAGAGCTGGGCCCTGCCAGCGTGGTCTCCGTGTTTTGTGAACTTCCCCCCTCCAGGGCAAGGAGAGCTTGTGGGGACGAAGCATGTGGCCCCCAGTGGTCTGGCTGGATCTCCAGGACCGGATCCTGCCCCCCATGAGGTGGCACCCCCTTATGAAGGAGCTGGGGAAGGAAGAGGGCGAGATCTTGGCATCCTGTGAGCTGATCCTCCAGACTGAGGTATTGAGAGGGCCTGGCTGGGAAGTGTGGTGCTCAGTGCCTGTCCCTGTCCCATCCCCAGCCAGCGGGGGCCAACTCCACCCTGTCAGGAAACGCCTGGGGACCAGGATCCAGAGCTGTGGGCTTGGTGACGCTGGCCTGCCCAGCCTCTCCCCTAAGTCCCCCTGCCAACCCCTACCCATGGGGCTCTGGGCTCGGTGGGGCCTCTGAGGGACCTGCTTGAGGTGGGGGTGAGGGCAGTAGGACCAGCCCAGAGGACCTCATGCTCCCTGCCCTCCCCCAGAAGCTTCGCGAGAAGCAGCTGCCTATCTTAAGCGTTCCCTGGAAGAATGGGGCATACACACTCCCCAAGAGCATCCAGCCCACGATAAAGAGGATGGCCATTGAGGTGCTGGCGACGTGGGATGGGGATGGTGGGCAGGGCAGACGGGGGTGGTCTGGAGTGCGCTGCAGCTTTCTGACTACCGGATCCAAAGCTCGCACCCCGAGAAAGACTACCTGGGAGGTGGAGGGAGACAGGAGAGAAATGAAGAGGTTCTGGTGTAACACTGGAAATCATTTTACCACAAACCTCTGCAGTGGGGAGTGGGCACAGGGCTGTAGCGTGCGTGATCACATTTCAGACTCACGCTGCCCCTGCGCAGCAGGAACTACTTTGCAGAGAAGGAAATAGAGGCTCCAAGAGACAACACATTCCATGCACAGTGACGCAGGGACTACGTGACAGCAAATGCTGTCTGACTGCAAATGCCAGTCGCCTCACCTCTGAGAGTAGCATGGGGGTCCTCCTTCAGAACGCGTGTGCCCTGCTGCAGACGTGGCAAAGAGCACAAGATGGTCAGGCCTCTGGGACTGACGGCTTCCCCGAGATCAGGCAACTTGGCTGGTTCCCGCTTTGGGCCCCGAGGAGGCCCTCATGAGTCAGGGTGCAGCTATGTCCTGGCAGGGTGCCAGGTCACCGAATGGCCATGGGGTCCTCAGTGAGCTAGACAGCATAGGGGCCCTGAGAAATTCAGGCACTTCCTGCTTCTTCGGGCCTCAGAGGCAGTCGGCCTCAGGAACTTACACCTGAGAACTGATGAGGCCAGACAAGGCAGCGGTGAGGAGGGGCAATGCCTGCGGGCTATGGAGGTCAGTGGAGGATGCAGCCAGTGGCCGGAGGGCACCTCCGTCATGGGTCGGGGGACAGCGTCCCAGCCCCAGGACACGCACTGATCCCTCACAGGACGGGGAAGCCTGTCCTTGTGCGCCTTCGGACACTGGCTCCTCTGCAGCCCCATTCCCTGGCCCTGCAGCTCCTGCTGCACCGCTATTGCCCCTCAGCCCCCTTCTCTGGCCAGGACCCCATTACAGAGGCGCTGCCTGCCCCTTGTCCTGCCCTCCTTCTTGATTCTGGTAGATCCTGGCCTGGGGCCTTCGGAACATGAAGAAGGCGAGCTCCCCCCAGCTCCTGGTGGAATTCGGGGAAGAGTCCCTGAGGACAGAACCCATCAGAGACTTTCAGACCAACCCCAACTTCCCCGAGTCCGAGTCTGTCCTAGTCCTCATAGTGGTAAGAGGCCCTAGGGCAGGGGCTGGGCAGCCCTCTTCTTCTGTGGGTCTTACACTCCTCACATCTCCTTGGGGCTGCAGCTCATGCCCACGGAGGAGGCCTACGCACTGCCCCTCGTGGTGAAGGTGGTGGACAACTGGGCCTTCGGCCAACAGACCGTGACGGGCCAGGCCAACATCGACTTCCTCCAGCCCTACTTCTGTGACCCCTGGGCTCAGGACTACGTGCACCCAAAGCTTCCAAGTACGGCCCTTCCTCCGTGCCCTTCCCCAGGCCTCACAAGCGAGCCCGCACTGGGAGTGGGGTAGGCCCTGCTCCCCGACGGGTTGGCGCTTCCTCCTCAGCCCTCTCCCCATCTGAGACTCGTCCCTGTGCTCTCTCCGCACAGGGCTGTCTGGGAAGAAGCACCAGGACGTAAGTAAGGGCTGCAGGCCCACCTTCTCCCACACTGCTGACGGGGCGTAACCCTTGGGCCTAAGGAAAGGTGTTCATTAAACAGAGTCCAGATATCCGTGCCCAACTGTGAGGCCCACCTCGCACTGTAGGGTCCTCAGCCTGTAGGGTCTCTGTAGGTCTCTCAGCCTGACTGCACATTAGAATCACCTAAGAGTTGTTTTTTTTTTTTTTTTAACTTTTGAATCCTTTTTTTTTTTTTTTTTTGAGAGAGTTTTGCTCTTGTTGCCCAGGCCGTAGTGCAGTGGTGTGATCTCGGCTCACTGCAACCTCCGCCTCCCGGGTTCAGGCAGTTCTCTTGTCTCAGCCTCCTGAGTAGCTGGGATTAGAGGCACACGCCACCATGCCTGGCTAATTTTTTGTATTTTTAGTAGATACAGGGTTTCATCATGTTGGCCAGGCTGGTCTTGAACTCCTGATCTCAGGTGATCCATCCGCCCTGGCCTCCCAAAGTACAGCAGTTACAGGCGTGAGCCACTGTGCTTGGCCTTAAATCTTTAAAAAAAATTTTTTTGGCTGGGTGCAGTGGTTCACACCTGTAATCCCAGCACTTTGGGAGGCTGAGGCAGGCAGATTACTTAAGGTCACCGAGTTCAAGACTGGCCTGGCCAACACGGTGAAACCCCATCTCTACTAAAAAATACAAAAAAAAAAAATGAGCCGGGAATGCTGGTGCATACCTGTAATTCCAGCTACTCGGGAGGCTGAGGCACAAGAATCGCTTGAACCCTGGAGGTGGAGGTTGCAGTGAACCAAGATCCCACCGCTGCACTCCAGCCTGGGCAACAGAGTGAGACTTCCATCCCCCACTTAAAAAAAAAATTTAGGCCGGGCGTGGTGGCTCACGCCTGTTAATCCCAGCACTTTGGGAGGCCGAGGTGAATGGATCACGAGGTGAGGAGATCCAGACCATCCTGGCTAACACGGTGAAACCCTATTAAAAACACAAAAAATTAGCCAGGCATGGTGGCGGGCACCTGTAGTCCCAGCTACTCAGGAAGCTGCGGCAGGAGAATGGTGTGAGGCATTCTCGGGAGGCAGAGCTTGCAGTGAGCTGAGATCATGCCACTGCACTCCAGCCTGGGCGACAGAGCAAGACTCCGTCTCAAAAAAAAAAAAAATTATAGAGACAGGGATCTTGCTGTTGCCCAGGCTGGTCTTGAACTCCTTAGCTCAAGCAATCCTCCCACCTTGGCCTCCCAAAGTGCTGGGGTTACACAGCCTTACCTGAGAGTTTTAAAACTCCTGAGGCCTAGGCCGCTGATCTATCAGAATCGCTGAGGTAGGACCCAGGCATCAAAATTTTTTCCAACCCCTTCCACACAGGTGATTCCAATGTGCTTTCAGGGTTCTCAACTATTGCTCTAAAGTGGTACTTGTCAAACTTGAATGTGCAGGAATCCTCCAGACACTGTCACCAAAAGCAGACTCTCAGTAGGTCAGGGTGGGGCTTGAGGTTCTGCATTTCTGAGCGCCTTCCAGAATCTAGTCTGCAGCTATGGGCAATGAGGACAAAGAACTGTGTCCCCTTCTTCTTGCTCCCTAGATCCCATTTCTAAAGACCCCTGAATTAAAAGGTCTATGTGAAAGGCAAGGGCAAGGGCGCCAGGGGAACCCTGGCCTCGACCGCCTCTCTCCTCCCTGAAGTCAGAGCCCGTGAGCGAGCGATGGCTTTCCCTTGCTCACCCTCTCCTTTTTCAGTTCCTAGGCTACCTCTCCAGAAAGTTCTGGTTCAAGTCCAGTAAAGCAGAGGTGATGAAGGCTCAGCCCCAGGGAACGAGGAGCAGCCCCGTTCAGTGCAGGGAGGTCGGGGGCTGCCCCCGCCCAAGGCCAGAACGATCCTCTTCTCCACCAGGATGAATATGAGCACGAGGTGGACTGGTGGAGCAAGCTGTTCTGGGCCACAGATGAGCACAAGTCCCTGAAGTACAAGTACAAAGACTACCACACCCTCAAGGTTTGAAGGAGGGAAGAAAGGGGGATGGAATCAAATCGCCCACTGCAGGAGGCCAGCAGAGCTATAGCCTCGATTCCTCCGGGAAGCCTCCAGTCGGGGGGGTTCCCGCACTGTCTCCCAGAGACAGCTCCAGCTGCCACAGTCTGAAGTGCACAGTGCTGGCCCCAGGGCCGCTGCCTGCCAGAGGCTTTGGAGCGAGGCCTGGGAGCTGGTGGTCCCTCCATCTCCTGATGTCGGGAGCAGTCCCTGACAGCCAGGGTTCCACACACCCCTGCAGGTGTACGACTGTGAGCTGGAGGCCGTGCCAGCCTTCCAGGGCCTGCAGGACTTCTGCCAGACCTTCAAGCTCTACCAGGAGCAGCCCAAGCTGGACAGCCCCGTGGTAGGGGAGTTCAAGGTGTGTGTCCACCCCAGCTTAGCTGCCCCCGTCTCCTTGTGCCCCTTGTGTCCCCGGAAGACAAATAAAAGCCCCGGCTCTATATGCTCGTCGTGAAGATGGAGCAGGGCTTGAGAAAGTTCTGGGAGTGGAGAAGATTCGCCCCCACAGGGACTCAGGGGGCGCTCCCCTTCCCCTCCCCGCTCTGGCCTACGCTGGCCTCCCAAGGCCGCAAAGCCACAGGGAACAAGCCCGAACCTGAAGGGATAGATGGGGTGGAGTGAGTCCACAGCGGCACAGACGGGGAACTCACCTGCTGACTGCGGGTCCTTTGCCGACACCCTGATTCAACATAGTGGGCCCTGATGAACACCGTGCTGTGCCTGCCTCCACTGTCCTCATGGCCTTCTGTTCCTGCCACCCTCAGCCCAACCCTCTCGCTCCTGAACACGGGCTGGGGCGCCTCCCGGACGGCTTTACAGCCAGCACTGCCAGGCTGGGACCCCAACACCCCTCCCCCGCCAGGGCCTCTTCCGTGTCTACCCCTTTCCTGAGAATCCAGACGCCCCGAAGCCCCCGCTCCAGTTCTTGGCTTGGCCAGAGAGAGAGGACTTCCCCCAGCCATGCCTGGTGCGGGTGTACGTGGTACGAGCCATCAACCTGCAGCCCCAGGACTACAACGGCCTGGTAAAGAACAGTACCTGCCCCGCACAGGTGCCCCACACGCTCCCCTCACCCCGTCTCTGGGAGCCCCTCCAACTACCGACACACACAACGCCAGCGCCCCACAGGCGCAAGGGGCTTGTTTCCACCCCCTCCCACCCTCCCTGACACACCTGGACACCCTCCCCAGTTCCGATCCCTCCCCCACTTGTATCTGACCCCAGTGTGACCCTTACGTGATCCTGAAACTGGGCAAGACAGAGCTTGGCAGCCGGGACATGTACCAGCCCAACACTCTGGATCCCATCTTCGGCACGTGAGCTGCCCCAACCCCCAAGACCCCTTCTCCACTCCCACCCCCTCCACACCGGAAGTCGGCCGGAGAAGGCACAGAACGCTGGCACTCCTGGCCAGCCTCCACGTTCCTACCACAGCGTCTTACACGCCCTGGTGCTCAACAGATAGAAGACAAATGCATGGGTGGGCCAGTACTACCGTTTGGCACTCTGGCTGGGAGGGGAGCTGAGATCCCCACACCAGGCCTATCCAAAGTCATTTTCAACCATAACCAGGGGATGGCGATTGGCAGAAGGCAGCTTACCCCATGCTCTGCTCTCCACAATCTCCATGAACAAACAAGGGGCCTACGGGGCCAGGACACCGGTCAGGGAGTGGGGCACAGAGACACTGCCCACATCCTCTGCCGTCTTCAACACCTCGCCCCTAGGATGTTTGAACTCACCTGCAACATCCCCCTGGAGAAGGACCTAGAGATCCAGCTCTATGACTTCGACCTATTTTCACCTGATGATAAGATAGGAACCACAGTCATCGACCTTGAAAACCGACTCCTGTCTGGCTTTGGAGCTCACTGTGGGCTCTCCAAATCCTACTGCCAGTGAGCGTGGGCCTGTCCAGGGGAAGGGAGTCAGGTGGGGTAGAAGAGTGAGCCCACAGCTCCCTTGGGAGAAGCCGGCATCCTGGGCAGGAAACAGGGCCCAGACCTGCCCAGTCTCCACCCAAGCTTCCACCCATGGTCAGCCTGCAGCTCACAACGGTGTTCTTCAGGACCCGAACCTCCAGACCTCTTCCTCTCACATCCCCCAGGTCAGGACCCTTTAGATGGCGGGATCAGATGCCCCCAAGCTACCTCCTAGAACGCTATGCCAAGCGCAAAGGGCTGCCTCCGCCTCTGTTCAGTCCTGAGGAAGATGCTGTTTTCTATAACGGGAAAAAATTCAAGCTGCAAAGCTTTGGTGAGCTGCGCCGAACGCTAGCAGAAAGCAGACACAGGCCTCTGGAAGCTGTGAGGCTCCAGAATGGAAGAGCTACAGACTCGGGGGAGAAAGGGGAGGACCAGGAAAGAGCTCCCTGGAGCCAGAGGCCAGCCCACCCCTCTCCCCTCACTCCTACCCAGGCTGTGGTGGGGAGGGTGATAGGAAGGCTAATGACCTCACAACCCCCTCCTTCCATCCCTCTCCAATCCAGAACCCAAAACCCCTACTGTTCATGGTTTGGGGCCCAAGAAGGAACGCCTTGCACTCCACCTCCTGCACACCCAGGGGCTGGTGCCTGAGCACGTGGAGACCCGCACACTGTACAGTGACAGTCAGCCAGGCATCGACCAGGTATGAGACTGGAGGGGCCGCTCCTGGCTCCTATGGGAGGAGCTAGATCAGGAGACAGAGATGCCCGTCTACCCAGGACGTAGCCCACGAAAGGGGAAGGGCAGGCCAAACATTCGGTAATGTACATGCACGGAAGACAAGCATGCTGTGCACGTTAATAAGCAAGAAGTTCTGGTGATGTCACTTAGAATGGAGAATTTCAGAGCTGGAAAGGTCATCTACAAGAAACAGAGGCCATGCACCAGCTGTGGGAGGCACTAGGGAGCCAGTCAACGTCTCCGTTGCCTTAAGTCTCTCCCGAGGGGTGGGAAGGTGGCGCTCAGGTCAGACAGTGCAGACGTGACAACGCTGGTTCTGGCTGTTAATTGCAGGCTGTGTCTTCTCCACAGCAAAGAACCCCAAACAGAGAAATACAAATCCCCAAAGGCACCTAATCATCATTCACTCTGCAGTCACCATAATGGCTCATCTCATTCTCCAAACTTCTCAAGCTCTACCACATTCCAGACAGAAAGTCCTCTCTGAGCAAAATGTTTAAAAAACCATTCTCTGGCCAGGTGCGGTGGCTCACGCCTGTAATCCCAGCCTGTAGGAGGCCGAGGCGGGCAGATCTCTTGAGGCCAGGAGTTTGAGACCAGCCTGGCCAACATGTCAAAACCTCTTTACTAAAAATATAAAAATTAGCTGGGCATGGTGGCAGGTGCCTGTAATCCCAGCTACTCAGGAGGCTGAGGCATGAGAATTGCTTGAGCCTGAGAGGCAGAGGCTGCAGTGAGCTGAGATTGTGCCACTGCGCTACAGCCTGGGTGACAGAGGGAAACTGTCTCAAAAAACATATAAAATAAAAAACCATTCTCGTTAAACCTGTTTTCTCAAATGGGTCACTTCAAAAGAATATAATTAGGTCAGGTAGTCTGAAAGGCAGAACGTATTTGTGTGTTTTCAATGTTAGCAGTTCTGTCCTTTTTCTTTCCTTTTCTCCCCCTTTTCATCCCTTACCTTCTTTCCTCTGTATGTGTGGCTAGCTTAATACCCTTAGGTTGTAGTTCATAACACAAAATGACCTGAAAGTCTGGACTGGTTTCCTCATACTCGAGGCTATCAAGCAACACCAAGCTGCTTGATAAATGAAGCCCCAACCCCAATCTGGAGCCCAGTCCAGACAGGCCATCTAGCATGACCTAGGGAGTGGCATTCCCCCTCCAGACCTGTTGTAAGTGGAATCCCAGCACCATGCCGTCAGCCCCAAAGTTACCCTGTTTCAATCTCACTGCGCTACTCTCTCAGTCGAAAGAAAGGGGGAAGCTGGTGGGTGGTCGCCTGCGGCCTCACAGGTATCTCTGTGCCCTACCCCTTGGTGTTGGGAACACAACCTCAACAGACCTCAGAACCTGGGACAGGAAACCCCAGGCCAGCCTGCTGAGAACAGAGGCTAGCAACCCCCAACCAGCCAATGTATCCCGCCTCTAGGGAAAGGTGCAAATGTGGGTGGACATCTTCCCCAAGAAGCTGGGGCCTCCTGGCCCCCCAGTCAACATCAACCCCAGAAAGCCTAAACGGTGAGTGACAGCCCACTTCCCAATTGCTGCATTTCACAGTTCAGCCTCCCCCCAGTGCAGGGCACCACTCTCCTCAGGTACTGAGCTGCAGTCATTTGTTTCTCTGCCGGGAAGGGAGGAAGCTCTCCTGGGAGCTTTCTTGCCCTGAATTCCCCACATTGAGCAAGAGCACACAGGGCGGCCTCGCAGGCCTCTCCGCCCTCACCGAGGCTGCGGCTGGGGAGCTCCTCCTTGGCAAAGCCTCAGAGCGCAGTGGCCACAGGTATGAGCTGCGCTGCGTCATCTGGAAAACCGCCAATGTGGACCTGGTGGATGACAATTTAAGTAGAGAGAAGACGAGCGACATCTACATCAAAGGGTAAGGAAGAGGAGTCAGGCTCCGGCGAGCCCCTCAGTTCCCCAGTTCTGTCATCCTGCTGACACGGCCCAGTCCTGAATGGGACACCTCTCCACTTCCGGCTGGGCCTGGTGTCGGCTGGGCCACCCTTCCCACGGGCTGCAGCGGGGGATGGGGACAGTGCACCTGAGCCGCAGGTGACAGGACTCTGGCCCCAGGTGGCTGTATGGGCTGGAGAAGGACATGCAGAAGACAGATATCCACTACCACTCGCTGACCGGGGAGGCGAACTTCAACTGGCGGTTCATCTTTACCATGGACTACCTGGCGGCGGAGCGCGTGTGTGTCCAGAGCCAGAAGGTAACAGGCTGGGGCATGGGGGCGGGGGGGGCGAAAGGCCACACACGAACAGACTCCGGCTCCTGGAGCTCCTCCCCTCACCCCTCCAGAGGCTCGCAATCTGTCCCAGAACATCAGAAACATGTCCTCAGGTGGAAACCCTCTCCCTTGATAGTCTGTCACTGCTGGGTGGAGGGCCACTGAGGGGTGCAAGGGAAAAGTCCAGGAGACAGGCCGGTAACATGCTCTTCCGCCATTGCCCCAGGATTACATATGGAGCCTGGATGCCACGTCCATGAAGTTCCCAGCCCGACTTATCATCCAGGTCTGGGACAATGACATCTTCTCCCCCGACGACTTCCTAGGTGAGGTCCTGACACAGGGCTTGTGACCACAGGGCAGAGAGCTCCTTCTTGCTGATGTCATTTTTCTGGGCTCAGGGGTCCTGGAGTTGGATTTGTCTGACATGCCCCTCCCGGCTCGGCACGCCCAGCAGTGCTCCATCAGGATGATGGACGCTGACCCCAAGTGGCCCTATTTCCTCCAATACAAGCACTTCTCCCTCTTTAAGAAGAAGACTGTGACTGGCTGGTGGCCTTGCCAGGTCCTCGATGGTGGCAAATGGCGCTTGTCGGTAGGAGCTGGGGAAAGTGTCTACTGGTTAGGACTGCTGTGCCGCATGTCCTGGCTCTAGCAGACATCTAGGGACCTAGCTAAATCCCTTTTCCTTTCTTGGTCCCGGGAAGAGGCCCTAAAACTACCCGGCTCTGCTGTCTGAACTCAGCCTCCCCCTCACCATGGTGTTCCTAGGGCAAGGTGAAGATGAGCCTGGAGATTCTGTCAGAGAAGGAAGCCTTAATCAAGCCAGCCGGGCGAGGCCAGTCAGAACCCAACCAGTACCCTACACTTCACCCTCCCCTGTAAGGGTCCTTGGGGCAAAAGCACCAGATCCGTCTTGCTCCTCCGTGTGTGTGGGGTGGTGACCAGTGGGCCTACCGTGGAGAGGTGGTAACTACCTCCCACCCCACAGCTCTGTGCTCAATCAGCAAAGAACAGACTTGGGGTGAGAGTTGGGGTAAGCAGAAGTTGGTTTTTTTTTTTTTTTTTTTTTTTTTGAGATAATTGTCTCACTCTGTCACCCAGGCTGGAGTGTGGTGGCACAGTCTCTGCTCGCTGCAATCTCTGCCTCCTGGGTTCAAGCGATTCTCCTGCCTCAGCCTCCTGAGTAGCTGGGATTACAGGGGCCTGCCACCATGCCCAGCTAATTTTTGTATTTTTAGTAGACGGGGTTTCACCATGTTAGCCAGGCTGGTCTCAAACTCCTGACCTCAGGTGATCCACTCACCTCGGCCTCCCAAACTGTTGGGATTACAGGCGTGAGCCACTGCGCCTAGCCCAGAAGTTGCTTTTTTTAAAAAGAAAGCTCTTTGCATCAGATTGCTTGACCTGAAGGTTCTCTCTGCCATTCTCTGCCATTTCCCTGGCTCCTGGACAGACGCCCCTACACCTCTTTCATCTGGTTGCGGTCACCAGTTCAACACTTCTGCTCTGTTTTCTGGAAACGCTATCGCTTCAAACTCATAGCCTTTATGGTCATATCGATTCTAGCACTTTTGCTGTTCAACTTTATCTATTCAGCTCCGGTGAGTGGCAGCCCTGCAGGCAAGGACAGAGGTGGTCTCAGGATGACTCTGGGGAGAGCGTCTTCAGCTCGCCACCCCAGGCTAACTGTTGTCTGTTCTCTCTAGCACTATTTGGCCATGAGCTGGATCAAACCTCAACTTCAGCTATATCCTCCCATTAAAATATTCAATATCATCACTTCACTAAACACCAGCAATGCCAGCTCTTCCATCCTTCCCACCCAGGATCCAAACCTAAAGCCTACAACAGACCATGAGTGGAAACTCCATCCAGGACCTACCAATCACCTGAGTAACATTTTCCCAGAACTTCCAGCCCCAGAAGACTAATTAGCCCACGCTGCCCGGCTTTCCTCCTCTACCAACAGCCCTCCTCTTGGGCCGCCTACCAGTTCTTTGTTTCTGTCTTCTAGGATAGATGCAAGGTGCTAGGAATATTCTGGCTATTGTGTTCAGAAATCACTTCCAACAAGAAGAGCAGAGCCATAATTTTCCACTGAAATAAACAAGTTCCGTAACAGAGAGCCATCTTGTAATTTGGGGGTGCTGAAGATAGCGTGAAAGGCTGAAAATGCCAGCCCTTCAGACAAGACTCACGAGGACAGGGAGTGACGTCATCTTTATGTCCCACCCCTAGTCCACAGGGTCTCTCATACTAAGAGGCTTGGAATCGGAGCCTCTTCGTATGGAGGGAAAGGGTGATTGTGAGAAGTGGCCCTTATGGGTAAGCAGCAAGCCGAGGCACTGGCTCTCACCCACAGCATGTACAGAACAGCCCAACCACGGACCAGGCAGCTCCCTCCTCTAGCACACAGCTAGGATGACACTGCCCAGGACAACATTCCGCCCATTCATGATGGGAAACATTTGTTTCTAGAACAAAAAGCAAGAGCCAAAAAGCAGGACATCCGATGCCAGGTCAGGTGGTTTTCCTGCACCATACATTTCTCTAAAGGTCCCCAAGGCAGGTGGGGACTGCATCTCATGTCTTCCCTGACCTCTTTAAAAAGGCTTAAGGTACTCATGAGCTGGAATCATACAAACCCCACAGGCGCCATCTTTCTCACTCCACCCCTCCCCTCTGATGAGACCCCTTCCACCTGCACTGCTGCCTTGGCCATATCAAGAGCCTACCTAGGTCCTCCCACAGGTCCATACAATCTCCCCTTCAACTCAAAAAAGACAAAACCACCATTCTCTTTTGCAGTTCTCCCTGTTCCAAGGCCAAGCTCTAGGTCACAGTTTGTCCTCTGGCACCCTGGAGCCATTCTGCTATTGTGGAGGGGAGGTGGTAGGAGGATGCCTCGTCTCTGCCTCACCTGAATCCCACCTGCAGGAGAACACTCCAGCCTGTGCTGCTTAACTAAGTGCATGGGAAGGAAAGAGCCTGAAGAGACAGAGAGCTATGCCTAGCCAAGGTGACCCCTTTTCCTTCTGAGCTGAGCTGAGGGCTTTTCCAACCCAGGAGAAGGCAAAACAATGGTTGATGGCCTTGAAGCTCAGAAAAAAGGCCTGCTCAGAATAAAGGCCTGACTGTTCCCCAGACCCACTCCTAGAAGAAAGAACATAGTCAGAAGCTCATGTTTGGTTCCATCGGCGATTTTAAGAATTTCACTTAGGCTACAGAGGTTCATAGGAGGACTGAGTTCCAGGCCCTCCAAGGAGACTCTGTAACTGATGTAATCCCAGGGCAGTAAGGTGAGCAGCATGTGACCCCTTGTCAGATAAGGCAGTGGAATACGGGTTGACACGCAGAGGACAGCGCTCAGGCTGTGCTGCTCAGTGACAATGAACTCTTCCAGGCACAGATGATGAGGGTCTCTTGCTCTCAGAGTTGGAACATGAGAACAGCAAGTGTTTCTTGTCCATTAAGAAAAAAAAAAAGCCAAATTTCTTCTCTGGGCAGTATCCAAGCCCAAGATATAAGAAGAAAGCTTCCTTACACTTTCAACACTCAAAGTGGGATTCCAAAAATCGTAACTACAAAACATGCAGCTAAGCAGGCTCTAGCAAGTCCAGAAATATCTCCACATGGTCAGACCACATGACAAATATTGCTTTTGGTATCAGACCTGGAGTTGGTCAGTTTCACAGTTAATCCACGGCATCTATGATGTCTTCCAGGCTTCTCTGGATTTTTACACCAACCTTTAGCCAAACTTGACTGAGGGCCTGAAGAGACTTGATGGGGGAAGTCGATAGACCCAGGGCCCGTGCTAGAGAACAGGAGCTGGAACAGGGATCCAAAGCAGAAAGCCCTCTCCCTAGGGCCGCTAATGAAGCCCGTGAAACGCAGGTGCGTTCTGCAGCCCCAGGCCCCAACAGAGAGGCATCCAAATGCCTTCGCGGCTCAGGTAGCACAGAGAGAGGACAATGAATCAATGAATGCAGTGAAAGGAAGGTGAGGCAGGGAAGAAGTTTCCATCCTGGTTTCCAAAGAAAGCTCCTCAGGTAGGCAGAGGGTTGGGTAAAATGCAAAATCCAGTGAATGGATGGTCAGAAAGTATGTGGTGTTACCAGCTTTTAATTCTTTGTGGATTCAAAAATGAAGTCGAAGGGCTCTCTGAGTCAAATAACAAGGCGGCCTGGGCTACGAAATTCCGTTCTGTGATTTTGGCATCACAACCGCGTACATTCTCTTCACGCCTCTGCTCCCACGTGGAAGGACGGCAGGGAAAGGCACATCACAGCAGCATTGCCTGGGGTGGGTGCTTCCCAGACCAGAGTTAGATGTCCCCATGCACAACCATGGGAATGCGGGGTCCCTGCATTCAAAACGCCAGTGACAGAATATAGTCCCTAACCAGCTGCTAGAGACGAGAAGGCCCTCCAGGCTGCACGCTCAGGCCAGTGTCTGCTCCCTCCATACCTCACGGGTGACAGTCACAGAAGCGGTGGCAGGAGGGCTCAGTAGAAGCGCTTTCGGCTCTGTTCCTGCCATTTGTTGTAGAGTATGATACCAATGACTATGGCAAATACAGAAAACACCAGGGAGAAAAAGACGATGAGGAAGAGGGCCAGGCCACTCAGGGGCGGCAGTGGAGCTGTCACTAAGGAAGCAAGAGAGAAGCAAGTCAGAAAACAGGGAGCCCACCCAGTAGGGAAGGATCAAACTACAGGCTGTCCGGCCCCCCATTTCTGTCATCTGTTTCTGGGAAGCCCGAGCTTAGACCCCCGCTTTCCAACTGAGAAACAAAGCAGCCCTCCAGCTGCTCATCTGGAACTTGAAGGGGAAAAGCAGATGCACGTGCTCCTACCCCTCAGAGGAATACACAGAGCAGAGACCGCCCTGTGAGCTACGGGTGCAAGTCCCCTCCGGAGCCGTGCAGCACTGCGAGCTCCTCCCCAGCTATGGGCCATTTCCTGGGGGCCCCTGTGCTCACTCTCGGGCAGCTTCATGTTGTCCACGGAGGGCAGGAACACATCTCGATGCAGCTTTTCCTCTTCTGGGGTTCGCTCCACCGTCAGCTCAAACAGCTTCAGGGAAATGACATCATGATTATCTGAAGAAAAATGGGAGGAGGAGGACTTGAGCCACTTGAAAAAGAGGTATGTTTCTTGAAGTCAGTATCTTAGTTCAAGCCTCTGATCCACAGCTAACCAGCAGCGACCTTGAAAAAATAATTGAAACCTCTCCATTTTGCAACTAAAAATAAGGATGGGGAACAAGGCATATTCTGTATTCTTCTGTATTTAAGGTTTTAATCAACAAGCATGCATTACCTGTATAGAAGATCCCTGAGTTAAAATGGTTCGACTTACAATTTGCCGACTTTATGATGGTGTGAAAGGAATCTGCGCTCCACAGAAACCACACTTCAAATTTTGAGATTTGATCTTTTCCCGGGCTAGCGATGTGTAGTACGACACTCTGTACTGAGGCTGGGCAGCAGCAGTGAGCTGTAGCGCCCAGTGAGCCACACAATCACAAGGGTAAACAACCGGCACTACATCGTGTACCGTATTCCATACGTCACATCAGACATTCAACACTTGGTTACAAAACAGACTTTGTGTTAGATGATTTTGCCCAACTGTAGGCTAATGTAAATGTTCTAAGCACATTTAAGGTAGACTAGGCTAAGCTATGATGTGCAGTAGGGTAGGTATATTGAATGCATTTTCCACTTAGAATATCTACAACCTACAATGAGTTTATTGGGACATACACCATTGCACGTCAAGAAGCATGTGTGTATAATGGAAAAATTTAGAGATAAAACAAGAATTAAATCCCAAATGTTAAACCTTCCAGCACAGTAAGAAGAGACGCAGTAGGACTGCAGCTACCCCGCTGGTGAAGAGCACACACACGTGCACATACACGTGCACACACACGTGCCACAGGAAAGGGTCTCATGGCCGCTGTTTAATGGGCCATGGGCAGGGCACAGCTATGGGCATGGGATACACTGCCCTTCTGGATGATGCCTGTTTCTCTGTGGCTTCTTGTAACTGTGACTCTTAATTTCCCTAATAATTACCAGAGAGAAGATCAAGCAATTAGGGACTAGATTTCTCTCTTTAAAGTATCATTATAAACTCCTACATTTAACCATATCTGATGTGTTGCAATGCACTAAAGTTAAGACTGTTAATGATGCTCAACTCACCTGTCTTTGTCCAGTAGGAGCCTATTGGCTCCTGAGTCTCTTTACATAAACCCAGAAGGTTTTTTTTTTCAATACTTTCTTTTTTTTTTTAATTTATTTTTTATCATACTTTAAGTTTTAGGGTACATGTGCACAATGTGCAGGTTTGTTATATATGTATACATGTGCCATGTTGGTGTGCTGTACCCACTAACTCGTCATTTACATTAGGTATATCTCCTAATGCTATCCCTCCCTGCTCCCCCCACCCCACGACAGGCCCTGGTGTGTGATGTTCCCCTTCCTGCGTAAACCCAGAATTTTTTATAACTTCCTTGCTTTTCTGGGAAGTTCCAACTTACAGATTTCCTACCTCGAAACTTGCATCAGCCATTTCTCAAGGAAGCTGCAGTTCCTTTTAGTGGGAATTGGTATTTAGAGACCACAAATCTGAGTGCTAGGGTGCTCATTGCTACTGGCTTGGTTATTGACTGGGGCCTGGACTTCTGGTCATTTACGTTATTAGGAGAGCATCCACAGCTGCTTGGACTGCTAGAATCTTTAGCAGATTCCTAGGTAGTGAAAAACTGGATTCATCTTCGTTGGAAAAATGTTAACTGTCAGAGTTTAAACTGTCTCAGTTTAAACCATGGGACAGGATAAAAGGCCAGGGCAATGCTCCTCACGCAATGCAGGGCATTAAAGCCTGGAACAGCGGGGAAACATCCTAACTTTCTCAGCAGTTTTCAACAACTCACTACACAACAAGTGAGAGGATGGCAACAAGAAAGACCTCAAAGGAAAGAAACAGCTTGCATTTAGGGATACTCTATGGGCAGAGAACACCGACTTACTAACTTGGGTGTTCTCACTAAAGACCTAGGGCAAAAAACTTAGAATAGACAAAAAGTTATTCTCTCCTGCCATTTCTGACAGTTGGAGACTTTCCATTAAAAAAGTACTTCAGGAGGTTAACCCAGAAACCTGTAAGCTCAAAGGAAAATGTGTAGTCATATAATGAGATTACAGAGCAAAGATCTCCAGCCTGTGCCTCCTACCCCCTGCCAAGGCTAGATTCTTCCCACAGGTCTGGCCTGCTCAGTACTTAGAACCTAACTGCCAAAACCAATCTCCCTACGTGACAGAAAGCAGATCAGTGGTTGCCTGGAATCCGAGGCGGCGGGGAGTACTGCAAAGGGGGATAGATAATAAGGCTTTCGGCAGATGATGAAAACATTCATATCTCATTTGTGATGGTGACTACATAGGTGTAAATATTTGTCAAAACTCTTCAAACTCTATTTTTCTGTTGTATGGAAAGCACACCCCAATAAAGTTGATTAAAGAAAAAAATCAGATGCCGGAGTTTTAAAGACCAGCAGATTGCATTTTAAAAATCCAGATTTCCAGGCTGGGCTCGGTGGCTCATACCTGTAATCCTAGCACTTTCGGAAGCCAAGGCAGGCAGATCATGAGGTCAAGATGGAGACCATTGGGCTGGGCGCGGTGGCTCAAGCCTGTAATCCCAGCACTTTGGGAGGCCGAGACGGGCGGATCACGAGGTCAGGAGATCGAGACCATCCTGGCTAACACGGTGAAACCCTGTCTCTACTAAAAAATACAAAAAACTAGCCAGGCGAGGTGGTGGGCGCCTGTAGTCCCAGCTACTCGGGAGGCTGAGGCAAGAGAATGGCGTCAACCCGGGAGGCGGAGCTTGCAGTGAGCTGAGATCCGGCCACTGCACTCCAGCCTGGAGGACAGAGCGAGACTCCGTCTCAAAAAAAAAAAAAAAAAAAAAAGATGGAGACCATTCTGGCCAACATGGTGAAACCCCGTTTCTACTAAAAATACAAAAATTAGCTGGGTGTGGTAGTGTGCGCCTGTAGTCCCAGCTACTTGGGAGGCTGACACAGGAGAATCGCTTGAATCCAGAAGGTGGAGGTTGCAGTGAGCCAAGATGGCAGCACTACACCCTAGCCTGGCGACAGAGCGAGACTCTGTATATAAAAAAAAAAAAAAAAAAAAACACCTGGCGCAGTGGCTCAAGCCCGTAATCCTAGCACTTTGGGAGGCTGACACGGGTGGATCGAGACCATCCTGGCTGACATGGTGAAACCCTGTCTCTACTAAAAAATACAAAAAAACTAGCCAGGCGAGGTGGCGGCGCCTGTAGTCCCGGCTACTCGGGAGGCTGAGGCAGGAGAATGGCGTGAACCCGGGAGGCGGAGCTTGCAGTGAGCTGAGATCCGGCCACCGCACTCCAGCCTGGGCGACAGAGGGAGACTCCGTCTCAAAAAAAAAAAAAAAATCCAGATTTCCAGCTTCTCTTGAAAAACTGGAAGATTTGGCCTCACTGAGCTGACACTTCCTTTTAGCTACAATGGCTGGAGCTCACTAGCTGTCAGCTGTTTCAGATGGGTATCTGCCTTTCCATTTTGCCACAAGAAACTTCTATTCCAAACTAGCTTTATCCAGAACAAACTATATTAATCAAAAGAAACAGAAGTTCAGTTCCTTTTCTCTTCCCAAAAGATGTTATGACTGGGGCTAAAGCAAAGAGAGTAAGTGTATAAATGAGAAGCTAAGAATCAGGCATAAGCAGAAAAAGAAACAAAAGGAGATGGAAAAGTAAAAGAGCCAGGTGCTATTAATGTCACGTAAGTCAAGAAGGCAAGAGTTTCAGAGTAATGGGTTAAATGAGCTGAGGAAGACAAAGGGTGAGAATGAGAACAGAGCAATGAATATGGCAAGGAAACAGAATGACCTTTCATGAGAATGGTGTTAGTGTAATAGCAAGGTAGAGCACGGGTCTGAGTCAGCATGTTAAGGAGGTGGACAGCTAGGAAACAAAAGCAGCTGTACACAAACATTCAAAAGTCTCAGCAAAAGGGCAGTCTGGGGTCAGAAGAGGGACGGCAGAGTCAAGGAAAAGCTTTGTTAAGGAAGGGGAACAGGGAACATTAGCGGGTGGAAGGAGAGGAGCCTGACAGCAGAAATTAGACAGCAAGGAACTCAGGATACAGGCTAGAAGAGCCAGCTTAATGAAGGGACAAACATTGCTTTCTATTAGCACCAACCATCTTCTAGTGACCACTGTACTAGGAAAGCCTGGCCTGGGTTTTTTAAGGAATGTGGATATAAGAATGTAGAAAGAGAAGCAGTCTTGAGGCATCTCCTTCCACAGCACTGCTCCTCTGGCTCTCCCCTGTGAGAGGCCTCAACAAGGCATGGGTATTGAGAACAGGCCTCAGTCAGGGCAAACCAAGAGTGCGTGTGGCAGTACCTGAGAGATCCCCGGTGATGGAGGAGGTGCCGAAGTAGTAGCCACGGGGCAGGCGGACTCCGGGCACTTCAATGCAGTCCCTCCACTCATGCTTGCCATCAATATCCATCATTATCTAGAATAAAAGGAGAGATAAATCAGGGTCAGGCCATGGAAGCAAGGGCGACACAGCCCACACCACCATCCGGTCCAGGACAAGGACTCACCGTCAAATGCCTCTTGACATAGCGAATCACCAGGAAGGTGTCGTAATGAAGATTGCGGACAATGGCCGTGCAGCCTCCCAGCTCTGTAGGCCGCCCATCCCGCTCGTGATCGTAGCTGAGGGAGCCGTTGTTCACCATGGCTGAGATGTAGGGGAATACCCGCTGGGAAGCAGAGGGGGTAAGCAGACGCTAAGGAAGAGCACGTAGGAATACCTGCACAAACAGCAACATGAATTCTGCACACACAAGTTGAGTCCCTTACAGCAGAACAGGCAGCCACTCAACTTCATTGTCAGCAGCCCCTGAGAGCCCACATTCAGATGGTCTCTCAAGGGAAACAGCCCAGGAAGCGACTACACTTGGTTGTTGTCTTCAGTAATTCTCTTGGCTCCTGAACTGGGGTGGGCCTGAAATGGCCCCCCTAAAACGCTGGAGTCTGACTTGAATGTCCCAAGGTCACCATTTGGCACTTATGTGCTGTCTAATACTAGGGGTTTCCTTTTCATGTATATGTACCTATCTCCCCAACTGCCACATAAGATTCTTGAAGAAAAAAATTCACTCATCACATGCCTTCATATGTCTAAACTTCAGCCCCATCTCCTCCCAACCACGGTTCTGCACACAGCGGGTATTCTAAAAATACCTGTTTGAGCAGGGGAATCTTTCCATTCAGATAGCTCTTTTCAATTCTAAAATTCTACAAGCATATGAGGCTAAATGGACTAGAGCTCAGAAAGAACATGGAACGGGGTTGCTGGATGGGCCCAGCCAGCCACAATGACTGTCCTTAGTCAAAAGACTTTCCAGGCCACTTACGCCTCCTCCACACATCACTTCTCCCAATCATAGTAAGAGGGCAAGGTTCTCCCTTCACGGGGAGAAAACTGCAAATTTCCCCACAAACCACTCATTTTCCCATCTATTTCACAGGCCCTCTCTCCCCAGTAGAGTTGTAGGAGCAATTCTTCCTTAGAAATGGCAAACTCATCATTCCAGAACGAGCCCAATGCCAAGGCAGTGCAGACAGGCAGGGTGTGAGGTGGTGAAGGGGTAACATGAGGCATGCCACTCCTTTGGTGAGTATTTATCCCTTTGTCCCACATGGTCAACATGCAAGGTGGAGACGCAGTGAGACCAGAGACCGGGGACTCCCGGGACAACCACATGGACTTGAAACAGCAACAAACGTTGGATGGACACATGGGAATGAGGGATGCTCATGATGAACCAAGAACTGAGTACCTGGACTCCTGGAGAATACCGCCTCTTCTGGGCCTGAGAGGGTCCAGCAGGTTATGATAAAAACAAGAGAGGGCACAGAAGACAGGAGACCAAGTCAGAAAGACACAGCCACAGAAGAGCTATGACCCAGCTGTGATGGATGAAAAAACCAACTGAAATCCCCAAACAGAATTTGAGGGTCCCTGAAGGGCATCCGTGAAGCATCTGCGCCCTCAAGATGACAGGCAAAACCATATGCACAGGCGCTTGCACATTTTTCTGTGGAGAGGGTCTGTTACTGTATCAGATTCTCAAAGGGGTCCCCCAGGAAGACCGCTCTAGCCCATAGAGGGTCCTGAAGCTTGTGGAAGGCGCTTTATAAAACACATAGCAGTACGCTGTCCAGGCACGCCCCACTTATGTCTCTGGGAGTCAGTCTCAAGTTTGTCTGTACCCAGCCTACTGTATTTCTATAGCAAGGGGAAAGAAGAGACAAACAGGGCTAAATTCTTCCAAATTCAAGACATCCTTCACTATCCAGGATCTCAGGAAACAGCTCCTGCCCAGAAGACCAAAATCCTGCCACTTGAGAGACTATGAAACTCACTCTAATCCAAAGGGATCATTTGCCCTCTAACTGAGCCTTATGAGTCATATTCCCAAATAACTGTTCTCATTCTAACCTACAACACATAGGCAGGGAAGACGCTCCACGGTGGCGCTGCAGAATGGGATTTAGAAAATCATCGGGCGTGAGGGTATTAAACTCTGCTCCAGGAAACAGCCGCAGTTCTAAGCCATCAGCAAGAGGCACCTATAGAGTTCAGCTCAGCTCTGCCCTGTGGGACAGGCAGGCGAGGGTACCGACCTCAAACCCTTCCCTCCTTTAATACAGTGAACACCTACTACAAGCCAGGTACTGTTCCAGATGCTGAGGGTCCAAAGAGAAACAAGACAGACAGGAATGGAATCAAGATCAGAGCGGAAGAGACAAACAAACAAGCAAATAAAATAATTTCAGATAGTGATAAATGCTACGAGGAAAATAAAATAGGTAATACAAGGGACTGGCGAGGGAACCTCTCCCCGAGGAGGCAGTATCTGAGCTGAGACTCAAGTAATTAGAGGGAGTCCACCAAAAGATCTGAGGCACAAGCAGCATGAGGGCGGCACACTCAAGATACTGGAAAAAGATGAGTCAGAATCACAGCTTGTGAGAAGAGGCTGCCGTGAGGCGAGGCAGCACCCACGGCCCTGCACTCCATGGGCCACAGCCAGGAGTCCGAGGCTGCAGCGCGGCTCCTCTGCTGTCCTCCTCTTACACCACTGGCAGAATTCATACAGGACACAGAAAGGCATCACATCAATCAGTGGATGATTAAACTGGCATAAAGTTACTCTTCAACAACTACCATTTAGAACAAGGAAACGGTGAACACGTTATCAAGCAGTTTACAGCAACTGGCATCTCAGAGAACGCTCATAATTTCAGTGACAATTAAGGAAAAGGGATTAAAAATGCCCTGTGGAGCTCTGATGAGCCCAAGGCTTGCTTCACTCATCACCTCCAGTAACCCTGATTAGAAGTTTAAGTTGCAACTTTAAAGAGATAGCAGCCTCCTATGTTAGCTTGCTTAGAAAATAAACAAATAATAAAGCGACAGCAATCGCTAGCCTAAGGGTGCCTTACTCTTCCCAAGGCTGGTGTGGACCCAGTTCCAGGTGACAGCCAGAGGCATGCTGGGCCTTGGGATCACCTGAAGGAGCTTGTTAACTGGACATATACGTGGGTCCCTCAGTCAAACTGTCTCATTCAGTAGGGCTAGAGTAGGGTGCAGGATTGTTTTTGTTGTTGTTGCTGTTTGTTTTTTTGAGATGGTGTCTCGCTCTGTCACCTAGGCTGCAGTGCAGTGGTGCGATCTTGGCTCACTGCAACCTCCACCTCCTGGGTTCAAGCGATTCTCCTGCCTCAGCCTTATGAGGTAGCTGGGAGTACAGGCACTCACCACCATGCCCAGCTAATTTTTGTATTTTTAGTAGAGACAGGGTTTCACCATGTTGCTGAGGCTGCTCTAGAACTCCTGATCTCGTGATCCACCCGCCTCAGCCTCCCAAAGTGCTGGGATTACAAGCATGAGCCACCGCACACAGCCAGGATTAAGTATTTTTAAGAAGCACCACAGAAGGCTGTGATATGCAACCAAATTGAAGAAATGCTGCACCAGATAGGGAGCCCCACAGCTTTGCAACCAGAGAGAATCTGTCTGCTTCGGCGGCACACGAGTTGGCCTTCAACTTTTAACCTCACATTAGTGTAAGTCACTAAATGCCATCTTATTTTCTACTCCTAGTCAAGAGTTCTTGGAAGCATTTCTTGGATAACCACTAATTTCACACAGGAGCAATTTTGTTTTCCCCTAGAAAGCAGTCTGTAAGTTAGAACCAAAGATTGAAGAATCACACTGGTTCAGGCAAGGTGGCAGTTTTATTCCTAATTTAAGAGTCACCAGAAAGGAGAAATTCTCACCTGTCTTATCGTCCAAAGGATTGTCGTTCAAAGGGTGGAGAAATGTTTTCAACTTTTTGTACTATAAGACTACTTTTTAAAGTGTTTTTTGAAGACCTCTACAGGATAACTGTATCTCCAGCATATTTTGATGGAAAAGACACCCATTAGCTTGTGGATTTATGGATGCTAGGCTAAAATTCCAAATGGCCTCTATAATTAGGGAGACCTGAGTTCTAACTGCAGTTATGTCACTCACAGCTGTGTAACCTAGGGTGGATTACATCACCTCTTCGAGACTCTATTTCCTCACTGTAAACAGAACAATACAAAGCTCACAGGGTTCATTATGAAGATGAAATGAGGTATGCAAAGCATTTAGTACAATGTCTGGCATTCAAGGGGGAGTCAATAAACATTCAATCAGTGACTAGTGCATTTCTGGACACAAATATCGTTCACAGGTACTCATATACACATAAACACAAAGCCAAACAAACATCTTTTAAAGCATGAATTCCCAGACCACTGGCTGTCATTAACCATTAGTATTTCCAAAAATATTTTGGAGAGTATTAGATTTGGTTTCTTTTTATTGCCTACTAAAAATATTAAAATACAATAATGACAGAACAATCATCTGTAATAAACATCATTTTACAAAAGGACATTTTAACACCAAAAGATGAGAACCATGTAATTTCATAATGAAACAACGGAATACATTTAGCACTTAAGAAAAAGAACTTTACTGTCATGATTCTTGCACCAGTGAGAACTGTCACCAAACAACAGGCGCTCACACACCAGCTCTTTCAGAGCAGTGTTTTCCATCTCAAACCATATCATTTTCTAGTAAGCGGACCATATACTTTCTGGAACCCAGACGTGAAGAAAAGAAGGGGAGGAGGGCAGAGGAAGAGAGAACAGAACTAAGATGTTTGCAACATGTCCCTTAGGAATCCACTGAATGGTGTGAATAATAGCTAGCGTTTACTGAGCACTTAGTCTGTGCCAGGTACTGAACTCAGTAATGAGCACTTTTGCATTTAATTCTCACAATCCTATGAGGTAGTATCAGTACTCCTCATTTCACAGGTAAAAAAACTTGCCCAGGATAACACAGGCATTAAGTAGTGAAATCAGGATTTGAAACCAAGTATTCTGGCTCCAGAGCCCTGACTCAATCACTGGGATATACTGCTTTCAATCTCTCTCAATATGGAAAAATGTTTCATATGTACAATTTTTTAAAAATCAGCTCTAAACAGTATGTACTCTGAAGCACAAAGAGAACACTGAGAATAGTTCCAGATTAAAGGAGAGGAGAGATGTAACAACTGAATACAACACAGGATCTGGGACTTTCTTTCATTATAGAAGACATATCGGGACAATTGGTGAAATATGAATAAGGACTGAAGATTAGATAATGGTATTGTTACAAACGTTAACTTCCTGACTTTGATCACTGTGCTGTGGCTATACAAAATAACTTTTTTTTTTAAACACACACACACACACACTCAAGTATTTAGGATTAAGGAGGCATCACGACAGCAATTTACTCTTAGTTCAGAAAAAAAGACAGAAGCACAAACACACACACAAGACACATACACACACAGACACACACACAAAGAAAGAGTTAAAGAAAAGGATGGCCAGTGTAGTGGCTCACACCTGTAATACCAGCACTTTGGGAAATGAAGGCAGGAGGATTGCTTGACCCTAGGAGTTTGAGACCAAACTGGGCAACATGGCAAAACCCCATCTCTACAAAAAGATAGCTGGGCTTGGTGGCATGCACCTGTAGTCCCAGCTACTTGGGAGGCTGAGATGGGAGGCTCTATTGAGCCTGGGCGGTTGAGGCTACAGTGAGCTGTGATTGTGCCACTGCACTCCACCCTGGGTGACAGAACAAAACCCTCTCTCGAAAAAAAAAAAAAAAAAAATAAGGACAGCCAGGTGCAGTAGCTCACACCTGTAATCCCAGCACTTTGGGAGACCAAGGCAGGCGGATCACCTGAGGTCGGGAGTTTGAGACCAGCCTGACCAACATGGAGAAACCCCGTTTCTATTAAAAATACACAATTAGCCAGGCGTGGTAGCATATGCCTGTAATCCCAGCTACTCGGGAGGCTGAGGCAGGAGAATCGCTTGAACCAGGGAGACGGAGGCCACGATGAGCCAAGATCGCGCCACTGCACACCAGTCTGGGCAACAAGAGCAAAACTCTGTCTCAAAAAAAAAAAAAAAAAAAAAAGGGCCGGGCGCGGTGGCTCACGCCTGTAATCCCAGCACTTTGGGAGGCCGAGGCGGGCGGATCACAAGGTCAGGAGATCGAGACCATGGTGTAACCCCATCTCTACTAAAAATACAAAAAAATTAGCCGGGCGCGGTTGTGGGCACCTGTAGTCCCAGCTACTCGGGAGGCTGAGGCAGGAGAATGGCGTGAACCCGGGAGGCGGAGCTTGCAGTGAGCCGAGATTGCGCCACTGCACTCCAGCCTGGGGGACAAAAAAAAAAAAAAAAAAGAAAAAAAAAAAGACAAAGCAAATGTAGTAAAACATTAACATTTTCGGAAATCTGGGTGAAGAACAATATTCCAAAATTCTCTGCTGTATTTTTTTTTCGCCCAAAGGACCAACTTTTTTTTTTTTTTTGAGACGAAATCTCACTCTTATCCTCCAGGCTGGAGTACAATGGTGTGATCTCGGCTCACTGCAACCTCCACCTCCTGGGTTCAAGCAATTCTCCTGCCTCAGTCTCCCAAGTAGCTGGGATCACAGGTGCCTGCCACCACGCCCGGCTAATTTTTGTATTTTTAGTAGAGACGGGGTTTCACCATGTTGCCCAGGCTGGTCTCGAACTCCTGACCTCAGGTGATCCACCCGCCTCAGCCTCCCAAAGTGCTGGGATTACAGGCGTGAGTCACCGCGGCCAGCCTGTTGTATTCTTATAACTTAATCCTAAGTACAAAATTATTATCAAATAAAGAATAATCTGAATCTAGTATTTACCATACACTCAATTTTTGTTTTTCTCAATTTTTCTATGTATCTGCAAATTTTAAAAAATTTAAAAAGGTTTTAAAAACAATATTTACAACATGATGCAATGTCTTTGTTCTTAAAGATGTTTGTACACTTTCGTTTTTTTCAGCATTTTCCAATTTTTCTGTAATGTATATAAAAATAATTAACAAAACAAATGCCTTCTACTAGATGCTACTAGATGTGAAGCATCTCCCACCACACCTCCATTTCATCCTCCCTGGAACCACTAGCAGAACACACTATCAATTCCACAGGTAGGCCTGTCACTGTTTAGACTTTCAAAGCCGTATAAGCTGCTGGTCCTACAATAATCTTCATCTAGCCCTTTATGCAGAAATCCGGACGGAGGAGACAATACCCATCCTGTTTAAAGTGAGATCAGTGAGATTCTTCGCACACTTCTATGCCGCCTGAGAAGGCCCTTGCTCTGTAAGCCCCCAGACTCCCATAAAGCTATGCTAGGGACCCTCCCCAGGACTCACAGCTTCTCGACTGGACGACACAGAAAAGTGGCACTTCCAGGTCTGGAAACCTTCATATAAATGAATATCATCATGCTGTCTTAAGAAACTCATGGAATGAGCTCAATCTCATTTATCTTAGTTGTGACCCTACTAGAGCAAACTCAAATCAAGTAATTTGAGGACTTCAATAAGGAGTCCTCCAAAATCAGGAGACTAAATGTGAGGTGTGCCCCAAGCACTGACCTTTATAACCTGCCCACCCAGATTACAATACCAAGATTCAGAATACAGTCCATTATGTATGTCTTAATTTCACTGCTGACCATCATTCTGATAGTACACCAATACTTCTTGTGAATGAGAACAACCATCAATTCTATAGAACAGGGGATCTTCAGATCTCCTAAAATCATGTCAACTCCTTTGTGTATGTGCCTCTTTCTGTGGGTCCAACACTTTAATCGGAGTCTCGAAAGGGTCAAAGCCCAAAGAAAAGTAAAGAACTAACCCAGGGATAAGCAACCTCTGGAGCACCGGCCCTTGCTTTCTTCCTCTCGCCCTCTTTCACTGTCTCAGAAAAGAAACATGTAAAATTCTCTCTGCCAACAGTAAAGAGACCACTTTGGGATCAGTGTCTTCATCAACATAAAGACTTGAGGGGAACGAGTGTGGTGGCTCATGGCTGTATTCCTAGCACTTCGGGAGGCCAAGGCAGGAGGTCGCTTGAGTCCAGGAGTTTGAGACCAGCCTCGACAACATAGCAAGACTCTGTCTTGGCCGGGTGTGGTGGCTGACGCCGGCAATCCCAGCACTTTGGGAGGCCGAGGTGGGCGGATCACGAAGTCAGGAGATCGAGACCATCCTGGCTAACACAGTGAAACTGCATCTCTACTAAAAATACAAAAAAATTAGCCAGGCATGGTGGCGGGCGCCTGTAGTCCCAGCTACTTGGGAAGTTGAGGCAGGAGAATGGCATGAACCCCGGGATGCGGAGCTTGCAGTGAGCTGAGATGGCATCACTGCACTCCAGCCTGGGCGACAGAGTGATACTCCGTCTCAAAAAAACCCAAAAATCATGGTAATAATAATAAATAAATAGATAAATTTGTTTCTTTTTTTGAGACCGAGTCTCACTCCGTCGCCCATGCTGGAGTTCAGTGGCATAATATCGGCTCACTGCAACCTCCGCCTCCTGGGTTCAAACGATTCTCCTGTCTCAGCCTCCCAAGTAGCTGGGATTACAGGCATGCACCATCATGCCAGGCTAACTGTTGTATTCTTAGTCGAGACGGGGTTTCACCATGTTGGCCAGGTTGGTCTCGAACTCCTGACCTCAAGTGCTGGGGTTATAGGCACTGGGCACTGCACCTGGCCAAAACAGTAAAAATTAACCAGGCATGATGGCACACCTGTAGTCCCAGCTACTCAGGAGGCTGAGGCAGGAAGACAGCTTAAGCCCAGGAGTTCGAGGCCGCAGTGAGCTACCACTGTGCCACTGCGCTCCATCCTGGGCGACAGAATGCAAGACTCTCTCTCAAAAGAAAAAAAAAAAAAAGACTTGAGGAAATGTTTTTTTAACTGGATGGCATGGTATTGTTAATTTTCTTCCAGTTCAAAGGAGGAAAAAACAATCATCACATCAAAAAAAAGTATGGGGAGTACCTCAAAGTTTGGGGAATACCTCAGAAACGACTGCCAAGCTGTTCTCCTCACTCTCTAGCTGTTCCTGCCTCCCCAGGGGTGAGGCCCAAACATCTCACAGAAAAGAATGAAGGCCAAGACTACAATGGTTGCACTCTGCTGTCATTCATTACACTCTGATTTCATCGGACACACACTGTAGCTCCAAGATTGCTACTGACTTCCCTCCAACTTTTCACCAACATCCGGGTGGGTTCCTGTGAGAAAGTGATGATCGTCAGCTGATGACTTGATAGTGCCAAGAAAAGATGATCAGGTTGTCTTTACTTTTTTTTTTTTTTTTTTTGATTTTTTGTAGAGATGACTCGCTATGTTGCCTAGGCTGGTTTCAAATGCCTGGACTCAATCCTGCCTTGGCTTCCCAAAGTGCTGGGATTACAGGCATGAGCTACTGTGTCTGGCCACTGGTGATCTTTTAATCAACATTAAAAAATAACTACAATACAGCCAGGCGCGGTGGCTCATGCCTGTAATCCCAGTACTTTGGGAGGCTGAGGCGTGCAGATCACAAGGTCAGGAGTTCAAGACCAGCCTGGGCAACATGGTGAAACTCCGTCTCTACTAAAAGTACAAAAATTAGCCAGGCGTGCTGGCAGGCACCTGTAATCCCAGCTACTCGGGAGGCTGAGGCAGGAGAATCACTTGAATCTGGGAGATGGAGGTTTCAGCGAGTCAATATCACACCACTGCACTCCAGCCTGGGCGACAGGGTGAGACTCAGTCTCCAAAAAAATAAATAAATAAAATTAGTTAACTACAACACTGAGATATAATTCACAGACCACACAATTCACTTAAAGTATATAATTCAATGGCGTTTAGTAAATTCAGAGTTAAGATTATGATTACCACAACCAATTTTAAAACATTTTCATCACCCAAAAAAAAAAATCCCATGCCCACTAGTAGTCACTCTCCTCATCTCCACCCCACATTACCCCAGCCCTAGACAACCACTAATCTACTTTCTGTCTCTACAGATTTGCCTATTCTTGACATTTCATATGCATGGCATCATACTATGTGTTGGTCTTTTGTGACCGGCTTCTTCCATTTAACATAATGTTTTCAAGGGTCATCCATGTTAGAGCACATATGGATAGTTAATTTCTTTGTCTTTTTTTTTTTTTTTTTTTTTTTTGAGACAGGGTCTTGCTCTGTCACCCAGGCTGGAGTACAGTGGTGTGATCAAGGCTCATTGCAACCTTGAGGTCCTGGGCTCAGGTGACGCACTCACCTTGGTCTCCTAAAGTGCTAGAATTACAAAGGTGAGCCACTGTGCCTGGCAATTACTCCTACCTTTTTTTTCTTTTGAGACAGTCTTGCTCCATTGCCCAGACTACAGTGTACTGGCAATCATAGCTCACTATAGCCTTGACCTCCCGGACTCAAGCAATCCTCCTGCCTCAACCTGCAAAGTAGTTGGAATCAGCTAATTTTTTTTGTTTTTTGTAAAGATGGGGTCTCCCTGTGTTGCCCAACTGGTCTAAAACTCCTAGGCTCAAGCAATCCTTCCACTTTGGCCTCCCAAACTGTTGGGATTATAGGCACGAGCCACCACACCCAGTGATACTTAATTCTTTTCATTGCTGGTAATTCCGTTTTATCAATAGATCACATTTTGTGTATCCTCTAATCCAGTAGTCTTCAACCTTTTTGGCACCAGGGACTGGTACATTTATTGCGTACTTCTTTTTTTTTTTTTTGAGATGGAGTCTTGCTCTGCTGCCCAGGCTGGAGTTCAGTGGCATGATCTTGGCTCGCTGCAAGCTCCGCCTCCTGGGTTCACACCATTCTCCTGCCTCAGCCTCCCAAGTAGCTGGGACTACAGGCGCCCGTCACCGTGCCCGGCTAACTTTTTGTACTTTTAGTAGAGACGGGGTTTCACTGTGTTAGCCAGGATGGTCTCAATCTCCTGACCTCGTGATCCGCCCGCCTCGGCCTCCCAAAGTGCTGGGATTACAGGTGTGAGCCACTGCACCCGGCCAGAAGCCAGCGAAGTTTTTGAGAGGTAGGGACTGCACAGAGCAACGTGGGGAGTACTGCCATCTTAACAATACCAAGTCTTCCAATCCATGCCATAGGATATCTTTCCATTTACATGGATCTTCTTTAATTTCTCCCAATAATGTTTTTTTACTCTATTTCATTTTTGAGACAGGTTCTTGCTCTGTTACTGAGGCTGGAGTGCAGTGGTGCAATCACGGCTCACTGTGGCCTCGATCTCCTGAGCGAACCTCCACCTCAGCCTCCCAGGTAGCATGCATCACCCACCACACCAGGCTAATTTTTTTTGAGACAGAGTCTTGTTCTGTCGCCCAGGGTCGAGTGCAGTGGCGCAATCTCGGCTCACTGCAGCCTCTGCCTCCCGGGTTCAAGCAATTCTCCTGCCTCTGCCCCCTGAGTAACTGGGACTATAGGTGCACACTGCCAAGCCCGGCCAATTTTTTTGTATTCTTAGTAGAGACGGGGTTTCACCATCAAGATGGGTCTTAATCTCCTGACCTCATGATCCACCTGTCTCAGCCTCCCAAAGTCCCTCTCCTGTTGGGATTACATGTGTGAGCCACCACGCCCGGCCTAATTTTATTTTTTGTAGAGACAAGGTCTTGCTATGTTGCCCAGGCTCATTTCAAATGCCTGGCTTAAGGTGATTCTCCCACTTCTGCCTCCCATAAGTGCTGGGATTACAGGTGTGGGCCACCTGGCCCCAACAATATTTTGTAGTTGTCAAAGTTTTTCTGTTAAATGTACTCTTCTTTTCTTTTTTTTTTTGGAGACGGAGTCTCATTCTGTCGCCCAGGCTGGAGTGCAGTGGCGCGATCTCGGCTCACTGCAACCTCCGCCTCCCAGATTCACGCCATTCTCCTGCCTCAGCCTCCTTAGTAGCTGGGACTACAGGCGCCTGCCACCACATCTGGCTAATTTTTTTGTATTTTTTTTAGTAGAGACAGGGTTTCACCACATTAGCCAGAATGGTCTCGATCTCCTGACCTCATGATCCGCCCGCCTCGGCCTCAAAAGTGCTGGGATTACAGGCATAAGCCACCACACCTGGTCAAATTTACTTCTAAGTATTTTATTCTTTTTGATAATAGTGCAAATGGAGTTGTTTTCTCATTTCATTTTCAGATTGTTCATTGAAAATATATAGAAATAAACCTGATTTGCCAGGTGCGGTACCTCAAGCCTGTAATCCCAGCACTGTGGGAGGCCGAGGCAGGTGGATCATGAGGTCAGGAGTTCAAGAACAGCCTGACCAACATGGTGAACCCCCATCTCTACTAAAAATACAGAAATTAGCTGGGTATGGTAGCGCATGCCTGTAATCCCAGCTACTCTGGAGGCTGAGGTAGAAGAATCACTTGAACCCAGGAGGCAGAGGTGGCAATGAGCAGATATCATGATACTGAACTCCAACTTGTGCAACACAGCAAGACTCCGTCTCAAAAAAAAAAAAAAAGAAAAAGAAAGAAGAAATAAACCTGATTTTTGCATACTGATCTTTTATCCTGCAACCTTGCTAAACTCATTTAGTAGTTCTAATAGTTTTTTGTGTGTGTGGATTGCTTAGGATTTTCCATATTCTGTCATCTGCAAATAGAAATAGTTTTACTTCCTTTCCAATCTTGATGTCTTTTATTTCATTTTCATGTCTCTTGCCCTGGCTAGATCCTCCAGTACAATGTTAAACAGAAGTGGTAAGAGTCAATATCCTCGTTTTATTCCTGATCTTAGAAGGAAAAAATTCAACTGTTTACCATTAAATATGTTAGCTGTGGGTTTTTCTAGCCAAGCACAGGAGCTCATGCCTGTAATTCCAGCACTTTGGGAGGCCAAGATGGGCAGATCACCTGAGGTCAGGAGTTCGAGACCAGCCTGGCCAACATGGCAAACTCCTGTCACTATTAAAAATACAAAAACTGGCCGGGCGCGGTGGCTCAAGCCTGTAATCCCAGCACTTTGGGAGGCCGAGGCGGGCGGATCACAAGGTCAGGAGATCGAGACCACAGTGAAACCCCGTCTCTACTAAAAATACAAAAAAAAATTAGCCGGGCGCGGTGGCGGGCGCCTGTAGTCCTAGCTACTCAGGAGGCTGAGGCAGGAGAATGGCGTGAACCCAGGAGGCGGAGCTTGCAGTGAGCCGAGATCGCGCCACTGCACTCCAGCCTGGGCAACAGCGTGAGACTCCGTCTCAAAAAAAAAAAAAAAAAAAAAAAAAAAAAATACAAAAACTTAGCCGGAAGTGGTAGCAGGCGCCTATAATCGCAGCTGCTCAGGAGGCTGAGGCAGAAGAATTGCTTGAACCCAGGAGGTGGAGGTTGCAATGGGCAGAGATCATGCCACTGCACTCCAGCCTGGGTGACAGAGTGAGACTCTGTCTCAAAAAAACAAAAAGGTTGGGCGCAGTGGCTCACTCACGCCTGTAATCCCAGCACTTTGGGAGGTCGAGATGAGCAGATCACTTCAGGTCAGGAGTTTAAGACTAGCCTGATCAACATGGTGATACCCCGTCTCCACTAAAAACACAAAAATTAACCAGGTGTGGTGGTGCATGTCTGTAATCTCAGCTACTTGGGAGGCTGAGGCAGGAGAATTGCTTGAACCCAGGAGGCAGAGGCTGCAGTGAGCCAAGATCACACCAATGCACTCCAGCCCAGGCGACAGAGCGAGATTCTATCTCAAAAAATAAAATAAAAATAAAAAATGTGTGTGTGACACACACACACACACACACACACATATATGTTAGCTGTGAGTTTTTCATAGATGTCCTTTATCAGGTTGAGGAAATCCTCTTCTATTCCTAATTTGTTGAGTGTTTTATTATCAAGAGGTATGAAATTTTGTCACTTTTTCTCTATCTTTTGAGATGATTATATGTTGTTTCTCCTTTAGTCTATTAATATGGTATATTAATTTTCAGATGTTAAACCACAGTTGAGGGGCCGGGTGCAGTGGCTCATGCCTGTAATCCCAGCACCTTGGGGGGCCAAGGTAGGCAAATCACTTGAGCATAGCAGTTTGAGACCAGCCTAGGCAACATGGCAAAACCCTATCTCTACAAAAATACAAAAATTAGCCAGGTGTGGTGGCGCATGCCCGTGGTCCCAGCTACTGGAAAGGAGGCTGAGGCGGGAGGACTGAGCCTATATACTGAAGTCTCTCACCCTCTTCTCAGATGCATTACTGGTTGCTATGATTTTCCCAATATTTTCTCATGAACAAATGTGGTAAGAAGTTGAGCAATAGCGTCATGTGGACTCTGGTGACAAGGAAACAAGAAACCAGAAAAACGTTTTCACCACTATCTTGAGGAATTTCATGCATTGTTCCGCACACCCTCCTACCTGCTCCTTGTCTTCCTTGTCTGGGACATCTTCTGCACACATACCACCGTCATTTGTAAGTTCTCAAAAGGTACGGTATTTGTCACCTTCCTTTAACGAGCTCAAAATAATAAAGCAGTAACAATCAGACTGGAGTCTCTGGAGTCAGACCCACTATGTGTGTGACACTAACAAGCTGTGTAATCTTTCTACATGCACTTCAGTTTCTTACCCATAAAATAGGGATAATACTATCATCTACCCCAAAAGGTTGTTATGATAATAACGTATGTGAAAGTGCTTAGAACAATGCCTGGTGCCGTTTTGTATATCGATGTAAAACATGCCACTGACAAACACATTTGATTTTACCCTCTGAGACAGTTGTAGGGTGTTGGGATGTAGAAAGGAAGATACTTTCTATACTCTCTGGACTGAATGTAAGTGCTAAGAACTGAAATTGCAGAGGACAGCATATAAACATAATATTAACAGGCTGGGTGTGGCTCATGCCTGCAATCCTAGCACTTTGGGAGGCCGAGGTGGGCAGATTACTTGAGGTCTGGAGTTTGAGACCAGCCTGGTCAATGTGGTGAAACCCCGTCTCTTCTAAAAATACAACAATTAGCCAGATGTGGTGGTGTGTGCCTGTAATCAGCCAGACTGGGTGGAGTGTGCCTGAAATCCCAGCTACCCCAAAGGCTGAGGCAGGAGAATCACTGAACCCAGGAGGCGGAGGTTGCAGTGATCCGAGATCGTGCCACCGCACTCCAGCCTGGGCAACAGAGCAAGACTCCATTTCAAAAAAATAAAATAAGGCCAGGCGCAGTGGCTCACCTCTGTATTCCCAGCACTTTGGGAGGCCAAGGCGGGTGGATCATGAGGTCAGGAGATCAAGACCATCCTGGCTAACATGGTGAAACCTCATCTCTACTAAAAATATAAAAAATTAGCCAGGCATGGTGGTGGGCACCTGTAGTCTCAGCTACTCAGGAGGCTGAAGCAGGAGAATGGCGTGAACCCGGGAGGCAGAGCTTGCAGTGAGCCGAGATTGCGCCACTGCACTCCAGCCTGGGTGACAGAGTGAGACTCCGTCTCAAAAAAATAAATAAATAAAATAAAATAATAACAATAATAATAAATGTCTCCATTCTCAAGAAAGAAAACAATCTGAGAGAGAAAAAAAAAAAGGATGGGAGATGGTAGACCATCATAGATAAAAGCACAGCTTCTGGAATCTGGTGGACCTGTGCTTCACTTTATATTGACTATTACCTTGAAACAGACACTTAACTTCTCTAAGCCTTTGTTTACTCACTGGTAAAATGTGAAAAATACAGACTATAAGGAGGTTTGACAAGGATTAAGACAATATTTGCAAAGTACCTGGCACACAGCAGCCATCTAATAATCGGGAAGTTTGTTTTGTTTTGTTTTGTTTTGTTTTACGGTTGTTGTTTTTGAGACGGAGTCTTGCTCTTGTCGCCCAGGCTGGAGTGCAATATCTTGGCTCCCAGGTAACCTCTGCCTTCCAGGTTCAAGCCATTCTCCTGCCTCAGCCTCCCAAGTAGCTGGGACTACAGGCATGTGCCACCACGCCTGGCTAATTTTTGTATTTTTAGTAGAGACAGGGTATCACTATGTTGGCCAGGCTGGTCTCGAACTCCTGACCTCATGCTCTGTCCGCCTCGACCTTCCAAAGTGCTGGGATTACAGGAGTGAGCCACCGCACTCGGCCTTAAATTTAGTTTCACAAGGAAAAAAGGGACCCATGTTAGTCCAGGGTTCTCAGCCTCGGCTATACATGTGAATCCCCCGGAAAGCTTTAGAAAAGGAAGGCTGCCTAGACTGCACTTCAGACGAACTGAATCAGAAGCTCTGGGGTCGGGACTGGATATCAATAGTTTTAAAAGTTCTCCAGGGAATTACAATGTGCACTTGGAAGTAAGAACCACAACAGCAAGCCAGAAAAGATGTCCCTATTGTTACCATCCAAAATCAATTTTTTTAAATTAACATCTATAAAATCCTTACAAAATAAACCCAAATCAGAATCTCTACTTTCTCAAATCAGAATTACTACTATCTCATGGTGAAATGGGAGCTAACAGAGTTTGAACAATTTGTTTCTGGAAGAAACAGAGAGACAAGTTTAAAACTCCTGTCAAGCCCTAAAGCTGACAACTCTTATTCGGACGCATCTCTAACTACCGCTATTTCCTCAGCGTGACTACAAATCCAGTCATGATCCTCTTCAATAAAATCCTTTAATGCACCTACCCCTTCAGAACCAAGTCCAGACTCTTCAACGGGAACACAATCCTTCAGAACCCAGCCCCACGTGGTGTACGGTGAGCATGAGTCACACACGTTCAGCCTGCCCTGGCTCTCGTCTAAACAGTTCAACCACCAACCACCCAAGCAGACGCTGCTCAGCCTCAGTGGCTAACATGCCGAAGCTACGGTGTTAATACTATGGAATGCAAGGTGAACGGCAGCCCCAGGAACTGTGCAACATGACAAGACTACTGGCCCTGCTTTTCATTCTAGCCTCATCTGTCTCTGATTCTACTTTATTTCCACACACTCATCATTCCCTCTCTTTTTTTTTTTTTTGAGATGGAGTCTCACTCTATCGCCCAGGCTGGAGTGCTGCGGCACAATCTTGACTCACACTCCAACCTCCACCTCCCAGGTTCAAGCGATTCTCCTGCTTCAGCCTCCTGAGTAGCTGGGATTACAGAAGCACGCCACCACGCCTGGCTAAATTTTGTATTTTTAGTAGAGACGGGATTTCCCCATGTTGGCCAGGGTAGTCTCGATCTCCTGACCTCGTGAAACACCCACCTCGGCCTCCCAAAGTGCTGGGATTACAGGCATGAGCCACCGCGCCCGGCCTCATCATTCCCCCTCTTAACCTTAGGACCTTACACATGCTTTTTTCCCTCTGCATGGGACGCTGGTTCCTTACTCTACAGACCTCAACCTAAAGGCACTTCCTGGAAGAAGCCCTCCCCAGCAGCAGCAGCAGCAGTACTGCCCCGCCTCAGGTTGGAAGCCTGCTGTGTCCTCCCACAGTGCCCCAGAGTTCCCCCATCAGCATTCTCAGGGCTACGGAGCACAAGGACCATGTTATCCTGCTCACTAATCCCCAGGGCCTGGCACCTAGAAAGTGGTTAATGTATGTGGAATGAAGAACAGCCCAGAAGGAACACAGAGAAGCAGCTGGAACTGATCCACAACAAAAGGTGATTCTCCTAACTCAGGTCTCACGTTCCACCCCCTCTAAAGTGAGCTCGCTGGGCGCGGTGGCTCATACCTGTAACCTCACCACTTCGGGAGGTCGGGGTGGGCGAATCACCTGAGGTCAAGAGATGGAGACCATCCTAGCCAACATGGTGAAACCCTGTCGCTACTAAAAATACAAAAATTAGGGCTGGGCACGGTGGCTCAAGCCTGTAATCCCGGCACTTTGGGAGGCCGAGACGGGCGGATCACGAGGTCAGGAGATCGAGACTATCCTGGCTAACATGGCAAAACCCCGTTTCTACTAAAAAATACAAAAAAAATTAGCCGGGCGAGGTGGCGGGCGCCTGTAGTCCTGGCTATTTGGGAGGCTGAGGCAGGAGAATGGCGTGAACCTGGGAGGCGGAGCTTGCAGTGAGCTGAGATCCCGCCACTGCACTCCAGCCTGGGCGACAGAGCGAGACTCCGTCTCAAAAAAAAAAAAAAAAATTAGCTGGGCATGGTGGCATGTGCCTATAGTCCTAGTTACTCGGGAGGCCTGAGGCAGGAGAATGGCTTGAATCCGGGAGGTGGAGGTTGCAGTGAGCCGAGATTGCGCCACTGCTCTCCAGCCTGGAGACGAGCAAGACTCCATCTCAAAAACTAAATATAAATAAAAAATAAAGTGAGCTATGTGGGAAATGTTAACAACTGTTGAATCACAGATACAATGATCATTCTCTATCCTTCTAATTTTTTTGTTTGTTTTGGTGACAATCTCGCTCTGTTGCCTAGGCTGGAGTGCAGTGGTGCGATCTCAGCTCACTGCAACCTCCGCCTCCCGGATTCAAGCCATTCTCCTGACTCAGCATCCCGAGTAGCTGGGATTATCGGCTGGAGTGCAATGGCGTGCTCTCAGCTCACTGCAACCTCCACCTCCCAGGTTCAAGTGACTCTCCCACCACAGCCTCCCAAGTAGCTGGGACTACAGGTTAATACTAACAAAATACTAATACTAATACTAATACTAACAAAAATACTAATTTTTGTATTTTTAGTGGAGACAGGGTTTCACAGTGTTGGCCAGGCTGGTCTCGAACTCCTAACCTCAAGTAATCCGCCCACCTCGGCCTCCCAAAGTGCTGGGATTACAGGCGTGAGCCACCATGCCCAGCTTTCTAATGTTCCTTAAGTTTGAAATTTTTCATAATAAACCTTTGGGGGAAAAATAATGTGACCTTTGCCTCTATTTCTAATCCTGCTTTCCTCGCTAGGTATTACTTAGCTAAAAGGATACCCAGCAACAACCTGTCATAATTTCCCACCATCTGATGGCAGTGCCATAGGACACAGAAAGAGTACAAACCCACTGTCAATATAAGAAAGCAATAGCCAGGCATGGTGGCTCATGCCTGTAATCCTAGCACTTTGGGAGGCCGAGGCGGGCAGATCACGAGGTCAGGGGTTCGAGACCAGCCTGACCAACAAGGTGAAACCCCGTCTCTACTAAAAACACAAAAATTAGCCAGGTGTGGTGGCACACACCTGTAGTCCCAGCTACTCAGGAGGCTGAGGGGGGAGAATGGTTTGAACCTGGGAGGCGGAGCTTGCAGTGAGCCGAGATCATGCCACTGCCCTCCAGCCTGGGCGACAGAGCAAGACTCCATCTCAAAAAAAAAAAAAAAAAAAAAAAAAGCAAGCACCAAAAAACCCTTAGGGTCAGGTAACAAAAAGGCTCGCCAACAGCCAGATACTAGGTTCCAATAAAATGCTGGGCTTTCATCAATTTCCTTCCCTTATAGCCTTTTCTTCTTTCTTTTCTTTCTTTCCTTTTTTTTTTGAGACAGTCTCACTCTGCTGCCCAGGGAGCTAGTGCAGTGGTGTGCAGTGGTCTGATTCTCCTGCCTCAGCCTCCCAGGTAGCTGAGATTACAGGCACCCGCCACCACACCCGTCTAATTTTTGTATATTTAGTAGAGACGGGGTTTCACCATGTTGGCAAAGCTGGTCTCAAACTCCTGACCTCAGGTGATCCGCCAGCCTCGGCCTCCCAAAGTGCTGGGCTTACAGGTATGAGCCACTGCTCCTGGTCAATTATAGCCTTTTCTATAGGCAGGAGACCTGTTCTTCAGGTCTGAGATGAGGAAGAAGAAAAAGATGCTGAAAAGTGTGTGCAAGTTGCAGAAGAGAGCACAGCACTGATGGATTAGAAGTCACGGGAGGCTGAGTTACATAAATCCGGCTTGCTCTGGAGCAGCCAAATCACCAACCAACCAAACACGCTCAATTTCAGTGGCTATCTAATAGGCAAAAGAGAGAACATGATTCACACTAAAGAAAAAGCCCTTGTTCAAGACAGCTATTCCCAAAGGACTGTGCACTCCTAAACAGTTCCTCTAGAAAAAACACTGACAAGGACATTAACTTTCGAAGTTCAATAGATGAAGAACCCCTCAACTTTCTATCCCCTTTGTTCCCTCCTGTACAACATTCCTGAGGCAAAGAACTGTGATGTCAGTGCAGCTGATCTAGGCTCTGACACTTGCCATTACCTCTTGCTGCTTCTCCTCATTGGGGTAGGTGTCTACAAATACTCCCAGCCCCACAAATTTGTCCATGTTTCCAAACACAGGCCCTAGAGAGAGAGAACAGATGATGAACAATGAAATAAAGCTAAGAGTTGATAAAGGAATAACATATCACTATGATGGAGGAAAAAGTAAAATTCAAAAGACTCCCAAGCCTCTCTCAAGATGAGAAAATACATGTACAAGTACCCAGCAAAGCACATGGCCTGTAACAATGCCCAGTAAATATCTGTAATTGTTTGTTGTTGGAGGCGAGGGAAAGAGAGAAGGCCACTGCAACCTTATTTAGCACTCAGGCAGCTTCCTCATCCAAACTGGATGCTAGGGTGCCCCTACAGAATTCTGCTTTACAAACACTTGGTAAAGACTATGCCCCCAAGAGAGAACTGAATTCCCTAGTTCTTCTTCTTGTTGCAAAAGAGATCAGGTCAAATCAGGTTGAGCCTGCCATCTACGTGGAGCAATAATAGCTCCTACACAAGGAAAATAGATAACTCTTCTCTTGACTCAGCAGTGCTGAGATCATTCACTGTGAATGCTCAGAAGAAATCAGCTCACCCAATCGTCAGTGTTCAGGAGAGCCAGTGCTTTCATCCAGCCAACAGGCCAGGTAGTTTCACAAGGAAACTCAGAAAGAAGTAACAAGCAAGCAACTGCCTCAGGATGAGCCAAATTCAGCTGCTTATGAGGACTCAGATCCCATTCTAGAGACTAGAGAGGCCAGTGTTCATCCACATACATTAAAGGAGAGGGAAAACAGCTGGCACGGTGGGGAAGGAAACTTTTCAAAAAGAGGGCACATGAAAAAGCAGGTTGTCATACCCACACAAGAGTAACACAGGGTCCCAATACCTGGCTGCATCCGATCCTTTGTGTACCAGATTGCCAAGCCGTCCCCATGCAGATTCTTCTTTCCTTGTCCATGGATTTTGAAGTGCACCTGCAACTCCCAGTCTCTCAGGAAACATGGCTAAAGTAAAAAAGACATTAGAATCAACAAGGAGCATGAAATGCAAAACCCCTCAAGCCCGCATCAGCAATCAGCAGACTCGGAAAACACACAGATGCAGGTTAACACGAGGCTAAGGGTTAAAACCTAAATCTAAGACTTGCTAGTGTTCACGTCATAAAATTAAACGGATTCAACCACTCAACTGTTTAGAGATTTAATATGAAAATGAATAAACCCCCCAATTATCTTCAACATTTCCCAACAGAAACCGGACAGAACTCCAAAGCTGGGAAAGACAAGAGTATACCAAACTCCACTCCTGTGATCCTACATCCCCCCAGCAAAGTAGCTCGGCTTTTAGAGTACAGATGGCTGAATCCATACTCATTTACAACTCAAGATCACCCCTCAGACAGAAAGACTCTGAAAAGCTGGATTTAAAGAAAGGTCAAAGCCTAATTTATTATAGTAGAAAAAGAAAAGCTAAGCTATTATGCAAAGGTTTCCAGGAATAATTAGCAGATACTACAAGCAACTCTAATTAGCTAGACCTGGCCCTCTGCCAAGCTGAGGGGTAAACCAGAATTCTCATAAGAAGAGCAAGTTACAGTTCCCCAAATCCTCCCATCCATGGCCAAGAAGCTTAAATGCACCTGGAGAAGGATGCGAGTGGATGGTTAAGTGTTTTAAACAGTTGAACGGTTTCAAGAAAAAAATGAGAGTGGGTAGTTGATTTAGGGAAGCTTCTGGTTAAAAGTCTACTGTGAAGAAAGAAGTGAAGGAAGAACAGACAGACCAGCTGGGTTCAGCCAAAGGCTCTCCAAATAGACTGTTCTGGGCAACATATTGCTAGATCATTTTCAGTTTTCATTTTTTATTTCTGGGATATTTTCCAAAAGTATTCATATTAGAAGTACATAGTCAAAATGAAAGGAGGTTGGGTACTCCTGCATTTAGCAAGGGGCCCTGAAATCTCCAATAGGTTATCCTACTCTAATAAGCCAGTCTCTGTCTTGTCACTCTGGATTCTTAGCTCTCTGCTGTTTCATTAAGATTTCAGACGGCCGGGTGCGGTGGCTCACGCCTGTAATCTCAGCACTTTGGGAGGCCGAGGCGGGCGCAGATCACGGAGGTTAGGAGATAGAGACTATCCTGGCTAACACGGTGAAACCCCGTCTCTACTGAAAATACAAAAAAAAAGTAGGCAGCCGTGGTGGCGGGCACCTGTAGTCCCAGCTACTCAGGAGGCTGAGGCAGGAGACTGGCATGAACCCAGGAGGTGGAGCTTGCAGTGAGCCGAGATGGCGCCACTGTACTCCAGCCTGGGTGACAGAGTGAGACTCCATCTCAAAAAAAAAAAAAAAAAAAAGATTTCAGAGAAAGGGCCCAGCACAGTGGCTGACGCCTTTAATCCCAGCACTTTGGGAGGCCAAGGCGGGCAGATCACAAGGTCAGGAGATCAAAATCATCCTGGCTAACATGGTGAAACCCCGTCTCTACTAAAAAATACAAAAAATTAGCTGGGTGTGGTGGCGGGCGCCTGTAGTCCCACCTACTTGGGAGGCTGAGGTAGGAGAATGGTGTGAACCCAAGGAGGTGGAGCTTGCAGTGAGCCAAGATCGCGCCACTGCACTCCAGCCTGGGCAACACAGGGAGACTCCATCTCAAAAAAAAAAGAAAAGATTTCAGAGAAAGGCCAGGCACAGTAGCTCACACCAGTAATCCAAGCATTTTGAGAGGCTACGGTGGGAGGATAACTTGAGCCCAGGAGGTCCAGACTGCAGTGAGCTGTGACAGTGCCACTGCACTCCAGCCTAGCTTACAGAGTGATGAGACCCTGTCTCAAAAAAAAAAAAAACTTTCGGAGAAAGAGTGAAATTCAGTGGGGCAGGAAGCTGCCAGGAGGTAGGTATTATGCCCCTGGGAACAGGGCAGTGTCACAGAAGTTCTCAGTGAGCCAAGAGGTGTCTGTCACTGATTCTTGGCCTCCTACAGCACAATGCTATACTGTTTTGCCCAGGACCATATATAATTGTGTTTCTGAAATTCTGCCACACACTGGATTCACCTAGGCAGTTTTAAAAAATCCCAATGGCCAAGCTGCACCCTATTCCAATTAGATCAGAATCTCTGGGGGTGACACCCAGGCATCAATTCCAATGGATAGCCAAATTTGAGAACCATTGCTCAAACAAATGGATCCCATTCAAATAACTCAGAAATAAGCCCACAGTCATGGTGATAGCCAGATAACAGCAAATACAGGTATCAGAAATCTGAAAAAGGGAAGAACTAGAGGCTATACTAGAACTGAGGCTACAAGTTATGTAGAGACAGAGAGCCAGCAAGACAGCAGCGGAGTATCAAGCCTTGAACATAATCATCCGGTAACCCACAAGAGCCCCACCAACAAACTTATACAAGTGTAATGACATAACACATATTTCTGTAACCATTTTAACTTGCCACAGTCTTTTCATGTCTATCGTCTTATTTTATTCTCACAACAAGCCCAGTGGGCAAGTAAAACAGGTATTCTAAAGCTCATGTATCAGATGGAGGAACAGAAAACTAAGAGGTTAAATAATCTGCTGAGGGCTCACAGGAGGACTGTAACAGAGCTGGACCAAGAACCCCAGTCTTTCAACTGTCCTTTATCTCTCCTACCAAAACACAATGCTCTGTACTCTGTCCAAAAATGAGCTCAGCACTATGATCTAGGTTAAGGGGCCAGTTTGTGCAGATGGCTAATGTAGAAATTTCTCTTGCCCTCCTGAACAAGGAAAAGAAATCGTTCTCTTTTCTGAGATTCACTTATCTACAACCAATGAGAAAAGCCATGTAAAAGTAGGTTCTTAGTTTATGAGAGCTCCAGAGAAAGTATCAAAGGATGCCAGTCATGCCCAAAAGTAAACTGGTCATAAAAGATTTAGAAAGAGCCCTGGAAACAGAAAAGAAAGCATCATCTTACACTTGTACAAAATCACAGTGCAGCCACACCAGGAATACTGCATTCACTTCTTGTCGCCATACCTCAAGGAAGACAATGCAGCTAGAAAAGGTCCAGAGAAGTACAAATAAAATGACCAATAGCTCAGAGTGGCTTTCACATGAAAATAAAATTTTATATCAGACTCTTCAAATTGAGATAACAAGGTGGGGATGCTGGGATAAGGTTTGGGATCAATTTGAGAGAGTACTCTCAACGAGGCCTGGTGGCTCACACCTGTAATCCCAGACCTTTGGGAGGCCAAGGCAGGAGGACTGTTTGAGACCAAGAATTTGAGACCAGCCTGGGCAACACAGCAAGATCCCATCTCTACAAAAAATATTTTTAAGATGAGCCAGGTGCAGTGGCACATGCCTGTAGTCTCAGCTACTCAGGAGGCTGAGGGAGGAGGATCCCTTAAACCCAGGAGTTTGAGGCTGTAGTGAGCTATGATTGTGCCACTGCACTCTGGTCTTCTTACAATCTTCTTACAAAGTGGTTAAGCAGGAGTTAAGTTATTATTAAACCCTAAGGAGTAGTACTATTGGGCCAATCAGGAATTAAAGACATTTCAGGGGGGGGGAAAAAAATGAATTATTTGCTATAATTAAATAGCATTTTCCTAAATACCTGATTTATTTATTATGAAGGTCAGAATAATCTCAAAAATAAAGATCCTTGATATCCACAGAAGACGGAATACCAGGGGGATAGACAGTAAAATTAAATCAGTATGCCACTGCTGAACCTTTTAGGTCTTTCTGGGTCACCAACACAGGAGGGAGAGAGATTCTTACCACCCGGTTCCACAAGGCACCCTGTTTACTTTGCATATCTGGGGTAAGGCGGATATACTGGGTCATCACCATGGCATTGCCCATCAGATTCCACAGTGAGGAACTGCCAGTGCCCACACCTACAGGAAGGAAGTAGATCAGTTCATACTCTTCAACACCAATCCATTCAGAAAGCAGCCACCACAGAGCCTCTGAAAGCTGAGCCATCATCTTTTTCCCCCTTTAATGTCACTCAGTCTCCTATCTTGTCACTCATGAATCTTAAATCCTTACAATTTCTACAACTTTCACAAGGCCTTTGTCAGGTGAGGACCCCAAAGTACATCAGAACTATCACTTTATGCATGCTACAGTAACCATAGCTCACATCCATTCTTCCCGTTGTAATATGTGAATAAACTTCAGCATCGTAAAAGAAAAAAATTTTCCTGGCCGGGCGCGGTGGCTCATGCCTGTAATCCCAGCACTTTGGGAGGCCGAGACAGGCGGATCACGAGGTCAGGAGATCGAGACCATCCTGGCTAACACGGTGAAACCCCGTCTCTACTAAAAAATACAAAAAAACTAGCCGGGCGAGGTGGCGGGCGCCTGTAGTCCCAGCTACTCGGGAGGCTGAGGCAGGAGAATGGCGTGAACCCGGGAGGCGGAGCTTGCAGTGAGCTGAGATCCGGCCACCGCACTCTAGCCTGGGTGACAGAGCGAGACTCCGTCTCAAAAAAAAAAAAAAAAAAAAAAAGAAAAGAAAAAAATTTTCCTGAGTTACATCAAAAAGAGTTTGACAGGTCAGGTGCAGTGGCTCACCCCTGTAATCCCCACTCTTTAAGATGCTGAGGAGGGAGGGCATCTTGAGGTCAGCAGTTTGAGACCAGTCTAGGCAACATAGAAAGACCCTGTCTTTACCAAAAAAATAAAAATTAGCCAGGTGTGGTTGTCCTTGTCTATAGTCCTAGCTACTCAGCAGGCTGAGGTGGCAGGATCGCTTGAGCCCAGGAGGGTGAAACTGCATGAGCCATGATTGTGCCACTGTACTCCAGCCTAGGCAATGGAACAAGACCCTGTCTCTAAAAATATATAAATAAAAACAAAAAGAGTTTGACCCTCACGTCTCTGGCGCTTAGTCACATTCTTTCTTTTCTTTTCTTTTCTTTTTTTGAGATGGAGTCTCGCTCTGTTGCCCAGGCTGAAGTGCAGTGGCGCATCTCAGCTCATTGCAAGCTCCGCCTCCCAGGTTCACGCCATTCTCCTGCCTCGGCCTCCCCAGCAGCTGGGACTACAGGCGCCCGCCACCACACCCGGCTAATTTTTTTGTATTTTTAGTACAGACGGGGTTTCACCGTGTTAGCCAGGATGGTCTCGATCTCCTGACCTCGTGATCCGCCCGTCTCGGCCTCCCCAAGTGCTGGGATTACAGGCGGGAGCCACCGCACCCGGCTGTCACATTCTTTCTTTAAACAACCCTTAAAGTGTGAAGCTACTCCCTGTACCCTCAACTATAAACTTCTTTAAGAGTGAAAACTTCGTGTCTGCAAACTCATGAATATTAGCAAAGAGATCAGCACACAGGCTATCCAGGCATGTAAGGGAATAAATGATTACCCTTAGTAGTAGCGTATACTCTTGCACTTTGAACTGTTTTGTGTCCCACTACTTATGCCTTAGTGGGGAAAGACTTGTGTTAGTTAAGCCATCTGCACTGGTTTGTCAACGTTTTGTAGCTAACTGTATCAATTTTCTGGCCGATAAGCTGTGCTTAGAGTTGTGTAAACCCTAACGTCTTTCATCAATAGGGCCCCTAGGCTGCAGAAGAGAAGGTGGTTCTACCCAGCAGCATAATTTTATCATCTTTCTTCTCATTCCGTTCAAGTTCTACCCCAGTTCTTCCTCTTGCTTTATTTCTAGCACATCCACAGGTCCCTCTGGAGACCGGCTCATTGCTAGTAGCCCTCAATTACCCCTCACCATTCTCAATTCTCTCCCCTTCCCAAACTCCTCCTGTCTAACTCCAGGCCTAGCACTAGTGGCACCCGACAGCCCTGCCTTTACCTACTGGAAACTTCCAGAGCTTGGCAGGCACACCTAACTCCTGACTTTCAGACCTGTGGCTCCCAAACGCGGAGGGAGTCCCCGTGGGCCCCACCACCGCCAGCAGTTTCCTCCGGGCCACGAAGCCCTTCGCCGCCCCCGCCTCTACCCCTGAAATCAAGTCCCGAAGCCCGCCCCACTGCACGACCACCTCACCCTGGGCGCCTCACCCTGGTAGGGCTTCGACAGCGAGTGCTCCCGTTTCAAGTACTCGAACGTCTGACCCGCCCCGACTTGCTGTGGCCCCTGCCCAGACCCCAACAAAAGAAGAAGGAGTAACATCCTGGACCCATCCCGAGCCGACAAACATCGCCGCCACTTCTGCCACCACCCAAGAGGTCCCAGAGTCGCCGCCATCTTTCCCACCGCCGACCCTTCATCAAAAGCCCGCCCTGTCGCCCAACCCATTGGCCCGAAGAACAACCGTCCCCGCGTTCTATTGGCTCTCGTCAAGCCCCGCCCCTGCAGGTGAGCCTATCACCGATTGGCTGGCTTGGGTATCAGTTGCCTTGCCAACCCAGAAAAGGGGCGTAGCCGAATGCCCAGACTCCCTTATTTGCATTTGCCCTGAGTTCCGCTAGGCTTGCTGGGATACGTAGTTTATTCCTACTTTGTTTTCTGCGTACGAGAGTAAATTTAAAGAGATAAAACGTTTCTTCTGGTCCCAAACATTCTATCCTCTCTGCAATAGTACGGTCCTAACTGCAGCTCTCTGAATCAGTTTGGAAGATATAGCAGTGAAAGGAGAAATAGACAAATCCATAAAATAACTGGAAAATTATCAATTTATAAAAGACTTGAACAGTACTGCCGACTAACTTGACCTGATGATATTTATAGAAACTCCATCTAACAACTGCGGAAGACACATTCTCTTCAAATGCAAATGACTCCTTTGCCGTGGTAGTCTGGGCCATCAAGCAACCTACAGATATAGAAGAATTGAAAGCACACAAATTAATTAATTCTAAAAGCCATCACCTCCTTCCCTCCTTTTCTTTCCTTTTTTGTTTGAAACGAGGTCTTGGCCGGGCGCTGTGGCTCACGCCTGTAATTCCAGCACTTTGGGAGTCCGAGACGGGCGGATCACCTGAGGTTGGAAGCTCGAGACCAGCCTGACCAACATGGAGAAACCCCATCTCTATTAAAAATACAGAAAAAAAAAAAAATTGACAGGCGTGGTGGCACCTGTAATCCCAGCTACCGGGAGGCTGAGGCAGGAGAATCGCTTGAACCCAGGAGGCAGAGGTTGCCGTGAGCAAAGACTAAGCCACTGCACTCCAGCCTGAGCCACAAAAGCAAAACTCCGTCTCAAAAAAAAGAGAGAGAGACAGAGAGACAAGGTCTTGCTCTGTTGCCCACGCTGGAGTGCAGTGGCACAGTCTCAGCTCCAGCCTCTACCTCCCTGGCTCAAGTGATCCTGCCACCTTAGCCTCCTGAGTAACTGAGACTACAGGCACATCCCTTCATCTTTATCCGGCACCACAACAACATGTGTCCAGACTGGTCTCCACGTAGCCACTAAAGTGATCAAAACCATCTAACCATGGTGAGTGTCAGGGTTAAATGAGTCAATATTGGTAAACCTCTTAGAACAATGCCTTGCATGTAGTAAGCACTATTTCTTTCTTTTTTATTTTCTCTTTTTTTGTTTTTGTGTTTGAAACAGGGTCTCTCTCTGTCGTCCAGGCTGGAGTGCAGTGGCATGGCCACAGCCTCAACCTCCTGGGCTCAAGGGATCTTCCCACTTCAGCCTCTCAAGTAGCTGGGACGACAGGTATGTGTCACCAAGCCTGGCTAATTTTTAATTTTTTGTAGCAATGGGGTGTTGCGGGGGGGGAGTCTCACTAAGTTGCCCAGATTTGTCTCAAACTTCTGGACTTCAGGGATCGCCCTCCTCAGCCTCCTAAAGTGCTGGGATTAGAGGTGTAAACCACCACACCGAGCCATAAGCACCATTTCATCATCATCATTCTTGTTAACCGTGCCTTTGATGGCTCACTGTCACCTGTGGGGAGGAGATTCAAGCTCCTCGACTTGGCACACAAAGCCCCCTGCCATCTGGCCCTGGCCTTATTGCCCATGACTCTTTTCCTCCATCTTTATGCTCCAGCTTCCCTTCCCTCTTTTTTTCTGCAGTCCACTTCCTTCTGGAGGTCCTTCCCGAACCCCTCAGGCAGGGTAGATTCCCGTGTCTGAGCTCTCAAAGTGCTCCATGCACATGCCTTATAGAGCAATTGACAGATCTGTATTTATATCTTCCCAATAGACTTAACCAAAGTTAACACTCGCTTGCTTTCCTGAGCATGAATATATTTAATAAGATAAACATAATTATGAGCCTGCTTTACAGGGGATCAACTTTTTAAAATTAAAGCTGTCACAGCTATTTTCTTTTTTACTTGGCCGGGCACGGTGGCTCATGCCTGTAATCCCAGCACTTTGGGAGGCAGGCGGATTACCTGAGGTCAGGAGTTCAATACCATCCTGGCCAACGTGGTGAAACCCCATCTCTACTGAAAATACAAACAATTAGCCGGCCGTGGCACACGCCAGTAGTCCCAGCTACTCGGGAGGCTGAGGCAGGAGCATCGCTTGAACCCAGAAGGCGGAGGGTGCAGTGAGCCGAGACTGCACCGCAGCACTCCAGCCTGGGCAACGCAGTGAGACTTCATCTCAAAAAAAAAAAAAAAAAAAAAAAAAAAAAAATATATATATATATATATATATATACACACACACACAAAAAAAAGTAAACGGGTGTGGTGGCGGGTGCCTGTAATCCCAAATACTTAGGAGGCTGAGGCAGGAGAATCGCTTAAACCCAGGAGGTAGAGGTTGCAGTGAGTCGAGAAGATCGCACCACTGTACTCCAGCCTGGGCAGCAGATCCTTCTCAAAAAAAAAAAAAAAGAAGAGATGGAGTCTCAATCCATCACCCAGGCTGAGGTGCAATACTGTGATCATAGCTCACGGCAACCTCAAACTGCTGGGTGAGCCTCAGCTAATTTTTAAAATTTTTTCTAAAGATGGGGGTCTCTATGTTATCCAGGCTGGTTTTGAACTCCCGGCCTTAAGCAATCCTCCCACCTCATCTCTCAAAGTGCTGGGATTACAGGCGTGAGCCATGGTGCCCAGCCTGTCACAGAACCTCCAATGTCAAATGTCTGGTGCTAAGACTTCAGGAATTGCAATGAATCTGTTCATGTCATACACTGGCTTTAAAACCATTCATAGGCCGGTCGCAGTGGCTCAAGCCTGTAATCCCAGCACTTTGGGAGGCCGAGACGGGCGGATCACGAGGTCAGGAGATCGAGACCATCCTGGCTAACACGGTGAAACCCCATCTCTACTAAAAAATACAAAAAACTAGCCGGGCGAGGTGGCAGGCGCCTGTAGCCCCAGCTACTCAGGAGGCTGAGGCAGGAGAATGGCGTAAACCCGGGAGGCGGAGCTTTCAGTGAGCTGAGATCCGGCCACTGCACTCCAGCCCTGGCAACAGAGCGAGACTCCGTCTCAAAAAAAAAAAAAACTATTCATAACTCCCAATTACCAAAATCGAAAGTCCTTAGTGTAGCATTCAAAGCCCTTTGCATCCTGACTAAAATCAGGTGGTACGCATGTACACTATAATGTGTGTCACCTGGAATTATGGCACTCAATTACAGATTATGGGTTTGTCTCTGCAGCAAGGCTGGGAGCTCCAGGACCACAGGAAGCAGGTCTTACTCATTTCCTATCTCAGGCCACACCCATTTCCCTAACGCCAACCTATCACCCAGCACATATAGGGGTTCTAATTGTTTTGAATAAAATTACTTTCATTGCATTTCTCTGCAAGATGAATTTTTAATTGTGGTAAAATGCACATAAAGGCCAGGCACAGCGGCTCATGCCTGTAATTCCAACACTTTGGGAGGCCGAGGCAGGTGGCTCACCTGAGGTCGGGAGTTCGAGACCAGCCTGACCAACATGAAGAAACCCCGTCTCTACTAAAAATACAAAATTAGCTGGATGTGGTGGCGCATGCCTGTGATCCCAGCCCCTCGGGAGGCTGAGGCAGGAGAATAACTTGAACCTGGGAAGCAGAGGTTGCGGTGAGCCGAGATCGTGCCACTGCACTCCAGCCTGGGCCACAAGACTGAAACTCCGTCTCCAAGCAAAAAAAAAAGGAAGGAGACCTGGGGTAACTCCAGGTAAACAAGGGATTTTTCATGAGAGGAAGGATGGAGAAGGTCTTATCTGAGTCACTGAGGAAGGGTGGAAGTGGGTCTTATCTCAGGATATTCCAGAGCAGGGTAGTCCGTTAAGATCAACCATTTATCAGCTGGGCGCGGTGGCTCACGCCTGTAATCCCAGCACTTTGGGAGGCTGAGGCGGGCAGATCACATGTCAGGAGTATAAGACCAGCCTGGCTGGCTGGGCGCAGTGGCTCAAGCCTGTAATCCCAGCACTTTGGGAGGCCGAGACGGGCAGATCACGAGGTCAGGAGATCGAGACCATACTGGCTAACACGGTGAAACCCTGTCTCTACTAAAAAATACAAAAAACTAGCCGGGCGAGGTGGCGCATGCCTATAGCCCCAGCTACTCAGGAGGCTGAGGCAGGAGAATGGCGTAAACCTGGGAGGCGGAGCTCACAGTGAGCTGAGATCCGGCCACTGTACTCTAGCCTGGGCAGCAGAGCGAGACTCCATCTCAAAAAAAAAAAAAAAAAAAAAAGACCAGCCTGGCCAACAAACATGGTGAAACCCTGTCTACTAAAAATACAAAAAGAAATTAGCCAGGCATCATGGCACGTGCCTGTAATCTCCGCTACTTGGGAGGCTGAGGCATGAGAATCACTCAAGCCCAGGAGGCAGAGGTTGCAGTGAGCCAAGATCGCGCCACTCTACTCCAGCCTGGACAATGGAGTCTACAAAATGAGATGGAAGGAAGACAAAAGGATGGGGGATTTATTTACTGTAGCTGCTTTTCAGAAGCACAAGCTTCAGCTAACTTCAACACAGTCAAGGTGTTGAGGGGTGGTGGTGGGAAAGAGAACAAGTAGCCATGCCCCCTTCAACACGCCTTTTACTCCTACGCAGAGGCACCCTCTGAAAGCTGGCTCGGGTCTTGCGCTGCCATCCTTTCAGCTGCCTAGTGGTCCCCTTTTTCTCTGTGGAATCATCTGTCTCCCACAGTCTAGGGCTGCACAACTTCAGGGCTGGGGTATTCATATACAATGTGAGTTGCGTATTCCAGCGGTTCTGGGTGATTTCTCTACCTTCCCGTCTTCCAAGCCAAAGACGGGGGGCTGGGTGCGGTGGCTCATGCCTATAATTCTAGCACTTTGGGAGGATTGCTTGAGCCCAGGAGTTCAAGACCAGCCTGGGCAAGATGTTGAGACCCTGTGCCTTTTAAAAAATTAAAAACAACAACAACAACAGCCAAAGAGGGACCTCCGCTCAGGAGCACCTTGAAGCCTGATGCCCCTTCACCCCATGATAGAGGCTCCAGGGCAGCCTCTTGGCTTATTCTTTCCACTGCTTCTCACCCTTCTTTTACAAACCTTGCTATTCAATTCTGATCCACCCTCTCCTAGGACCAAAGCAGGGTCTAACATCAGCCCTCCCTAGGCCAAGTACAACCATCCATCCATCCTCAGGTATCCAGTGGGTCACGTCCATCTTCAGCCCAATAGTCACAGCTGACTGGGTCCTACCAACTGTACCTCCAGTTCCCCAGGTAGCCACTGGAGCATACAAGAGGATGGCAGCTCCAACACTAACTAGGCAGCTACTTCCCAGTGGTGACTTCTCAACATTGGCCTCCTGAAAGCCACAGTCAAATATCCTGGGGTAGGTACCTTTGCCTGAGCCCTCCTGTCAGACACTTGAGTCAATAGGTGTAGGGATTTAGTTTTGAAGAAAAAAAAAAAAAAACTTGGAGAATTTAATTTTATTTTTTTTGAGAGAGTCTCTCACTCTATCACCCAGGCTGGAGGACAGTGGTGTGATCACGGCTCACTGCAAACTCTGCCTCCCAGGCTCAAGCCGTCCTCCCGCCTCATCCTCCTGAGTAGCTGGGACCACAGGCACGTGCAACCATGCCCAGCTAATTTTTATATTTTTTGTAGAGACAGGATTTCACCATGTTGGCCGGGCTGATCTCCAACTCCTGGTTGGGTTCAAGCACTCCGCCCACCTCAGTGTCCCAAAGTGCTGGGATTACAGGCATGAGCCACTACGCTAGCCTTTTTTTTTTTTTTTTTTCCAGAGACAGGGTCTTGTTCTGTCACCCAGGATAAAGTGCAGTGGTGTGACCATGGTTCACTGTAGCCTCAAACTCCTGGGCTCAAGGGATCCTCCTGCCTTAGCCTTCTGAGGAGTTGGAATACAGTCAGGTGTCACCATGCCTGGCTATTATTTTATTTTATTTTTTGTAGAGATAATGTCTTGCTATTTGACCAGGCTGGTGTTGAACTCCTGGGCTCGAGTCATCCTCCTACCTTGGCCCCCGAAAGTGTTGGAATTACAGGTGTGAGCCATCGTGCTCACCCCACCCTCTACCAGAGAACTTAATATGCAGCCTATTTTTCAGAACTACAGCCCTTTCACATCCAGTATCTCATTTTGATCTCACAATGATTTGTTGTGGTAATCTTTAAGATTAGACGGGAGGCTGAGGCAGGAGAATGGCGTGGGCCCAGGAGGCGGAGCTTGCAGTGAGCCGAGATCGCGCCACTGCACTCCAACCTGGGCGACAGAGCGAGACTCCGTCTCAAAAAAAAAAAAAAAAAAAGCCGGGCGCGGTGGCTCAAGCCTGTAATCCCAGCACTTTGGGAGGCCGAGAAGGGCGGATCACGACGTCAGGAGATCGAGACCATCCCGGCTAACATGGTGAAACCCCGTCTCTACTAAAAAATACAAAAAACTAGCCAGACGAGGTGGCGGGCGCCTGTAGTCCCAGCTACCTGGGAGGCTGAGGCAGGAGAATGGCGCAAACCCGGGAGGCGGAGCTTGCAGTGAGCTGAGATCCAGCCACTGCACTCCAGCCTGGGCAACAAAGCAAGACTCCGTCTCAAAAAAAAAAAAAAAAAAAAAAAAGATTAGGACAGGCTGGGCGCAGTGGCTCACACACCTGTAGTACCAGCACTTTGGAGGCTGAGGCAGGAGGATCACTTGAGTTCAGGAGCTTGACACCAGCCTGGGCAACATAGTAAGACCCCATCTCTACAAAAAATAGAAAAAATTGTCTGGGCGTGGTGGTGTGCACCAGTAGACCCAGCTACTCGGGAGACTGAGACAGGAGGCTCATTTGACCCCAGGGGGTCAAGGCTGCAGTGAGCCATGATCAGGCCACTCCACTCCAGCCTGGGTGACAAAGCAAGACCCTATCTCTAAAAAAGAAAAAAAAAAAGGCCGGGCGCGGTGGCTCAAGCCTGTAATCCCAGCACTTTGGGAGGCCGAGACGGGCGGATCACGAGGTCAGGAGATCGAGAGACGATCCCGGCTAACACGGTGAAACCCCGTCTCTACTAAAAAATACAAAAAAATAGCCGGGCGAGGTGGCGGGCGCCTGTAGTCCCAGCTACTCGGGAGGCTGAGGCAGGAGAATGGCGTAAACCCGGGAGGCGGAGCTTGCAGTGAGCTGAGATCCGGCCACTGTACTCCAGCCTGGGTGACAGAGCAAGACTCTGTCTCAAAAAAAAAAAAAAAAAGATGAGGCTCCAACTCCTGAATTTAGAGATAAGAATTAGAGATTTGCTTTAAGATACTCTAGAGGAATATCATGTGTGTGTGTCTAGAAGGGTAGGATGGATAAACAAAAAAACCGTCAGGATGTTGAGAACCGCTGGAGCTGGGATATGGTTGCACAACACGTCCCTCCAGCTCATGGGTGTGTGAGAGTTGCTGTAAGAAAAAGCTTCTCAAAGTCTCCCCTGGAGATGATGAGGAAATATGCTGGGTATGCATTTGTGGTATTTTCTAAATTTCTCCGAGGGAAGGAAAACTGTAATTAACTATAATCTCGTAAAGTTCATTGTGACCCATCCAATATAATGTTGTCATAACTAAAGAGAGAGATGTCTGCAATCTAGAAAAAGAACAGTCAAGGGATGAAAATAAGTCAGAGCTGTATCAGTTCTGTCCAGGAAAGAGAATGCTTCTAAGTAGCCTGTGTTAGATCGCCATATAACTTTATTCAAATAAAGCCTATTTTCTGAGCATATTTATAAAGACTTCCAGCCTGGCCGGGTGCGGTGGCTCAAGCCTGTAATCCCAGCACTTTGGGAGGCTGAGACGGGCGGATCACGAGGTCAGGAGATCGAGACCATCCTGGCTAACAGGGTGAAACCCGTCTCTACTAAAAAATACAAAAAACTAGCCGGGCGAGGTGGCGGGTGCCTGTTGTCCCAGCTACTGGGGAGGCTGAGGCAGGAGAATGGCATGAACCTGGGAGGCGGAGCTTGCAGTGAGCCGGGATCCGGCCACTGCACTCCAGCCTGGGCGACAGAGCGAGACTCTGTCTCAAAAAAAAAAAAAAAAAAAAAAAAAGACTTCCAGCCTACCATTCTAATCCTCTTAGCAGTTTAATTTTTCTGTATAAATTAAGAAATTAGTATGTGTTTGGGTTTATCACTTAGGTATTAGTTTAGTCAGAGTGACTTAGCCCTCCCAGTCTGTTTATTTGCAGGGAAATTGATAAAAACCAGTATCCTGAGGACCAGATCTCAGATCTATGGTGGCTCCTTGCAGTGGCAGAGCTCCCACAACTCAGCTGTGCCTCTGGGGATCCAGATGCTTGCTTCCCACAGAGTTAGGGCATAAGATTTGCCAAGGATTGCAGAATGGGGTGTGGTGAAGGAGGAGAACTCTGGCATATTTGATTGGAGTTGGGATGAAATATCTGCCTTTTTGAGACCCAGCTGTGCTGTATGATCTCAGGAAAATTACGTAATCTCTCTGCGTCTCAAATCTTCTCTCTGTAAAATGAGTGTGATGAAACCTACCACACTGGACTTCTGAGAGCATGAAATGAAGGACTGGGCCGGGCACAGTGGTTCACACTTGTAATCCCAGCACTTTGGGAGGCCAAGACAGGCAGATCACCTGAGATCAGGAGTTTGAGAGCAGCCTGGCCAACACGGCGAAACTCCGTCTCTACTAAAAATACAAAAATTAGCCAGGCGTGATGGCACGCATCTGTAATCCCAGTTACTCGGCGGGGCTGAGGCAGGGGAATCGCTTGAACCCGGGAGGCGGAGGTTGCAATGAGCTGAAATCGCGCCACTGCACTCCAGCCTGGGCGACAGAGTGAGACTCTGTCTCAAATAAATAAATAAAAGAGATGGAGAGTCTCTGGAAGGTTTTGAACAGAGGAGGTTGTAATCTAACCTATATTTTTAAAGTATCACTCTGGCTGCTGACTTGAGGAGTGACTGTAGAGTAGCAAGGGTGGGAGCAAAGAGACTAAGCAGGAGGCTGTACGGTTACCCAGTGACAAAGGGAAGGGCTGGGGGATTGGGTGGGGCTACTGGATGGGTCTTTCTTAGATGTATTTTCAAGGTACAGCCAGCAGGGTTCACTGATGGGACACACAGAGGTCTAAGAGAAGGAGAGGAGTGGGCCGGGCACAGTTACACCTGTAAACACAGCACTTTGGGAAGCCGAGGCAGGCAGATCACCTGAGGTCAGGAGTTCGAGACCAGCCTGGCCAACATGGTGAAACCTCATCTCTACTAAAAATGCAAAAATCAGCCAGGTGTGGTGGCACATGCCTGTAATCCCAGCTACTCCGGAGGCTGAGGTAGGAGAATTGCTTGAACCTGGCAGGCGGAGGTTGCAGTGAGCTGAGATCATACTACTCCATTCCAGCCTGAGTGACAGAGCGAGACTCTGTCTCAAAAAAAAAAAAAAGTGATAGAAGAAGAGGAGTGAAGGATGACTCCAAGATTTTGGGCCACAGCAACTGGAAAGATGGAGTTGCCACATACTGATAGAAGGGCAATTATGGAAGATATGTCTTTATGGAGAAAAGAGCAGTAGTTTCTTTTTGGTGATAGTAGGTGTATATGTCTATTGGATATTTAAGCAAAGAACAGGTTCTCCGAGTCCTACCATCACCCTAGTAAGACCAAATTTTCAGTCTTTAAGAGAAGCTAGAAAGTCTCTCTAAGCCTTCTCTGGCTTAGGAGGCTGTCCAGTTACAAAAGAGAGAAAGAGAAGCTGTTGCGTCAGGGAATGGTGGCTTACACCTGTAATCCCAGCACGTTGGGAGGCTGAGGAGGGAAGACGACTTGAGGCCAGGAGTTCAAGACCAGCCTGGTCAATATAATGACACCCCATCACTACAAAAACATTTAAAAATATTAGCCGAGCATGGTGGTGAGCACCTGTAGTTCCAGCTACTCAGGAGGCTGAGGCCAGACGATCACTCGGGCCCAGGAGTTTGAGATGACAGTGAGCTATAATCGTGCCACTGCACTCCAGCCTGGGTGATAGGATGAGACTCTGTCTAAAAAAAAGAGGGAGCAGGCCGGGCGGGTGGCTCACGCCTGTAATCCCAGCACTTTGGGAGGCCGAGGCGGGTGATCACCAGAGGTCGAGAGGAGTTTGAGACCAGCCTGACCAACATGGAGAAACCCCATCTCTACTAAAAATACAAAATTAGCCAGGTGTGGTGGTGCGCACCTGTAATCCCAGCTACTTGGGAGGCTGAGGCAGGAGAATCACTTGAACCTGGGAGGCGGAGGTTGCAGTGAGCCAAATCACGCCATTGTACACCAGCCCGGGCAACAAGAGCGAAACTCCATCCAAAAATAAAAAAGAGAGAGAGAGACAGAGAGAAGCTGTTAGGAGTCAGGGTGGCGGGAAATTTACCAGTGGATCAGTGCTCAGTAAAGAGAACTTTCCCTCACCTCTTGTGATAGTCACTTCCAAATGGCCGCCATGGTTTCCTCTCCTACTATTCATGCCCTTGTATAGTTCTTTCCCACACGATATTAGATTTGGTCTATGTGACCAATGGAATATGGAAGAAGCAGTGATACGGCATTTCTGAAGCTAAGTCATAGATGACATTGTGGCCTCCACCTCGGTCTTTTTCTCCTGGGATCACTTACTCTAAGGAAAGCCAGCTACAATGTTGTGAGCAGCCCTTCACACAGGTCCTCGTGGTGAGAAACTGAAGCCTCTTGCCAACAGCCAGGAGAGTGAGGTTGGCGGTGGATCTTCCAGCCCCAATTAAAGTCTTCGGGTGACTGCAGCTCCAGCCAACATTGACTGCAACCCATGAGAGAGCCTGAGCCAGACCCACCCAGCTGAATTGCTTCGTAATTCCTTCCCACAGAAACTGGGACATAATAAATGCTTATTGTTTTAAGTCACTGAGTTTGGGGCACAATTTTTTATGCATCAATAGACAACTCACACCGGGCGTGGTGGCTCACGCCTGTAATCCCAGCACTTTGGGAGGCTGAGGTGGGCGGATCACCTGAGGTCGGGAGTTTGAGACCAGCCTGGCCAACATGGAGAAACCCTGTCTCTACTAAAAATACAAAAATTAGCCAGGCGTGGTGGCGGATGCCTGTGATCCCAGCTACTCGGGAGGCTGAGGCAGGATAATTGCTTGAACCCGGAAGGTGGAGGTTGCGGCGAGCCAAGATTGCACCATTGCACTCCAGCCTGGGTAACAAGAGCGAAACTCCATCTCAATTAAAAAAAAAGAAGATAACTCACATACCTCTCCAAGTCAAATGAAGGGGGTATTCCAAAACAATTTGGAGGCTCCTGCAAAGAAGGGTGACTGGCACCTCATGCCACAGTCAGACCTCTGCTCAGGCAGTGAACTTGCTCTCATGCCCCCGTCACTCATAGATCAGAAGGAGGAGAGAACTGGAGACAGAGTTGGGCAGAAAGAGGAGTTGGTGGCAGGGTGCACTGGCACACGCCTATAGTCCCAGCTACTTGGGAGGCTGAGGTGGGAGGATCACTTGAGCCCAGGAGGTTGAGGCTGCAGTGAACCAAGATTGCACCACTGCATTCTAGCCTGGGCAACAAAGCAAGCCCTGTCTCGAAAACTAAAAAAAAGAGGGGTTGGCCCTGTAGTGGTCTCTACTACAACCCTTGGGTAGGCTCCCCCAAGAGGGGCACCTGCCAGAAATGGGACCCCAAGAGTGAGAAGCAAGGAGCAAGGAGGCCTGACAGGGCCTGAGCCTCCCACTATGAGAACCAGTATCTGGACACCAAATCACACTCAGTCAACCAGTAACAACCACAAAACGAGTGGCGATTAAACTGTGGGAAATTAAGTAAAGAGAAATTACCCTTCTTTTCTCTTTCCTCAACACTGGAAAAGTTAGACCTGAGAAGGAAGGGAACGTGTACCAGAACCATCCCATGACCGCCTACACTCAACACCAGACACAAGCGAACACACACACACATATATCCCCCTCCAGCCCCTTCAGCAAATGGAGGGGTGAGAGGCTGACCAGAGCCCTTCCCCACAGGAAAGGAATCAGCAGAAACTGATCCCCAAGCCTGGAGAAGGACAGTAGGGAGGGGACACAGATGATATATATCAGAAGTGAGATGGCAGGGGTTTTTTTTTTGTTTGTTTGTTTGTTTTCTTTTTTTTTTTTTCTTTCTTTTTTTTGAGATGGGGTCTCGCTCTATCACCCAGACAGCGGTGCAGCTGCACAATCTCAGCTCACTGCAACCTCCTCCTCCCGGGTTCAAGCATTTCTCCCGCCTCAGCCTCCTAAGTAGCTAGGACTACAGGCACACGCTACCATGCCTGGCTAATTTTTGTATTTTAGTAGAGACGGGGTTTTGCCATGTTTGTCAGGCTGGTCTTCAACTCATGACCTCAAGTGATCCGCTCGCCTCAGCCTCCCACAGTGCTGGGATTACAGACGTGAGCCACCGCACTCAGCTTGTTTTGTTTTGTTTTGTTTTGTGTTTTGTTTTGTTTTGTTTTTGAGGCAGGGCCTTGCTCTGAGGTTGGAATGCAGTGGAGCAATCATGACTCACTGCAGGCTCGACCTCCTGGGCTCAAATCCTCCAGCCTCAACCTCCCAAGTAGCAAGGACCACAGGTGTGCACCACCATGCCTGGCTAACTTTTAAGTTTTTCACAGAGATGGAATCTTGCCGTGTTGACGAGGCTGGTCTTGAATACCTGGGCTTAAGCAATCCTCCCTCCTCAGCCTTCTAAAGTGTTGGGATTATAGGCCCTGACTGGGCTTTTAATGTTAAAAGTCATACTAAAGCTATGGAATCTATCCAAGATCTCAAGAAGGATACAGAAAGGGAAATGTGACAGAAATTGATTAAAAGCCTTGAATGGAAAAGAAATAAAACCATATCATGTTAAGTCCCCACTGAGTTGAGATTGCTAATAAAAAGGTTATTTTTTTTTCCTGAGACAGAGTCTTGCTCTGTCACCCAGGCTGGAGTGCAGTGGCCCAATCTTGGCTCACTGCAACCTCTGCCTCCCCGGTTCAAGCAATTCTCCTGCCTCACCTTCCTGAGTCGCTGGGATTATAGGCATCTGCCACCACACCCAGCTAATTTTTTTTTTTTTTTGGGATGGAGTCTCGCTCTGTCACTAGGCCAGAGTGCAATGGCGCAATGTTGGCTCACTGCAACCTCTGCCTCCCAGGTTCAACTGATTCTCCTGCCTCTGCCTCCCCAGTAGCTGGGATTACAGGCGCGTGCCACCTCGCCTAGCTAATTTTTGTATTTTTAGTAGAGACGGGGTTTCACCACGCCCAGCCTATTTTATTTTATTTTGTTTTATTTTTTTGAGACAGAGTCGTGCTCTGTTGCCCAGGCTGGACTGCAGTGGCGCAATCTCGATTCACAGCAACCTCTGCCTCCCGGGTTCCAGTGATTCTCATTCCTCAGCCTCCCAAGTAGCTGTGATTACAGGTGCCCGCCACCATGCCTGGCTAAGTTTTTGTATTTTTTGGTAGAGACGGGGTTTCACCATATTGGCCAGGCTGGTCTCGAACTCCTGACCTCAGGTGATCCACCCACCTCTGCCTCCCAAAGTGCTGGGATGCAGGCGTGAGCCACCATGCCTGGCCTATTTTTTAACTTTTGTAGAGATGGGGGCGGGGGTGGGGGGTTGGTGGTAGTGGTCTCACTGTGTTACCCAGGCTGGTCTCACACTCCTGGCCTCAAGTGATTCTTCTCAGCCTCCCAAAGTGCTGGGATTACAGCGGTGTGAACCGCTGCCCCCAACCCTGAGAAGGATTCTTAACCTTTCTAAATCTCTGTTTAGAAAATGAGACTAAGAATAGTACCCCTCCCGGTCTCCCTGTAGGGCTGAGGTGAAGGGGGACAGAAGCAGTGCATTCAGCAGGCAGAGGGGACACTGCAGCTGACAGCTTGAGGCTTCCATAACCTCCATTTAGGGACCTCCTCCTTATATAAAAGCCCCAGTCAGACCCCTGATCAACCCTTCTCTGTCCCCTCCCCACTGTAGATGAACAGCAGCCAGGGATGCTTTGATTGTCCATGCGTGGGTAGCTTCCCATTCCTACTGGAACCCTTGGAAATGGAGGAGGGACAAGTCTCCAGAGAAAGGGGAGGTCCCGTGCCTGGAAGAAAGAGGACAGGAAGCCGGACAGATCCAAACAACAGGTGTCCGCTGCATCTGATGATGCTGATTTTGCCTTCACCTTACAGAGGTCAGTTGCAATTCTTTCCTGTGTTGCCCAGGAAGAATTACACATCCAGGAATTTAAATTAGCATTGAACCTGTTTATCTGATCCAGTCCTCTTATGTTAAAGAAAGGCCCCGAGGCCCAGCAAATTGAGCTGGTTGCTAAATGTCTACAGGTAATTGGCACCTTGGCAATTGTTTGGGACAAACCTGAGAAAATCTGGATACTTAGGAATGAAGATCTCAAAGGTTCTATGGATTTCTGGGTGAGCTGGGGCACAATAACACTGAGGAATCAGGAACTTGCCTCATCAGTATGCCCGAGGTGATTTATTGCCACATGTGAGTTGTGCCAAGTTCTGTGGGTGTAGGTGCCACTTACATAGACTGGACCCTTCTAACGCCCACAAGTCCCTGCAGCCTTCCTCCCAGGCGAGTTCCACTGGGATGCCCATGAGCAATATATGAGACCAGCATTTTTCAAATGTGGATCAGTCAAGAAATCAATTTAGTTGGATCAAAACACAGATTAAAAAAAAAAGAAATAGAACAGAATTTATATCAATACATACAGTCTCTGGGAGCAGAATTGTAATTTTACATATAAGGCCACTGGCCAAGTGCTTCCTACTCATTTCCTACCCCTGGATCCCAGGAGTATTATTCCTACGCCACTATTTTTTTTTTTTAGAGATGGGGTCTTGCTGTGTTGCCCAGGCTACAGTACAGTGGCTAATCACAGGACTAATTGTAGCATGCTGCAGCCTCAAACTCCTGGGCTCAATCGATCCTTCTGCCTCAGCCTCCTGAGTAGCTGGGATTATAGGTGCACACCACTGCACACAGCTCATACCTCTTTTTTAAGGGATGTCCAATTCATTCCTTATATGCATACAGAATGCTGGGCACTTCTGATACAGCGATGACTATGATACAGTTTTTGTCCCTGAAGGATTCTAAACCCAATGAGAAATGGCCTCTAGCCCACAGTACGGTAGAGAAGGTAATGAAGAAGGCAGACGGTGGCAAAATGCTTAACAGAAAAACAATCCCTGGGCACTGGGATGAAGGCGAAGGAGGACCAACGTTTTCTACTTTATACACTGTGTTATTTGAGTTTGTTGCAGTGAACATGTATAACGTTTGCATTTTAGAAGCCCAGTAAAAATAGAAAATTACACAAATGAGCAAATGATTGAAATGTAATTGAAAATCTTGGACTGGGGAAGGAAAAGGACCTAACATTTATGGGGCAGTGCTTTCAAACTCTGGCTCATTTTGTCCTTTTGATGCAGCGAGAAGGATTTCTTGATCCCCATCTTATTTTTTAAATTATTTATTTTTATTTATTTTATGGATGTATTTATTTATTTTAGTCTTGATCTTGTCACCCAGGCAGGAGTACAATGGCACGATGTAGGCTCACTGCAACCTCCGCCTCTTGGATTCAAGCAATTCTCCTGCCTCAGCCTCCTGAGTAGCTGGGATTACAGGCGCGCACCACCATGCCTGGCTAATTTTTGTATTTTTAGTAGAGATGGGGTTTCACCATGTTGACCAGGTCTCGAACTTCTGACCTAAGGTGATCCGCCCACCTTGGCCTCCCAAAGTGCTGGGAATCCGGGTGTGAGCCACCGCACCTGGCCTTTTTTTTTGTGTGTGTGTGTGTGTGTGTTTTTGTTTTTTTGTTTTTTGAGACGGAGTATCGCTCTGTCGCCCAGGCTGGAATGCAGTGGCGCGATCTCGGCTCACTGCAAGCTCCGCCTCCTGGGTTTACGCCATTCTCCTGCCTCAGCCTCCTGAGTAGCTGGGACTGCAGGCGCCCGCCACCGCGCCCGGCTAATTTTTTGTATTTTTAGTAGAGACGGGGTTTCACCGTGTTAGTCAGGATGGTCTCGATCTCCTGACCTTGTGATCCGCCCGCCTCGGCCTCCCAAAGTGCTGGGATTACAGGCGTGAGCCACCGCGCCCGGCACTTTTTTTTTTTTTTTTTTTTTTTTTTTTTTTTTTTTGAGACAGAGTCTCACTCTGTCGCCCAGGCTGGAGTTCAGTGCTGTGACCTTGGCTCACTGCAACCTCTGCCTCCCGGGTAATCCCCATCTTAAAAATGGAGAAACCAAGGCCCTAAGAGGTGAAGCACTTTGCCCCAATTCTCCGGTTAGCAAGGGACATGAGCCCTTGATATTTTTGCTATAGACTTTTTTCCATTTGCCAGCTCAGAAAAAGAATCAGAAACTAGGGACGATTCCAAGCACTTTGTTATTAGGCCTTTATAGATACTCAGTGTCTGTTATCTTGTTCTTTCTTGTTTTTCTCTAGTAATTTATAGTTAATGTCTTAAAAGAAGGGTCTTTGTGTTTTTGGAGGTGGAAGGAAAACTTGCTGGGGTAGCCAGTCTTGGGGACAGAGGGCGGGAGGAGGGTGGCATGAGAGAGGGCAGGCCGAGGGACTCCCCACCTGGGCCCTGGTACTAGCAGGGGATTCCCAGGCAGGCCTTGCCTAAGGGCTTGCCAGGTGTCTGACACCGAATGAGAGGCTTGCCTCTCTTCCTGGCTTGCCCAGCCTTTTCAGCTTGATCCCCTCTGTGCTGTGAAAACTTTTCTTAGGCTCTTTTCCAACAGGCTTCTCCTCCACTCCCGCCTCCTTTCTGCCCTCCCGACGGAGGCCCAAGGGTCCAACAGGGTCTTGCTTAGTCCCAGGTGGCCTCCCCCTCAGCCTCCCTTCTTCCCTCATCATCCTCACCTGGAGGAAAGGGATGAAAATGAACGAGAAGGCTGTGGCTGCAGGTGGATGGAGAGACACAGTGCAGCTAAGGAAATTTACAAGCGTCTTCTAAAAATCCTAGCCGTGGGGCTGGGCACAGTGGCTCACACCCGTAATCCCAACACTTTGGGAGGCCGAACTAGGAGGATCACTTGAGGCCAGGAGTTTGAGACCAGACTGGGCCCATCTCTACAAAAAACAAAAAGAAATTAGCTGGGCATGGTGGTGTGTGCTGTGACTGTGGTCCCAGCTACTCAGGAAGCTGAGGTGAGAGGATTTACTTGGCCTAGGGAGGTTGAGCCTACAGTGAGCCGTGATCGTGCCACTGCATTCCAGCCTGGATGACACAGCAAGACCCTGTCTTAAAAAAAAAGAAAAAGAGAAAGAAAAGGATCCTGGCCACATCATTTTCATCATTATCGTGGTGACAGGGCATGTTTACTGAGCTCTTACCGTGGGCCAGACACTTGTGAAGTACTTATGGCTCATCATTTCACTCAACACTCGAGAATGTCCCAGAGTCCCAGGTCACACAGGCAATCAGCGGCCAAGCCAGTCCCCGGAGCCCTTCAAAACTGTGCTCTGAACCTCCATGGTGGGGCATCCTGCCTTCCATGGTCCTGCTCCCAAGAAAAACAATTTGTCCTGTGGCCAGAGGAATCTTGAAGCCCACTTACATAGTTAACACAAACCCTTTCACCTTTGCTGCTCTGGCATTCGACTTCCTTGGCCTGGACCCACTGATGTGATGCTCTCACTCCCTCCTCTGGCTCAATTAAACATTCGTCTCAGGTAGAAATCATGACATCCTCCTATCCAGGTCCTCATGCCCCCACTTGCTAGGATGACCTGAGTTGGGATTTGAGCCAAGGCACCAGCCTAGCTAACTCCATGCTCACTCTGTCCTTCTGTAGAGGGTTGACTGCTCCTTCCTTCCTGAGACAATTTAACGGCATGGATGAGTCCTGCAGATGTTCAGGGCTATCATAGTAGACTGACGGGCAGCCGGTGAACAGGCCACTGTATGTACTGACGACGATGCATAGCTCACCCTGAAAAGATGTCTCATGGTCCCCAACCAGGTTCTCCAACCCCAGGGCCCACGGTGCACCCGGAGGGATTCTGCCCATTGTGGGGCCAGGGCAGGCCTCAGGCTGTGAGCCCCACTCGCGGAAGGGAAGCTCCTCTGCCAGCAGCTCCCTATATTGGAGACCCAGAGGGTGAAGAGGGCTTAGAAGCCAGCCTGGGAGGATTAGATCCCGGGTTACTAATTCAGGATCCTTGTTCATCATCGGATCTCCAGCATCAGCGCGACGCCAGGTACAAGCGAAGGGGCACTAAGCCTTTAAGACCGTTTCCCTGCACAGAACCAGGAGGGAGCGGGCTCAATTATGGGAGGTGTAGCCATGTTGCCACAGGGCCTACACCTGGAAAGAAGCAGTGAGGATCTCCGAGGATCTCATGACTAGAGTGCTGTGACATGCTCAGGGGTCCAGGATCAGGACCCCTCTGGGCAATTTCTTACTTGCAAATAGAAGCAACTAGGTAAGTAAGGACTTGCCATCCTGAGGCAGAGAGAACAGGTCTGATCATGCCTTTATCTGCCCTCAAAGGAGAGAGGCTCCTCGCTTGCCCGTTTGCTTTCTGCCATTCTCACCGCCTGGTTAACAGAGAGCCATGCATGCATCCAAGCTTCCTGATCCAGCATGTTGATAGACCGCTATCTCCATGCTGTCCCCACGGTGGGAGAGGTATTTCGACATGGGAGATGCAGAAAGGGCAGATTCCCTAACCAGGGTTGCAAGCTGGCAGCAACTGAACCTGGACTTTGGCCTGGGCCCCGTGTGCCTCTTCCAATAAGTGATACTCTGTTTATCTTTTTATTTTTATTGTATTTATTTATTTATTTATTCATTTTTTGAGACGAAGTCTCACTCTGTCACCCAGGCTGGAGTGAGTGGCATGATCTTGGCTCACTGCAACCTCCACCTCGCAGGTTCAAGTGATTCTCCCGCCTCAGCCTCCCGGGTAGCTGGGATTACAGGCGTGCATCACCTCACCTGGCTAATTTTGTAATTTTAGTAGAGAAGGGGTTTCGTCATGTTGGCCAGGCTGGTCTTGAACTCCTGACCTCAGGTGATCTGTCCACCTTGGCCTCCCAAAGTCCTGGGACTACAGGTGTGCACTACCATGCCAAGCTAATTTTTTATTTTTTAAACTTTTAGTCGAAATGAGTTTTCGCTATATTGCCCAAGCTGGTATTCCCACATTTAACCTAAGTATCTAAAAAACTTATTTTTCCTTTTCTTTATTGGCTTCTGTCATTAGACTCAGTGCATAGGAACAGAGCTTCTGAGTGTAGACAGCCTGAGAAGGATAAAATAAAAAGAGCCAATTCGTACTTAAGCAGAAAAAAAAACGTAATAGAAAAAAAAATAAAATCTTAAGAAAAAGGGAAAAAATAGCCAATTGATAATAGAATGGGAAAGTTTTAAGTATGGGAGGTGGGGGTAGGGGTGGAGCAGGGCGCTGGTGTTACAGCTAGCTAGGAGATGAGGAGAGCTGGGCTTGCTTTGAGGCAATTCAGGTGGCTCTTCCTGATTGGTGGAGACAGGGAAGGAACAGGCAGTCAAGGTTCTGCTTTTGTTCTGTCTCAGCCAGTGCCCATTCCACGGCTCCTATGCCTCGAAAAAACTGGCCTGCTGGGCACTCGCTACAAAGTATCTGCTATGAGTGGGACCCTACTTGCAACAGACTTCTCCGGGCGGGCCTAGTTACAGAATCCTCTACCCCTGCTAACATGGCTTTCTTGAGTCCGGGCCACTCTGCTACCACACCTCCTCCCAAAACATTGTATGATTGTTCCTTTCTGTTTAGGCTCCTTCCGTTTGGTAGTGATTGTTGCTTTTATTAGCAAACATTATACCAAAATGAAAATAAACACAAGTGTCAGTGCGGGAAGAGAGTAAAGTGGGTTCTGTGTCTTCAGTACTGGGAAAAGATTTGCTGTGAGACCTGGTGGTCAACCCAGTACCTGATCTTCTCTGTGCACCTCTGCAATTATTGTAAGGATGTTATCTGTCTGTCTCCTTCCCCCTCACAGGGTGGGCAGCTGCGGTCTTCCTCATACACCCTACTGACACAGGGGTGGGGCCATTCAAGAAGCAGTCACTTCAGGGATAGGCCCACTGCCGCGCCTGCCTGCTCATGTCCACAGGCAGCTGCCCAGCTGATCAATCACCACAATTTGGGGTTAGGAGTTTGGTCCTGGAAGGCAGGTAGCCACAACTACTACCTAGCCAAAGAATATTCTAAAGAGCTGTCCTGTCGTGTTCAATGTCTAGGTCCACGGTTCCCGCAAGCTTAGCGAAGTAATGCTCTATCATTCTTACCCGCATTTACAGATGGGGAAATGGGCTGGGAGATGACAATCTGGAGGGACCAGGATTTGTGTCTCGGCTCAATTTCTACATCTCTAAATGGAAATAATTCTACTAACTCTGAGGGTTGTGGGGGGAATTTAATGAATATATGTGTTTACTTGTTTATCTCCTGTTTTCTGTTCTAGACTGTAAACCCAATGGGCAGCTACTTCGGTTTGTTCACTGCTCTATTGTCAGAGCCTAGAACAAGTGCCGGTACGAAGTAGATGTTCAATAAATATCCAAGCCTAAATGGAAGCGACAGGAGACAAGTCTAGGCCAGAGCCTGGCCCTTCTATAACCTTAGTTCCCCAGATTTGCCTTCCACATCTGGCAGCCACTGGTTGATGGAAGCATCGTCGGGCTGGGGCCATGGCTGGGGCTGGGGGAAACTACTTCTGGCCTTGGGACAAGGTCAGCAAAAATCTCAGCAGCGAGGAGGCCAGAAACGTCCCCAGGGGCAGGCTGCAATGCCAGCCTAAGCCCTCAGGTTCCCTTTTTCTTTTTCTACATCAGGAAAAGCACTTTTCTCGCCCTGCCTGCAGAGCGGGCCACCCCCAGCTGCAGGCTGCCGGGACGGAAAAGGAGCCTCGCACGAGCGGCCGGGCGAGGCCGAGGAACAGGAACGGCGTGGCGAGGAGACCAGGTCCCGGAGAAGGAGAGCCGACCCCACGGGCAGAGAAAGGCGGGGAAGGGCGCGGAGGCGGAGCACTGGGCCTGTCCCCGCCCGCGGCTCTCGCGCTTCGGAGCTGTTCCACCTTAAGCGTCCGGACCCCCTTAAGGGCAGGGGCTGGAGCAGCGAGCCCCGGGGGCGGGGCCTCCAATGCAAATGAGGGGCGTGGGCAGGCGGGGCGTGGCGGGCGGGGCGCTGACCTGACGTCAGGCTCGCGGCCGGGGCAGTTGGCTCGGCGGCAGCGGAGCGGCCGGAGCGGCCGGAGCGGCGGTGCGGAGCGGGGCCGCGCGGCGTGGCGTGGGGAGCGGCGGCGGCGGCAGAGCCAGAGCAACATGGCGCCGGTGGGCGGGGGCGGGCGCCCGGGCGACGGGCCGGCCCGCGGGCGCCTCCTCCTGGCGGCGCCGGTGCTGCTGGTGCTGCTGTGGGCGCGGGGGGCCCGGGGCCAGGGCAGCCCCCAGCAGGGCGCGATCGTGGGCATGAGGCTGGCGAGCTGCAACAAGTCGTGTGGGACGAACCCGGATGGCATCATCTTCGTGTCCGAGGGCAGCACCGTGAACCTGAGGCTGTACGGCTACAGCCTGGGCAACATCTCCGGTAACCTGATCTCCTTCACCGAGGTGGACGATGCCGAGACCCTCCACAAGTCCACCAGCTGTCTCGAGCTCACCAAGGACCTGGTTGTCCAGCAGCTGGTCAACGTGAGCCGCGGGAACACGTCCGGCGTGCTGGTGGTGCTCACCAAGTTCCTCCGGAGGAGCGAGAACATGAAGCTGTATGCACTGTGCACCCGGGCCCAGCCCGACGGGCCCTGGCTGAAGTGGACGGACAAGGACTCACTGCTCTTCATGGTGGAGGAGCCTGGGAGGTTCCTGCCTCTCTGGCTGCACATCCTCCTCATTACGGTGCTGCTGGTGCTGTCGGGCATATTTTCTGGCCTCAACCTCGGGCTTATGGCCCTGGACCCCATGGAGCTGCGCATCGTGCAGAACTGTGGCACCGAGAAGGAGAGGCGCTATGCCCGCAAGATTGAGCCCATCCGGCGCAAGGGCAACTACCTTCTCTGTTCGTTGCTCCTGGGGAACGTGCTGGTCAACACCTCCCTCACCATCCTTCTAGACAACCTCATCGGGTCCGGCCTCATGGCGGTGGCCTCCTCCACCATTGGCATTGTCATCTTTGGGGAGATCCTACCTCAGGCCCTGTGCTCCCGACACGGGCTGGCTGTGGGTGCCAACACCATCATTCTCACCAAATTCTTTATGCTGCTCACCTTCCCCCTCAGTTTTCCCATCAGCAAGCTCCTGGACTTTTTTCTGGGCCAGGAGATTCGCACTGTTTACAACCGGGAGAAGCTGATGGAGATGTTGAAGGTGACGGAGCCGTATAATGACCTCGTGAAAGAGGAGCTCAATATGATCCAGGGTGCCCTGGAACTCCGCACCAAAACCGTAGAGGATATCATGACCCAGCTCCAGGACTGCTTCATGATCCGCAGCGATGCCATCCTGGACTTCAACACCATGTCGGAGATTATGGAAAGCGGCTATACCCGCATCCCGGTGTTTGAAGATGAGCAGTCCAATATCGTAGATATTCTCTACGTCAAAGACTTGGCCTTTGTGGACCCCGATGACTGCACCCCGCTCAAGACTATCACTCGCTTCTACAACCACCCGGTGCACTTTGTCTTCCATGACACCAAGTTGGATGCCATGCTGGAGGAGTTCAAGAAGGGTAAGGCCGCATGTAGTTCCCCTGGTTCAATTTCCTCGAGATGCCTCTTGTCCCCTGGCGTGTTTTGTGTCTGCTGGCTTTAGTGTTCTGTTTGTGTGACTCTGTGTCCCTTTGCCCATCACTTCCTATGCCTCTGAGGTGAACGATTTTGGAGCAGGAGACCCATTCTCAAGTGTCTGCCGTCTGCCAGGTAGTATGCTGTGTGCTCCTGATGAATCAAAGCTGAATAAGACACACTCACTCCCTTGGAGGGCTGGAGCAAGGCCTCAGGGAGCTGTTGAAGCAAGACAGAGTAAGATGCCTGAAAAGAGGCCAGGGTGATGGAGATTTAGAGTATGGGGTGGAGTCGAGAAGGGGCTGGGAAATTGGGGAGTTCACAGGGGAAGGTGCTTTTGAGGAGAACCTTAAAAGGTGGAGAGGCTTGCTGCTTGAGGCAGAGGGAACCCCGCAAGCAGAGAACCCGAGTGGCGAAGCAAAGGTGTGCTGGTGGCCCAGGGGGTGGTCCTGTTTCTTGGGCATAGTGGCTCTGATGCTCAGTTGTCAATGGCTGGAGTCGTTTGGGGCCTGGTGGTGGATGCTAAGTTTGCTCCCAGCGTGGAGCTGCAGGTTTTTGAGCAGGGGAGTGATGTTACTGGAGGTGCCAACCCACAGAAGCAGAACTGGGAGGTCTCTCATTGGCTTGCCGCTCAGAACAATGCCAAGTGGCGCTTTCGACTATTCAGCAGACGCAAGCAGATTAAGTTTTGGTAATTGTCCCGTCTTTCCCTGGCACCAGCATCAGCTTCCCTCCAGTGGTCTGCCGGAAACCTTCAGCTGCCTTGCACTGCCTCGTGTTTTTTTCTCACCTGGGTTCTTGGCCATTTCGCAGGTAGTTAGAGAGACATTTGGAGGGTTTACTCATCAGCCTCAAAGCTCAAGGCACACACTCCTTTTCTTCCAGCAAAATTTTCCTCCCACCTCTGCCATTCAGAAACCCTCAAAGTGGCAGTAAACAAGCCAATTATGGAGTGGAACCCTCCTAGGCTGGCTGAAGGAAGTGAGGAGGCAGAAAGGGAAGCTCTTTTTTAAAGGAATGGAGGTGAGGGGCTCATCCCAAACTTGAGGACTTTGCTTTCTAAACACCCTCCCAGCCTTCATTCTCGTAGGAGAGCTCCTGCTGGCTGAGGCCGCTCAGGCCGACCTAGGGCTCGGAGGGACTTCGGAATCCTAGCAGGCAGTGAGCTGGCAGGTGTTTCTGTAACAGAGAGTGGAGGACAGCTTTGGAGTGGGATAGGCAGGAGTTGGCTTTGCCAGGTTTGGTCTGAAAAGATGCTGGCGTCAGGGCCAGGGTGGTGGGTTGGTACCCTCTTAAGTTCAACAGACTGAATCTCAGCATCGGAGCTGAGGACCACTTGAGTAAAGTAAGCTAGAGTCGGGGAGAGCCCTGGGGAAGGTGGCCTCCCTGCAGACACTGGAGAGACAGACCCCTGGTGGTGAAGGCAGAGGCTGCGGTGGGGCAGGGATTGGGGCGGCTTTGGGAGTGCAGAGCCAGGGATCAGTTTTTCCCAGGTACCCCAGCCTGGGACAGGAAAGCAGTGAGGATCTGTGCCCCAGCCCCACCCCAAGCCTTGGGACCTGAAGACTTCTCTTATTGCTTGGGAGGGAAACTGATTAGGACCCTCCAGGGCAACTTCCTCCTCACTGCCTCTGTGGTGTTTGGGACTGTGGCTTGTGACACACCCAATAGCACCTTCTCTCAATTCAGTTGGGAATCTGGATCCAGCCAGTATGGATTGGTCTGACCAGTCTCCCAGTCTTGATCAGCAGGACTGAGCTCTCTTGGGTGGGAGCCTCCTGGGTCTTGAGAGGGCTGTCTTTGGGCTCTGTCTTGTCAAGTGTCCTTTCATTAAGTTGGGAAACAGAGCTAGCATCTCTTAGGCCAGAGCAGAGCTCTGCTGAGCCAAAGTCCCCAGGTCAGTTTACTCCAGGAAAGTCTTCTCCTTAACAGAGGCCAGTCGCCTGAGGCCAAGCCCTGCAGCAGTGCTGGTAATCCCAGGGAACTGCACACAGGCTGCCCAGGAGATGGTGATAGTCCCCGCTCTCCACCCCCCATCCCCAAATGAGCAGGCCCCGTGGCTTTATGCCATCACTTACTTCCCCATTCTCAGAGGTCTTGGAAAACCAGTTTTAACTCTTTGCTCACTGGGTTCCCTGCAGTGTGGCCTCTTCCAGACCTCTTCCAGACCTTCCCATCTGGTGTCCACCTTCTTAGTCTGCGATTGCTCAGGACACAGCGCATACCTAGTGTCCATCTGCAATTTAAGAGTTTCTCGGCCGGGCGCGGTGGCTCAAGCCTGTAATCCCAGCACTTTGGGAGGCCGAGACGGGCGGATCACGAGGTCAGGAGATCGAGACCATCCTGGCTAACACAATGAAACCCCGTCTCTACTAAAAATACAAAAAAATTAGCCGGGCGAGGTGGCGGGCGCCTGTAGTCCCAGCTACTCAGGAGGCTGAGGCAGGAGAATGGCGTAAACCCGGGAGGCGGAGCTTGCAGTGAGCCGAGATAGCGCCACTGCACTCCAGCCTGGGCGACAGAACGAGACTCCGTCTCAAAAAAAAAAAAAAAAAAAAAAAGAGTTTCTCGTCAGGGCGCGGTGGCTCATACCTGTAATCCCAGCGCTTTGGGAGGGCGAGGTGGACAGATCACAAGGTCAGGAGATTGAGACCATCCTGGCTAACATGGTGAAACCTCGTCTCTACTAAAAATACAAAAAATTAGCCGGCCGTGGTGGCACATGCCTGTAGTCCTAGCTACTGGGGAGGCTGAGACAGGAGAATCGCTTGAACCCGGGAGGCGGAGGTTGTGGTGAGCCCAGATCGCACCACTGCACTTCCAGCCTGGGCGACAGAGCAAGACTCTGTCTCAAAAAAAAAAAAAAGTTTCTTTAGGAGTCTGGTGTTGGTGGTGTTGGGAATGCTTTTTTTTTTTGGCTAAGAGAAACAAGTCAGCAAGGTTAGAACAGCTGGCATTGTTTTATTTGTTTGTTTGTTGTTTTTTGAGACGGAGTTTCGTTCTTGTTGCCCAGGCTGGAGTGTAATGGCACGATCTCGGCTCACTGCAACCTCCACCTCCCGGGTTCAAGTGATTCTTCTGCCTCAGCATCCTAAGTAGCTGGGATTACAGGCATGTGCCACCGCCCCCGGCTAATTTTATATTTTTAGTGGAGACGGGGTTTCTCCATGTTGGTCAGTCTGGTCTGAACTCCTGACCTCAGGTGATCCACCCGCCTCGGCCTCCCAAAGTACTGGGATTACAGGCGTGAGCCACCGCACCTGGCCTTTCAGCTGGCATTGTCAACAGCACCAGAGTCAGAGCTGGGGTGACTGTCTAGCCCAGCGTCTCTCTCTGAGGGTCTGTCCTGGACCCTCCTCCACCCCAGGTTGGGCGAGGGCCCTGAGCCTAGCTTTGCCAGAGTCCTTCTGCCCCACAAGTAATCCTGTTCTAGGGCCTTTGTATTCCTTCTTTCCCCTCTCCAGCATTATAAGCTCTTTGAGGGTAGAGGCCATGCCTTCTTAAGTGTTTTCACTACTCAGTGCTTGGTAAAGAGACGGGTCTCCAGTAAGTGTTGGACAAATGAATGAACAATGGATGACTCTCTGGCAAACCCTACTGACCTTTTTGCTGTTCTTTCTTTCTTTCTTTTTTTTTTGAGACGGAGTTTCGCTCTTATTGCCCAGGCTAGAGTGCAGTGACACCATCGTGGCTCACTACAACCTCCTCCTCCGATTCTCCTGCCTCAGCCTCCCGAGTAGCTGGGATTACAGGCTTCCACCACCACGCTCAGCCAATTTTTTTTTTTTTTTTTGAGACGGAGTCTCGCTCTGTCACCCAGGCTGGAGTGCGGTGGCCGGATCTCAGCTCACTGCAAGCTCCGCCTCCTTGGTTTACGCCATTCTCCTGCCTCAGCCTCCCGAGTAGCTGGGACTATAGGCGCCCGCCACCTCGCCCGGCTAGTTTTTTTTTTGTATTTTTTAGTAGAGACGGGGTTTCACCGTGTTAGCCAGGATGGTCTCGATCTCCTGACCTCGTGATCCGCCCGTCTCGGCCTCCCAAAGTGCTGGGATTACAGGCGTGAGCCACCGCGCCCGGCCTTTTTTTTTTTTTTTTTTTTTAAGACGGAGTCTCGCTCTGTCGCCCAGGCTGGGGTGCAGTGGCCGGATCTCAGCTCACTGCAAGCTCTGCCTCCCGGGTTTATGCCATTCTCCTGCCTCAGCCTCCCGAGTAGCTGGGACTACAGGCGCCCGCCACCTTGCCCGGCTAGTGTTTTGTATTTTTTAGTAGAGACGGGGTTTCACCGTGTTAGCCAGGATGGTCTCGATCTCCTGACCTCGTGATCCGCCCGTCTTGGCCTCCCAAAGTGCTGGGATTACAGGCTTGAGCCACCGCGCCCGGCCCCAGCCAATTTTTATATTTTTAGTAGAGATGGGGTTTCACCATGTTGGCCAGGCTGGTCATGAACTCCTGACCTCAGGTGATCCCCCACCTCAGCCTCCCACAGTGTTAGGATTACAGGCGTGAGCCACTGCGCCGGGCCTTGTTTTGTTTTGTTTTGTTTTGTTTTGAGACAGAGTTTCACTCTGGCACGCTCTCTGCTCACTGCAACCTCCGCCTCCCAGGTTCAAGCTATTCTTGTGCCTCAGCCTCCGAGTAGCAGGGATTAGAGGTGTGTGCCACCGCATCTGGCTGATTTTTGTATTTTTAGTAGAGATGGGGTTTCACCATGTTAGCCAGGCTAGTCTTGAACTCCTGACCTCAAGTGATCTGCCCGCCTCGGCTTCCCAAAGTGCTGGGATTACAGGTGTGAGCCACCGCGCCCGGCCCTTTTTGCTGTTCTTGAACACACCAGGATGCTCCCACCCTGGGGCCTTTGCCCTGGTTGTTTCCTTGGGCTGGAATATTCTTCCCTGGAAGTCAGTATGGCTCACTGTCTTCCCAGGTCACCTCTCAGTGGGGCCTTCCTGCCACCTTGTTTAAAACCGCACCCACCATCCCACCCCAACTTCCTAATCTCCCCTGCCCTGTGCTGATTTCCCCTCTTCTCATAGCACACATCGTTCTCTAGCATCTGTGTAATTTGCTGATTTACTGTGTTGTCTACTGTCTGTCTCCTTCCACTGGCATATAAGTTTCAAAGGGCAGCTCTCTTTGTTTTGCTCGTCAATGTATCTCTAGCCCCTAGAAAGGCTCTTGGCACATAGTAAGGCCTCCGTCCATGGCACTGAGTGAGAAAGTGAGTGAATGAATACCTGTCTGGTTTGGCAGAGGATCCTTCCCATTTTAATAGTGTTAGAATTCTGAGGAGCTGATGAGGGCAAAGAAAAATGGGTGTCGTGCACTTACCAGGTTCAGAGTTCCATCCACACAGGACAGACAGGAGGAGCGCCTGGGATGACATGTCGGGGACTGAGAGGTAGAGTTTGGGGCCTTGAGTGTAATGCATGGTCCCCTCCACGTGCCTCAGTTTCCCGACCAATAAGTGGTCTTTGACCACTGGGGGTTTACACAGCTTCCCTCGTTAGATGAGTCATGAATGTGCTCCTGCACACTTAGAGATGGGCCAGGGGCATCGGTGCAGAGGTGGCGGCTGAGCGTCCCTGGGAGTAAGGCAGGGGGTACAGCCTTGCAGTGCTTCTGTCTCCCGGCTCCCGGCAGTTAGTGCCAGATATCCGTGGAACCCCATGCTGCGTGCAAGACCTGATGCTAGGTGCTGCAGGACCACAGGAGTAAGATCAAGAGTTGGTGAGACAAGCCCTCAGGCCTGAGTCTCCTGTGATTTGAACCTTGGCCCTTCCGCTTAAACCTTGCCTAGAACTGTTTGCAGTACTGGGTGTTGTGGATGGGTTTGTCCAGCTTGGAATCTCAGAACAAAGGCACCTCCAGCTCCTCCTGCCCTCAGTTTGTGTTTTGCCTTCACCACTCTCCCAGACCCTGAAGCAAAGTAATGAAGGAAGAGGGCAGAGCTCCGTGTCCGTCCCCCCCCACTACCCCCCCAACCCCTCCCACCCCCCCCACCCCCCCCACCTCTCCCACCTCCCGACCCCCGCTTGCAGCCCACCTTCCAGCTTCTAGCTGTGACCCACCCTCTGGGACACTCCTTCCCTCCCAGGTACTTAGCTCATCTTTAAACACCTTATCTTTCCCCACCCACCTTATAACCACCTAGACCCTGTACAGACCTGGGTGTAACTCCAGCCAGCCTGGTCACTGACCTGTGAGTTGGCCTTGGACCTGTTACTGCTCCTCTCAGCAAGTTAGTGTAGTATAAGTTGGTGAGAAAAAGCTAGAAATATTCTCATTAAAAACTCCTCCCGGCTGTGGCTCACGCCTGTAAATCCTAGCACTTTGGGAGCTCTTTGGGTGGGTCACTTGAGGCCAGGAGTTCGAGACCAGCCTGGCCAACATGGCAAAACCCCATCTTTACTAAAAAAAAAAAAAAAAAAGCAAAAATTAGCCGGATATGATGGCACATGCCTATAATCCCAGCTACTGGGGTGACTGAGGCAGGAGAATCGCTTGAACCCGGGAGGCAGAGGTTGCAGTGAGCTGATACGGTACCACTGCACTCCAACCTGAGCGACAGAGCAAGACTCTGTCTCAAAAACAAAACAAAACAAAAAACCCATATTTTCATCTAGGCTGTGTCAGATTTTCCCACCCACTTTTTATTTTATTTTTTTTTTTTGAGACGGAGTCTTGCTCTGTCGCCCGGGCTGGAGTGCAGTGGCCGGATCTCAGCTCACTGCAAGCTCCGCCTCCCGGGTTTACGCCATTCTCCTGCCTCAGCCTCCCATGTAGCTGGGACTACAGGCGCCTGCCACCTCGCCTGGCTAGTTTTTTGTATTTTTTTTTTTAGTAGAGACGGGGTTTCACTGTGTTAGCCAGGATGGTCTCGATCTCCTGACCTCGTGATCTGCCCATCTCGGCCTCTCAAAGTGCTGGGATTACAGGCTTGAGCCACCGCGCCTGGCCCCTACCGACTTTATTTTATTCCTGGAACAACTTTATAAAGTGAAGAAAAAACACTGCATGATTTTTGCATTCACTTTTGGTTCCTGTCATCTGACACACCTTAGGTAGCTTATCCTCCCCACCCCGCGCTCCCATCCGCACCTGCTTGTTCTTTCGTTTGTTCAACCAACAGTGACCGTTTTGAAGCCTGTGGGTCAGACACCGTGTTGGCTGTGGGGAATCAGAGATGAATAAAACTGCCCCATTCACAGAACTCACAGTCTCCTGAGGAGAGAGACACATGAACAACACCTGGCTACGCAGAGTTCACAGATCGGGGCTGAGGGGCTGACAGAGGGCAGGCCTGCGAAAGCGAGATGCTTCTGAAGTGAGAGTAACTAGACTCATTGGTCCTTATGGAGACCTGGGAGTCAGGACCAGGAAGTAGCTGTGAAAGTCTGAAGTTTCTAGCTTGGGACTCAGGTTGATAATGTCATTTAACTGCAGTCGGGAGAGGAGGATGAAGAGACAGTTTGGTGAGGGCAGAGGGAGGTGAGTGGTGGTAATGAGAATGGTGGGACCCGTCACTGAGCTCCTTCTCCGTACCCAGCATTGTTTACACTAGGGCTTCTCACACTGGACTGCCTGGACATTTTGTTAAAATGCAGACTTGAACTCAGTGGGGCTGGGTGTGGCCTGAGAGTCTGCATTTCTGACAGGTTCTCAGATGATGCCCATGCTGCTGGCCCTGGCCCGCACCAGTGTGCAGTAACATCTAGGCAGGCTTGCAGGGGAAAATGCTCACGTGGGGCTGGGGAGCAAGGCCAGGACAACACTAAAAGGTTTAAGAGTCAGCCAAGAGCAGGCAGAACGGGAGAGAGAGCTGCCGGGCACAGTGGCTGACGCTGGTAATACCAGCACTTTGGGTGGCTGAGGCGGGTGGATCACCTGAGGTCAGGACTTTGAGACCAGCCTGACCAGCATGGCGAAACCCCGTCTCTACTAAAAATACAAAAATTAGCCGGGCGTGGTGATGGTCGCCTGTTATCCCAACTGCTAGGGAGGCTGAGGCAGAAGAATAGCTTGAATCAGGAGGCGGAGGTTGCAGTGAGCCAAGATCGCGCCACTGTACTCCAGCCTGGGTAACAGAGTGAGACACTGTCTCAAAAAAAAAAAAAAAAAAAAAAAAGAATGTGAGAGAGAGGAAAGGACAGTGCAGGGGATGTCAGTGTGTAAAAGCTGGGCTGGGGTAACTCCTTGATGGGGACGAAGAGAACCAAGAGGGCACGGTATTCGGGAGCCTCCTTGGAAGGTCCAATGGGGTGAGGACCACGCACAGACTGTGGGATGGGACCTTAGGCTGTGGGGTGCCCAGCGAGAGCAGCCTCAGACAAGTGGTGCCTGAAGGCAGCTGTGCACAGGCTGTCCGTCAGCCCTGCCTGGTAGTAGCCTCAACATGGTGCTTTGATCTCTAGAAGCTGCCCGGGGGCAGGTGTATCTGAGAGTGACACGAGCTGGTTGATACTCTGGGTGCAGGCAGAGGTCCCAGCGGGGACAGCTGACAGAACTGTGCCCAGGCTCCTTCTCACTTTCCCTTTAGTGCAGTGCTGTGGGAAGGGAACATGGGCATGTGCAGGGGCCCGGTGTGTGCCAGCCGGCGGGCAGCTGCACCTCCTTCCTGGCTGGCCCCGCGCAGCCTATGGGCTGATTCCCAAAGAGGAGCCAGAACTGAGGGGAGACTCACGTGTCTTCACTTGACAGTTTTCTTCCCAGAGCTCTGGTTTGCGCAACGGAAGGCACTGCCGTGCATCGAGGCCGTAATAGGTTCGTAGGTTATTCTGGTGTTTGCTTTTCAAACATCTCGTATTTTTAACTAGGAAATCCCGCTCCAGTGTTTTTCTGCTCACCTCTGGTCAGGACGGGAAGCACCGAGCAGATGTTTAACGTTGAAAATGGGTGAATACGTAGGAGCGCAACATCAGGGGACGGCCCTGCAGGATCAGCAGGGGGCGCTTAGGAAGGGGAGGCCTGTCTTGTAAGTAAAAGTCTGGGAAGGCATTTCAGCGGAATCTGCTAGGGTGGGTAGACACGGCGTTTTCCACTCTGGTACGTGTTGCCCTGGGAGAGCCTGGACAAGACCCGAGGGCTGAGGGGTGAGCCTCGCCGTCCTCCGCAGCAGCTGTGGGGGTGTGGCTCGGGCCTCCCGGGCTGCTTCCCATCCCTTTCTAGAGGGACTTGGGGGTGCGGATCCCTGGGTGCCATCTCTCTGCCCCCTTCCCACATGAACCTGGTTGACTGAACAGCAAGGACATCTTCGAGGGGAAGGAAGCCTGGCCCCTCTGAAGGAGTCGCTACTACAGGCCTCCAGTCTCCTTGAGGGCAGGGGCCAGCGTGGTTGTCCCGCACTGAGCGCTGGCTCCTGAAAGGCCGCACAGTCATGGAGAGTGTGTATGGAACTGGGCCAGGCCTTCATCGCTGCCTTGGTGACTGATTTTCGCAGAGCCTCCTGGTTCCTTCTCCCCAGCCTGTGGGGGATGGACAGGCTGTCTCAAAGCCTTCCTGTGGTCTTAGGGATTCTTGGAACTCAGCAGAACTGACTCTGAGATGGGTGAAGGTGCTAGAATTTCCAGAAGTACCCGGCTGGCCGTCGGCTGAGGGGGTGGGAAGCAGCTGGCCAGTCGCTGCCATTTGCTCCAGCCCCTGTGTCTGCTGCCACACCCGCCCTGCACCTCTCTTACCCCTCTCCTTTCACCAGGACGTCCTGTTGTGAGAGGGTCGGAGGCTCCATAAAGGACCCCTGGCTTATGTCATAGGCTAGAGCCTGGACTCCTTACTTCTGTGCCTATTCCACTGTTAAAGGATTTTCTGTCTTTCTTTTTTATTAGTGTTTATTATTTGTCCGTAGCCATAAAAGAGATGCATCTCATTGCTGGAACTTGTCTCTATTCAAAACAAAACAAAACAAAACAACAAAACAAAAACCTTATAACAAACAGCATGGCTCGGTGCAGTGGTTCACACCTCTAATCCCAGTACTTTGGGAGGCTGAGGCGGGTGGATCACCTGAGGTCAGGAGTTCGAGACCAGCCTGGCCAACATGGTGAAACCCTGTCTCTACTAAAAAAATACAAAAAAATTTAGCCGGTCGTGGTGGTGCACGCCTGTAATTCCCAACTACTTGGGAGGCTGAGGCAGGAGAATTGCTTGAACCCGGGAGGTGGAGGTTGCGGTGAGCCACGATCGTGCCACTGCACTCCAGCCTGGGCAACAGAACCACACTCCATCTCAAAAAAAAAAAAAAAAAAAACAAATCCTTGTCTGCATGCTTTTTGGAACACAGTTTAGATGGGTTCTTCAGATTTCCCGCTGATAAGACATGAAATCCATTTTATCCCCATCATCCTTTGGGAGTCTCTCAGAGCATCTGCACCAGGACAAGGGCTGGGCAGTGCTGTGCGCCTCTGCGGGAGGGTGAGCCCAGAGGCTGGATGTGCAGCTGCTGGTTTGTTTTGCTGGGGGTTAAACTTGGTGTTGCTGGAGCATTCCCCAGAGGTTACGGTCAGAGTTGCTTCCATGCTGCAGGGCTGATTTACTGTGAAGGGGTAGGGTTGTTGCAGGACTGGTTTCCCAGGCTCTCTGAAACGCCTGGTCTCTGGCCAGGAGGCAGCCTGGAGCCTCAGTGTGAGGAGGATCCCTCCCCCACCCCAGGTAGGGCCACTCCCACCTATGTGCGCACCCACACTCATACCCCCACATAGGCACAGGCAGGCACTCACACATGCACGTGCACACACACACACTCTCATACCCCCACATAGGCACAGGCAGGCTCGCCGTCACCCATGCACACACATACACTCATAACCCCCACAAAGGCACAGGCAGACACACACACACACGCGCGCACACACACACACCCTTCACATAGGCACAGGCGGGCTCACTCCCACTCATGCGCACACACACACTCATACCCCCCACACAGGCACAGGCAGGCACTCACACACACGCGCGCACACACACACTCCCACCTCCCAGATGCACAGGCAGGGCCACTCTCACACGTTCACACCCACCTGCTAACCCCCATGTGCACACGCAGGCTCTCAAACGCCCACGTTTATGCACACATGCACTGTCACCAGGAGTCTTGCCTTAAACTGAAGCCTCTCTCTCATGAAACTTTCCTAAGAGTTAGAAGTCAGTTTCAAAAATTAGTAAATGCTTGTACAGTGTAATTTATTTCATGAAACGCCCAAAATAGTGAGTTTCTCTTCAGCTGCTAGTGATCTGGTCATCCACGTTGATGACTGTGTCCCCTTCAGACCTTGTTGTGAGGACTCAGTGAGGTAAGGTGTGCAAAGTGCTTAGCCCTGTGCCCAGCACTGTGTAATAATGTGGTACATGTTAGTTATTTTTAAAATTATTATTGCTATTATCCAAAAGGTGCCCCAGTTGGCATTGATGCCAACCTGTGGCCACAGCGGTTCTCATACACTGTCTCTGTTGGCAGGCTGCCCTGCTGTTCAGGGTGGTGCCTTTTTTGGAATTATAAATACACTGGCCGGGCGCGGTCGCTCAAGCCTGTAATCCCAGCACTTTGGGAGGCCGAGACGGGCGGATCACGAGGTCAGGAGATCGAGACCATCCTGGCTAACACGGTGAAACCCCGTCTCTACTAAAAAATACAAAAAACTAGCCGGGCGAGGTGGCGGGCGCCTGTAGTCCCAGCTACTCGGAAGGCTGAGGCAGGAGAATGGCGGGAACCCGGGAGGCAGAGCTTGCAGTGAGCTGAGATCCGGCCACAGCACTCCAGCCTGGGCGACAGAGCGAGACTCCGTCTCAAAAAAAAAAAAAAAAAAAAAAAAATAAATAAATAAATAAATAAATGAATACACTGATACACCTTCTATGTACCCACAAAAATTTAAAATTAAATGAAATGGCCAGGCACAGTGGCTCACGTCTGTAATCCCAGCACTTTGGGAGGTCAAGGCGGACAGACCAGGAGTTTGAAATCAGCCTGGCCAACGTGGTGAAACCCCGTCTCTACTAAAAGTACAAAAATTAGCCGGATATGGTGGCGTGTACGTGTACCTGTAGTCCCAGCTACTCAGGAGGCTGGGGCTGGAGAATCCCTTGAACCCAGGAGGTGGAGGTTGCAGTGAGCCAAGATCACACCACTGCACTCCGGCCTGGGTGATAGAAGACTCCATCTAAGGCCGGGCGCGGTGGCTCAAGCCTGTAATCCCAGCACTTTGGGAGGCCGAGACGGGCGGATCACGAGGTCAGGAGATCGAGACCATCCTGGCTGACACGGTGAAACCCCGTCTCTACTAAAAAATACAAAAAACTAGCCGGGCGAGGTGGCGGCGCCTGTAGTCCCAGCTACTCGGGAGCCTGAGGCAGGAGAATGGCGTGAACCCGGGAGGCGGAGCTTGCAGTGAGCTGAGATCCGGCCACTGCACTCCAGCCTGGGCGACAGAGCGAGACTCCGTCTCAAAAAAAAAAAAAAAAAAAAAAAAAAAAAAAAAAAAAAAAAAAAGACTCCATCTAAAAAAAAAAAAAAAAATTAAAAGTAAATATAGAAAGCTTATTAAAAATAAATAAATAATGACACTGAGCTCAAAAGAACCCTCTATATAATTATATGCTAATTCAGATGCCATCTTATCTGGACCCCAGTGTATGTAGTCAGGGTAACAGAAGGCAGAGCTCAATGGAAAAAAATGAAAGTGAAAGAGGAAATTCTCCTCATTTACTTAGTTTCCCCCACTTCCAAAGTGGGGAAAGTTAAGCCCGCCATCCTGACCGCCAGCGCATCCGTGTTCCGACTGCAGGAGCATCATGTGAGGGCTGCCCTGTGGGAGGGGCAGGGGAAGGAAGGAGCACAGCCCTGTTTGCCAGTCACGCGTTTTCATTTCAGCTTCACTGGTCCTCTGCTGCCTCCCAGGTGTCTCAGGGAGGGAGGGAAGAGGCCACCAGCTGAGTCTCTGTTCCCTTGGAGCCCCATCTTGCCTCTGCCACAGAGATCTGTGGTCACTTGGAGGCCAGGAGTTTGAGGTTACACGAGCTATGATTGCATCATTGCACTTCAGCCTGGGTGGCAGAATGAGACCCTGTGTTTAAAAGTTTTAAAAAAATCAAAAAGTTTAAAAAGGCCGGGCGCGGTGGCTCACGCCTGTAATCCCAGCACTTTGGGAGGCCGAGGCGGGCGGATCACAAGGTCAGGAGATCGAGACCACGGTGAAACCCCGTCTCTACTAAAAATACAAAAAATTAGCCGGGCGCAGTGGCGGGCGCCTGTAGTCCCAGCTACTCAGGAGGCTGAGGCAGGAGAATGGCGTAAACCCAGGAGGCGGAGCTTGCAGTGAGCCGAGATCGCACCACTGCACTCCAGCCTGGGCGACAGAGCGAGACTCCGTCTCAAAAACAAAACAAAACAAAACAAAACAAAACAAAAAGTTAAAAAAAAAAAAAGAACAGGAAATGCATGTGCCTGTAGTAGTGGTTAACGTTTATGGAATAATTATTTAATCCTCCAAGTGCTGTAGATGGGAAACTGAGGCTCAGAGAGGCCAGCAGCCTTTCCCAGTCACATGACAGCTGAGTGACAGCCTCAGGCTATGCGGCCCTAGAAGCCATGCTGTAAAGCACTATGCAGTGTCTCCTTGCAGTGAGATTGCAGCTGGTAAGACAGAGAGCAGGCCGGGTGCGGTGGCTCACGCCTGTAATCCCAGCACTTGGAGAGGCCAGGGCGGGTGGATCACCTGAGGTCAGGAGTTCGAGACCAGCCTGACCAACATGGCAAAACCGCATCTCTACTAAAAATACAAAAATTAGCTGGGTGTGATGTGTGCCGGTCCTCCCAGCTACTTGAGAGGCTGAGGCAGGAGATTCGTTTGAACCCAGGAGGTGGAGGTTGCAGTGAGCAGAGATCGTGCCACTGCACTCCAGCCTGGGAGACAGAGTAAGACTCCATCTCAAAAAAAAAAAAAAAAAAAAAAAGGCCAGAAGATTGAGAGTTTCCAGTAAGTTCAGGCTAAAAAATGCTAAAAAATGTACTGTCAGTTTTCAATTTTTTTTTTTAGGTAAACTTTTTGTTGATGCATAATATAGAGAAAAGTGCATAAATCATAAGTGTACAACCTGTGTACAAACACCCCTGCCGCTGAGCTTGAGTAATAAAACATTACCCACACCCTGAAAGCCCACCCCTGACCCCATGCACCCTCCCAGTCCCTGCCCTGCTCCCTCAGTCATCCTGGGTCAATTATTATTAGTATTTGTTTTTTGAGACGGAGTCTCGCTCTGTTGCCCAGGCTGGAGTGCAGTGGTGCCATCTTGGCTCACTGCAAGCTCCGCTTCCCGGGTTCACGCCATTCTCCTGCCTCAGCCTCCCAAGTAGCTGGGACTACAGGCGCCCGCCACCACACCCAGCTAATTTTTTGTATTTTTAGTAGAGATGCGGTTTCACCATGTTAGCCAGGATGGTCTCGATCTCCTGACCTCGTGATCTGCCTGCCTCGGTCTCCCAAAGTGCTGGGATTACAGGCGTGAGCCACCGCACCCGGCCGGGTCAATTTTTTTCTGTTTCTAAACTTTTGTAAGTGAATCATATCATATGTACACTTTTGTGTCTGGCTTCTGCTGAATGTTAAGAGTCTGAGCTTCATCCACGTTGTGTGTAGCTGTCATTCATTCCTTTTTGTTGCTGTCATAATATTCCCTTATATAACCAATAATATTGTTTTTTTTTTTTTTTTTTTTTTTTTTTGAGACGGAGTCTCGCTCTGTCGCCCAGGCTGGAGTGCAGTGGCGCGATCTCGGCTCACTGCAAGCTCCGCCTCCCAGGTTCACGCCATTCTCCTGCCTCAGCCTCCCGAGTATCTGGGACTACAGGCGCCCACAACCGTGCCCGGCTAATTTTTTTTTTTGTATTTTTAGTAGAGACGGGGTTTCACCGTGGTCTCGGTCTCCTGACCTTGTGATCCGCCCGCCTCGGCCTCCCAAAGTGCTGGGATTACAGGCGTGAGCCACCGCGCCCGGCCATAACCAATAATATTGTTGATGGACATTGCATTGTTTCCAGCTTGGGACTATTACAAATGACACTGCTAAGAACACTCTTGTGCGTGTATCTTGCTGAACATATGAAGGCATTTCTGTTGGGAATATGCCCGGGAATGGAATCTCTAAGGCACAGGGAAAGTAGAGATGAGAGTTTTCCAAAGTGCTTGTATCAGTGTTCACTCCCATCCCCACCAACTCTGGTCTTGTCAAGTATGTGTATATGTGTTTAATGTTTGCCATTCAGGTGTGTGCATGGTTGTGTCTCGTTGTGTTTTGTTTTTGTTTTGAGGCAGGGTCTCTTCCTGTCACCCAGGCCGGAGTACAGTAGCATGATCACAGCTCACTGCAGGCCCAACCTCCCAGGCTCAAGCAGTCCTCCCACCTCAGCCTCCCAAGTTGCTGGGACCACAGGTGTGGGCCACCACGCCTGGCTAATTTTTAAATTTGTGTAGAGATGTGGTCTTGCCTTGTTGTCCAGGCTGGTCTCGAACTCCTGGCCTCAAGCGATCCTCCCTCCTCAGCCTCCTAAAGTGCTGGGATTACGGGCTGGAGCCACTGTGCCATTGTAGTTTTATTTTATTTTATTTTATTTTTTTGAGATGGAGTTTCGCTCTGTCGCCTAGGCTGGAGTGCAGCGGCGTGATCTCAGCTCACCACTACCTCCGCCTCCCAGATTCAAGTGATTCCTCCGCCTCAGCCTCCCGAGTGGCTGGGACCACAGGCCACGTGCCACCACGCCCAGCTAATTTTTTGTATTTTAGTAGAGACGGGGTTTCACCGTGTTGGTCAGGATGGTCTCGATCTCCTGACCTCGTGATCCACCTGCCTCGGCCTCCCAAAGTGCTGGGATTACAGGCTTGAGCCACCGTGCCCGGCCGCCATTGTGTTTTTTAAAAATTTACTTTTATTGATACCTAATAGCTATTTTCACAGTACGTGTGATAATTTGATAGATTCATGTAATCAAATCAGGGTAATGGGAATATTCATCACCTTGAGTTATCTGTTCTTTATTCTTGGAGCATTTGAATTATTCTCTCCAAGTCATTTTGAAATGTAAAATTGACTAGTGTTAACCATCGTCACCTGCTGATCTGTGGGGCATCAGGTCTAATTTCTTCTAAGTGTATGTTTGTACCCATTAATCAACCTCTTTTCATCCCCCTCATTGTGGTTTTGAGATGGAGTCTCGCTCTGTCGCCCAGGCTGGTGTGCAGTGGTGCATCTCGGCTCACTGCAAGCTCTGCCTCATGGGTTCGAGCAATTCTCCTGCCTTAGCCTCCTGAGTAGCTGGGATTACAGGCATGAGCCACCACACCAGGCTAATTTTTTTGTATTTTTAGTAGAGATGGGGTTTAACCATGTTGGCTAGGCTGGCCTTGAACTCCCGACCTTGTGATCCTCTCGCGTTGGCCTCCCAAAGTGCTGGGATTACAGGCGTGAGCCACTGAGCCCAGCTTCATTGTGGTTTTAATTTAGATTTCCCTAGTGAATTATGATATTGAGCACATTTTTGTATGCTCATTGTCCATTTGACTCTTCTTTTCGTTGGTGTCTGCTAACTATTTTCTTTTTTTCTTTTTTTTTGAGACGGAGTCTCACTCTTGTTGCCCAGGCTGGAGTGTAATGGCACAGTCTCGGCTCACTGCAACCCCCGCCTCCTGGGTTCAAGCAATTCTCCTGCCTCAGCCTCCTGAGTAGCTGGGACTACAGGAGCGCGCCGCCACACTCAGCTAAGTTTTGTGTATTTAGTATAAACAGAGTTTCACCATGTTGGCCAGGATGGTCTCAATCTCTTAACCTTGTGATCCACCCGCCGTGGCCTCCCAAAGTGCTGGGATTACAGGCTTGAGCCACCACGCCCGGCCCTGTTGCCTGTTTTCTAAGAGGTTGTTTGCCTTGCCTTTTTATTTCTTTTTTGAGATACAGTCTCTCTGTCACAGGCTGGAGTGCGGTGATGCCGTCATGGCTCACTATAGCCTCAACTTCCCAGGTTCAAGCAATATATTCCACTTTACAACCTCCTGAGTAGCTGGGACCACAGGTGTGTGCCACCACACCCAGCTACTTTGTGTATTTTTTTTTTTTTTTTTGAGACACAGTCTAGCTTTGTTGCTCAGTCTGGAGTGCAGTGGCACGATCTTGGTTCATGGCAACCTCTACCTCCTGGGTTCAAGTGATTCTCTTGCCTTAGCCTCCTGAGTAGCTGGGATTACAAGTGCGTGCCACCACACTCAGCTAATTTTTTATATTTTTGGTAGAGATGGGGTTTCACCGTGTTGGCCAGGCTGGTCTTGAACTCCTGACCTCAGGTGATTCACCTGCCTTGGCCTCCCAAAGTGCTGGGATTACAGGTATGAGGCCCCGCACCCGGCCGAGACTGGGTGATTTATAAACAGTTTATTTGTTTGGCTCACAGTTTCGGGGATTGGGAAGACCCAGATGAGGTTTTGCATCTGGTGAGGCATCGTGCTGTGGCACACACGGTGCTGGCAAGAGAAGGGAAAGTGAGTGCACGCCAGGGGGCAGACTCCTATGCCATCTTCTAGAAACTGTATCATTTATTTTTCGCATTTAGATCTGTAATCCTTATGGAACTTATTTTTGTTGTTGATGTGAGTTAGAGGTTAATATTCTTTTTTTTTTTTTTTTGAGACGGAGTCTAGCTCTGTCACTCAGGCTGGAGTGCAGTGGTGTGATCACGCCTCACTGCAAGCTTCACCTCCCGGGTTCACGCCATTCTCCTATCTCAGCCTCCCAAGTAGCTGGGACTACAGGCGCCCGCCACCATGCCCGGCTAATTTTTTACATTTTTTCAGTACAGATGGGGTTTCACTGTGTTAGCCAGGATGGTCTCAATCTCCTGACCTTGTGATCTGCCTGCCTCGGCCTCCCAAAGTGCTGGGATTACAGGCGTGAGCCACCGCGCCCGGCCGATATTCTTTCTTTAAAATCTGTATGGAATCACTTGAACTCAGGAGTTTGAGACCAGCCTGCACAACGTGGTGAAACCCTGTCTCTACCAAAAATACAAAAATTAGCTAGGTGTGGTGACCTGCACCTTTGATCCCAGCTACTTGGAGGCTAAGGTGGGACAGTCGTTTGAGCCTGGGAGGCAGAAGTTGCAGTGAGCTAAGATTGTGCCATTGCCCTCCAGCCTGGGCGACAGAGCAAGACCTCGTCTCAAAAAAAAAAAAAAAAAAAAGGGTCCATATGATACCCAGGACTTTGTATTGAAAAGATCCTTTTCTCACTGGACTGAGGTGACATGCAGGTCTCTCTGGACTCTTTGATTTAATTGATCTGTTTCTTTTTCTTTGCTCCAGTAACTATATTGGCATAATTGCAGTAATTTTATAGTAAGTTTTGATATCTGGTAATGTTAAGCCCTGTGGTCTTCAAGATTGTCTTAGCTTTTCTTAGCTTTTTACCTGGGAATTTTATGGAATCACACTGAATCTACAGATCAACTCAAAGCCTTGACATTTTTTTTTTTTTAGACGGAGTCTCGCTCTGTCGCCAGGCTGGAGTGCAGTGGTGTGATCTCAGCTCACTGCAACCTCTGCCTCCTGGGTTCAAGCGATTCTCCTGCCTCAGCCTCCTGAGTAGCTGGGACTACAGGCATGTGCCACCATACCCAGCTAATTTTTGTATTTTAGTAGAGACGAGGTTTCACCATGTTGGCCAGGCTGATCTCAAACTCTTTTTTTTTTTTTTTTTGCGACGGAGTCTCTCTCTGTCGCCCAGGCTGGAGTGCAGTGGCGCAATCTCGGCTCACTGCAAGTCCCGCCTCCCGGGTTCACGCCATTCTCCTGCCTCAGCCTCCCGAGTAGCTGGGACTACAGGCACCCGCCACCATGCCCAGCTAATTTTTTGTGTTTTTTAGTAGAGATGGGGTTTCACCGTGTTAGCCAGGATGGTCTCGCTCTCCTGACCTCATGATCCACCCGCCTCGGCCTCCCGAAGTGCTGGGATTACAGGCGTGAGCCACCACGCCCGGCCAAGAGACAGGGTCTTGTTCTGTTGCCCAGGCTAGAGCACAGTGGCGCAATCATAGCTCACTGCAGCCTCAAACTCCTGGGCTTAAGTGATCCTCTGCCTTGGCCTCCCAAAATGCTGAGATCACAGGCTTGAGCCACCATTCCCGGCCCTGCTTACAGTTTTATTTTGAAGGATACACATAGGACAAGGCTTGGTCGGTCCTAGAAGAGCTTCACGCCCTCTGCCTGTGGTATCAGGGCACTCTCTCTAGATATGTTGATGTATTCACCAACCAGGAAGCTCCGTGATCTTTGGGGTCCAGAGTTTTTATCCAGACCTCATTACATACTCATGTTTGGTTAAGTCATTCACCACAGGATTGAACCCAATCTCTAGACCCGTCCGTCCCCTGGAGGTGGGACAATTCAAAGCCCAGACTGGGTAATCACCTGCTTGGTCTTCACCATGTTGCCGGGGCTATTCTGGAAGTCCTGGGAAGGCTTTCAAAGTTGATCATTTTATATGATTTTGCTAGGGTTTTTTGTAGATTCCCTTTATCAGATCAAGGAAGTTCCCTTCTCCCCTTAGTTTGCTAAGAATTTTTATGATGAATAGGTGTTGAATTTTGTCAAATGCTCTTTTTGTATCTGTTGAGATTATTGAATAACCTATTTTCTTTATTCTGAAATACACTGATTGATTTTTGAATGTGAATCCCAAATTTATTGCGTAACTGGAGTAGAACTAACTTAGTGATATTATTCTATTTACACATCGCTGTATTTGATTTGCCAATATCTTTATTTAGAATTTTGGCATCGGCCAGGCGTGGTGGCTCACGCCTGTAATCCCAGCACCTTGGGAGGCTCAGACGAGTGGATTGCTTGAGCCCAGAAGGCCCTGTCTTTACTAAAAATAAAAAAATGAGCTGGGTGTGGTGGCATGAGCCGGTAGTCCCAGCTACTTGGGAGGCTGAGGTGGGAGGACCGTTTGATAAGTCCTTATCTTTTACAGATACATATTGAAATATTAAATATTTGCAGGTAAAATGTGTACATGTTTACAGATAAAATCTGGGTTTTGCTTCAAATCAGTGAGTAGAGCAAGTGGGAGTAGAGAGGAAGCAGGACTGGCCATGAGGAGCTGTTAATTGTCAGGTGAAGGTGTAATTAGATTATTATCTCTACTTTTGTATATACTTGATATTTTCTATCGTAAGAACTTAAAAATCTAGAGACTATTAGCTAAATGGAAAATCAGAGGCCTGAAGACCTGTCTCCAGGGTGAGGGACCAGTCTTAGAGTCCCCATCATCAGTTTGTCAATAGCTTCACCCGCTATGGGCTTGTGTTAAAGGAAGAAGGCGCCGGGCGCGGTGGCTCAAGCCTGTAATCCCAGCACTTTGGGAGGCCGAGACGGGTGGATCACGAGGTCAGGAGATCGAGACCATCCTGGCTAACACGGTGAAACCCCGTCTCTACTAAAAAATAGAAAAAACTAGCCGGGTGAGGTGGCGGGCGCCTGTAGTCCCAGCTACTTGGGAGGCTGAGGCAGGAGAATGGCGTGAACCCGGGAGGTGGAGCTTGCAGTGAGCTGAGATCCAGCCACTGCACTCCAGCCTGGGCCACTGAGGGAGACTCCGTCTCAAAAAAAAAAAAAAAAAAAAAAAAAAGGAAGAAGGCTATCTGTAGCAGAAGTCCCATTTCTGTATCCCGGCCTGATCACCCTTGTGGTGTGACCCTGGGTGTGACTTCTCTGGGCCTTAGCTTCCTCCGAGGAAGAGTGGGATCGGCAGTAGATGTAGGGAATCACTGTCCTGGGAACATGGTCACCCTGACAGGTTGGTGGCAGAGGGAGGTTGACCCCATGTCCTGTGCAAAGAGGCTGCTGAGGCACAGATATCTTTATGGGGCTATTTTTTCTTTTTGAGATAGAGTCTGGCTCTGTCACCGAGGCTGGAGTGCAGTGGCGCAATCTCGGCTCACTGCAACCTCTGCCTCCCGGGTTCAAGCGATTCTCATGCCTCAGCCTCCTGAGCAGCTGGGATTATAGGTGGGCACCACCACGCCCAGCTAATTTTTGTGTTTTTAGTAGAGCAGGATTTCGTCATGTTGGCCGGCTGGTCTCAAACTTCTGACCTCAGATAATCCTCCTGCCTCGGCCTTGTAAAGTGCTGGGATTACAGGCATGAGCCACTGTGCTCAGCATTTACGGGGGTATTCTAAAGGGAGCTCTTCAAGCTTTTCATCTTGCCCCTATTTAAAAACCTTTTTTTCTGTTTTTGTCTCCATTCATTCAAAAGTTATATACATGTGCTATTATACTAGTACATGTATTATAGAATGAACAGATAAAAACATTTAAAGGACTAAAACCAAAGTCCAGGTGCAGTGGCTCACACCTGTAATCTTAGCACTTTGGGAGGCTGAGGCAGGAGGATTCCTGTAGCCCCAGAGTTTGAGACCAACCTGGGCAACACGGCGAAACCCCATCTCTACAAAAAATATGAAAGTTGGCCGGGCATGATGGCCTGTAATCCAACTACTTGGGAGGCTGAGGTGGGAGGATCAGTGGAGTCCAGGAGGCCTAGGCTACAGTGAGCTGTGATCCTGTCACTCTGCACTCCAGCCTGGGCCACAGAATGAGACCTTGTCTCAAAAAATAAAACACAAAAAATTAGCTGGGCGTGGTAGCACATGCTGGTAGTCCCAGCTATTCTGGAGGCTGAGGTGGGAGGAGTATTTGAGCCCAGGAACTCTAGTCTGCAGTGAGCTATGATTGCACCACTGCTGTCCAGCCTGGGCAACAGAGGGAGACCCTGTCTCTTAAAAAAGATTAAAATGCCAGGCACAGTGGCTCCCGCCTGTAATCCCAGCGCTTTGGGAGCCTGAGGCGGGTGGATCACGAGGTCAGGAGATCCAGACCATCCTGGCTAACACAGTGAAACCCCGTCTCTACTAAAAATACAAAAAACTAGCCGGGCGAGGTGGCGGGCGCCTGTAGTCCCAGCTACTCGGGAGGCTGAGGCAGGAGAATGGCGTGAACCCGGGAGGCGGAGCTTGCAGTGAGCTGAGATCGCGCCATTGCACTCCAGCCTGGGTGACAGAGCGAGACTCCATCTCAAGGGAAAAAAAAAAAAGATAAAAATAATTTTTAAAAAGTAAAGATAGGCCGGGCGCGGTGGCTCAAGCCTGTAATCCCAGCACTTTGGGAGGCCGAGACGGGCGGATCACGAGGTCAGGAGATCGAGACCATCCTGGCTAACACGGTGAAACCCCGTCTCTACTAAAAAAAATACAAAAAACTAGCCGGGCGAGGTGGCGAGTGCCTGTAGTCCCAGCTACTCGGGAGGCTGAGGCAGGAGAATGGCGTGAACCCGGGAGGCGGAGCTTGCAGTGAGCTGAGATCGCGCCATTGCACTCCAGCCTGGGTGACAGAGCGAGACTCCATCTCAAGGGAAAAAAAAAAAGATAAAAATAATTTTTAAAAAGTAAAGATAGGCCGGGCGCGGTGGCTCAAGCCTGTAATCCCAGCACTTTGGGAGGCCGAGACGGGCGGATCACGAGGTCAGGAGATCGAGACCATCCTGGCTAACACGGTGAAACCCCGTCTCTACTAAAAATACAAAAAACTAGCCGGGCGTGGTGGCGGGCGCCTGTAGTCCCAGCTACTCGGGAGGCTGAGGCAGGAGAATGGCGTGAACCCGGGAGGCGGAGCTTGCAGTGAGCTGAGATCTGGCCACTGCACTCCAGCCTGGGCGGCAGAGCGAGACTCCGTCTCAAAAAAAAAAAAAAAAAAAAAGATAGGCATGGCACGGCAGCTCACGTCTGTAATCCCAGTACTTTGGGAAGCTGAGGTGAGCGGATCACCTGAGGTAAGGAGTTTGAAACCAGCCTGGCCAACCTGGCAAAACCCCCTCTCTACTAAAAACACAAAAATTAGCCAAGCATGGTGGCGCGTGCCTGTAATCCCAGCTACTCGAGATGCTGAGGCAGGAGAATTGCTTGAACCTGGGAGGCGGAGGCTGCAGTGAGCTGAGATTGCGCTATTGCACTCCAGCCTGGGTGACAGAACGAGACTCTGTCTCAAAAAAAAAAAAAAAAAAAAGTTCTTAAAAAGTAGTATATTATAGAAACTTTTAGAAAAGTTGAAAATGATTAAGAAATGGAAGTCACATGGCCAGGGGAGGTGGTTCATGCCTGTAATCCCAGCACTTTGGGAGGCCCAGGCGGGCGGATCATGAGGTCAGGAGTTCCAGACCAACCTGGCCAACGTGGTGAAACTCTGTCTCTACTAAAAAATACAAAAAATTAGCTGGGCATGGTGGCGGGGGCCTGTAATCCCAGCTACTTAGGAGGCTGAGGCATGAGAAGCGCTTGAACCTGGGAAGCGGAGGTTGCAGTGAGCTGAGATCGCACCACTGCACTCCCTCCTGGGTAACAGAGCAAGACTGTCTCAAAAAAAAAAAAAAGTCCCTCTTATCCCATCATCCAAAATGTGGATATTTTGGTGTATTTTCTTCTACCAAGTCAGCAACAAACCATATTGCTTCCCTCGCAATATGAAAATAGTTTCTAATTAGGAGAGTAAAAACAGGCCGGGCGCGGTGGCTCACGCCTGTAATCCCAGTGCTTTGGGAGCCTGAGGCGGGTGGATCACGAGGTCAGGAGATCAAGACCAACCTGGCTAACACGGTGAAACCCCGTCTCTACTAAAAATACAAAAACCTAGCCGGGCGTGGTGGCGGCGCCTGTAGTCCCAGCTACTCGGAAGGCTGAGGCAGGAGAATGGTGTGAACCCGGGAAGCGGAGCTTGCAGTGAGCCGAGATTGCGCCACTGCACTCCAGTCCTGGGTGACACAGCGAGACTCTGTCTAGGAAAAAAAAAAAAAGATTAAAATAAAAAATAGCATATGTTAAGTATAAAATGCATTAAGCAAAAGTGAAGAAAACCAGCAGTCCTTCCTACTCTACTGTTTTGGAACTTTTTACGTTACACAAATAGTGAATCACCATCTCTCTTTTTTTTTTTTTTTTTTTTTTTTTGAGGCGGAGTCTTCACTCTGTCGCCTAGGCTGGAGTGCAGTGGCACCATCTCGGCTCACTGCAAGCTCCGCCTCCCAGGTTCGCGCCATTCTCCTGCCTCAGCCTCCCGAGTAGCTGGGACTACAGGCGCCCGCCACCGCGCCCGGCTAATTTTTTTTTTTTGTATTTTAGTAGAGACGGGGTTTCACCGTGTTAGCCAGGATGGTCTCGATCTCCTGACCTCGTGATCCGCCCGCCTCGGCCTCCCAAAGTGCAGGGATTACAGGCGTGAGCCACCGCGCCCGGCCGAATCACCATCTCTTGAGATCAATTCATGTCTGAGTCAGCCGTTTTAAAAGTCCTGCAATATTGTTACAAACAACATTGGCAGGCCCTCCTGGGCACACCTTGCATGCTGGCCTGGGTGTTTCCTTTGTTAAGGTCACTTCCTAGGATTGGGAGAAATGGCAGAGTCCAAGGTCTTGCACATTTTACATTTTGGCACATACTGCCAAATTTCTGAAGAAAAAAATTGAACTTCCAACGGTAGGTAGTTCTCCTGCCAACACTGAGAGTACCAATCTCTGAAATCTTGGCTAATATGATAGGTAAAAAATAAGTTCATTTTGAAAATTTGTATTTCCTTAGATTTTGTTTGTATTTATTGTATTTCTATTTAAAATTAAGCTAGTGATTTTTCTTATGGATTTATAAGTCTGGTATAAAACAGTGACTTTGGAGCAGTTAGCCCAATACCTTTCATTGAGTAATCTCTCTTTTCTCCCACAGTTTAATATACCAGATTTAATATATTCAGTATTCGCAATTTGTTGAAGCTTATTTCTGTCCAGAAGCCAGGCGCGGTGGCTCACACCTACAGTCCCAGCATTTGGGGAGGCCATGGCGGGAGGATCGCTTGAGCCCAGGAGTTTGAGGTCAGCCTGGGCAGCATAGTGAGACCTCATCTCTACAAAATTTTTTTTTTTTTGCAACGGAGTCCCGCCCTGTCCCCCAGGCTGGAGTGCAGTGGCCCGATCTCGGCTCACTGCAAACTCCGCCTCCTGGGTTCATGCCATTCTCCTGCCTCAGCCTCCCGAGTAGCTGGGACTACAGGCGCCTGCTACCACGCCCGGCTAATTTTTTGTATTTTTAGTACAGGTGGGGTTTCACTGTGTTAGTCATGATGGTCTTGATCTCCTGACCTCGTGATCCACCCACCTTGGCCTCCCAAAGTGCTGGAATTACAGGCATGAGCCACCGTGCCCTGCCTTTTAAAAAATTAGCTGAGCTTAGTGGCATGCACCTGTAGTCCCAGCTACTTGGGAGGCTGAGGTGGGAGGTTCACTTGAGCCCAGGAAGTCACCGTTGCAGTGAGCTGCGATCGTGCCACTGTACTGCAGCCTGGGTGACAGAATGAGACCCTGTCTAAAAAAATTTGAAGTAAAATAAATCCCATTGTTCTCTCCAGTACTGCACTGTTTTGGTTTTGTTTGTTTTTGAAACAGAGTCTGGCTGTGTTGCCCAGGCTGGAGTGCAGTGGTGTGATCTCAGCTCACTACAACTTTTGCCTCCCAGGTTCAAGTGATTTTTCTGCCTCAGCCTGCTGAGTAGCTGGGATTTCAGGCCCGTGCCACCACGCCTAACTAATTTTTGTATTTTTAGTAGAGACGGGGTTTCACCATGTTGGCCAGACTGGTCCTGAACTCCTGATCTCAAGTGATCCGCCCGTTTTGGCCTCCCAAAGTGCTGGGATTACAAGTACGAGCCACTGCGCCTGGTCCAGTACTGCACTGTTTTAATCACTGTAATCTTTTTTTTTTTTTTTTTTTTTTTTGAGACAGGGTCTCACTCCGTCTCAAAGCCTAGCGAGTGTAGAGCGTATGGCCTGCCTGCTGGGCCACGGCAGCCTTCTGGTCTTCTGGCCTTTGCCTGGACTGACTGTGCTGACTGCCAGCTGTGTCTCTGGGAGAAAGGGAGCAACACAGATGAGCCCTGCTTAGGATTACGGATGAGCCTGGCTGCCCTCCCTGAGGCTAGAGGGCAGGGGCTTGTCACTCTGGCCGGTTCCTCTCCTGCCCTGGCTCTGCCTTCTTGCTGGGCTGGCCGCCACTCATCCCGGCGGTTGAGGTCAGCACTATTAATAGCCAGCTTAATCCTGCGGGAGCTTGGGTGAAGGGAGGAAAGCGCAGAGAATCGCCAAGAAATCAGGGTGCTCAGCCGTCTGCAGGTGTGGACCCAGGGCCCAAGCCTGTGGCTTTCAGTCAGCCCAGTCCGCACCTCTCCCATGGGAGGTCCTGAGAGCACGGGACCATCCTGGGCCCCTGGGATCTCAGAGGCTGGACCTTCCTGGGAGACTCAGTGAGTAGGATGCAGAGGACTCCTTCTCGGGTGGTGGGAATCCCTGGTCTGCTCTGGGGCCCCTGGCTTTTCCCCACGAGAAAAGGCAGCTGGAGCTGGTGAGTAGGGCCCTCTCAGGGCCCTTGTGGACTTTGTAACCCGGCACCTGTAATATGTTTTTCTTAAGGGCTTTGAGGGACTGTAAAGTCTTTTTTATGGAGGGCGGGGAAGGAGGACACAGCAGTTTGCTAAAAGGGGCATTGTGCAGGGCGGGGCCATCCTTTCTGTATCCAGCAGGGGTGTGGAGCACCTGCTGTGCCAGGCACGGTGGGAGGGGTTGGGGTAGCCTGGCGAGGAGTGAGGGCACTACTCAGGCCTCACTGGGCTGCAGCCTGGTCAGTGGGAGATAGATGCCAGTCAGCCAATGGCACAGAGCTGTGAAGGAAAGAAATGGGTCGGGGTCCAGGGTCCTAAGAGCCGACATGGGCACCCAGGGCTCATGTTTGAGCCCAGGGCAGAAGGATAAAGAGGTGACACGGAGGCTGGGGAGCAGGAGGGGCTGTGAGGGACTCAGGCGGGGCTGGGATCCTCACTCCTTGCACCTGCGCCAGCTGTGAGGGAGCCGTGAGGGAGGCTGAGACTGGCACCTGTGGTCTGCCCAGCCATCCGGGGTTTCTGGAGGCCTCACATGCTGTTCTCTGACTGTGGAGGGCATGGTCCCACCTGGCTGCTGCTGGACAGAGGTCGCTGAAGGACAGAGTGGGCAAGCATGCCGCCAGGCAAAGCCTGGAGAAGACGGTGGGGACAGCCAGGGTGCCAGGCACCTTCTTTCTGGGTCTCCCTTTCTTGCAGTGCTTGGAAAGTACTTGGGAAGGCTCGGGAACCCTGAAGTCCCAGAGGAAGCGGTATTAGAATTTTATTTTATTTGATTAATTCTTAATTAATTAATTAATTAATTATTTTTTCGAGATGGAGTCTTGCTCTGTCACCCAGGCTGGAGTACAGTGGGTCGATCTCGGCTCACTGCAACCTCTGCCTCCCAGGTTCAAGTGATTCTCCTGCCTCAGCCTCCTGAGTAGCTGGGATTACAAATGCGTGCCACCGCGCCTGACTAATTTTTTTTTTTTTTTTTTGAGACGGAGTCTCGCTCTGTCGCCCAGGCTGGGGTGCAGTGGCCGGATCTCAGCTCACTGCAAGCTCCGCCTCCCAGGTTCACGCCATTCTCCTGCCTCAGCCTCCCGAGTAGCTGGGACTACAGGCGCCCGCCACCGCGCCCGGCTAGTTTTTTGTATTTTTTAGTAGAGACGGGGTTTCACCGTGTTAGCCAGCATGGTCTCGATCTCCTGACCTCGTGATCCGCCCATCTCGGCCTCCCAAAGTGCTGGGATTACAGGCTTGAGCCACCGCGCCCGGCCAATTTTTGTATTTTTAATAGAGACAGGGTTTCACCAGGTTGGTCAGGCTGATCTTGAACTCCTGACCTCGTGATCCACCCTCCTCGGCCTCCCAAAGTGCTGAGATCACAGGCGTGAGCCAACACGCCCGGCCTAGAGATTTTTTTTTTAAAGTTAATTTAATGGATGTGTTTTGTTTGTTTGTTTGTTTGTTTTTTTGAGACAGAGTTTCACTCTTATTGCCCAAGATAGAGTGCAATGGCGTGATCTCGGCGCATCGCAACCTCCACCTCCTGGCTTCAAGCGATTCTCCTGCCTCAGCCTCCTGAGTAGCTGGAATTACAGGCATGTGCAACCACCCTCGGCTAACTTTGTATTTTTAGTAGAGATGGAGTTTCTCCATGTTGGTCAGGCTGGTCTCGAACTCCCGACCTCCCCACCTGCCTTGGCCTCCCAAAGTGCTGGGATTGCAGGCGTGAGCCAATGTGCCCGGCCTAATGAATGTGGTTGTTTTTTTTTTCTGATTATGAAATTAATACTGTTGGCCGGGCATGGTAGCTCACGCCTGTAATCCCAGCACTTTGGGAGGCTGAGGTGGGTGGATGGATCACTTGAGGTCGGGTTTTAGAGATCAGCCTGGGCAACATGGTAAAACCCCATCTCTACTAAAAATACAAAAATCTGGCCAGGTGCAATGGCTCATGCCTGTAATCCCAGCACTTTGGGAGTCTGAGGTGGGTGGATCACCTGAGGTCAGAAGTTCGAAACCAGCCTGGCCAGTATGGTGAAACTCTATATTAAAAATACAAAAATTAGCTTGTCATGGTGGCCTGTGCCTGTAGTCCCAGCTACTTGGGAGGCTGGGAGAGGATAATTGCTTGATCCGGGGAGGTGGAGGTTGGAGTAAGCTGAGATCGCACCACTGCATTCCAGCCTGAACAACAGAGTGAGACTCTGTCTCAAAAAAAAAAAAAAAAAAAAAAAAAAAAAATTAAAATACAAAAATTAGCCAGGCATGGTGGCACATCCTTATAATCCTAGCTACTCAGGAGGCTGAGGCAGGAGAACTGCTGGAACCCGGAAGGTGGAGGTTGTAGTGAGGTGAGATCGTACCACTGCACTCCAGCCTGGGCAACAGAGCGAGTGACTCCATCTCAAAAAAAAAAAAAAGAATTTAATACTATTGATTATGAAAAATTTTGTATTTTTATATAGGAAAGTATAAAAAGAAAATAGAAACCATCCTGAATCTCCCATACATAGATTAAGCCACATGAATTGCTGGTTTTGGTAAAATATAATTGAACATCAGCAATTTTATATGGCTCAAGCAAATACTAACATTTTGCTGTATTTCCTCAATCATTTTTCACTGACTAAGGACTACTTTGAAAAATGTGGATTTTCAGCTGTAGATGTATTGTTTTAATTTTCATGCTTTTTTTTTTCTTAGACGAAGTCTTTCTCTTTTGCCCAGGCTAGAGTACAGTGGAGTGGGTCTCTGCCTCCTGCTTTCAAATGATGCTTCTGCCTCAGCCTCCTGACTAGCTGGGATTATAGGCGCTTGCCACCACACCCAGCTAATTTTTTGTATTTTTAGTTGAGACGATTTCACCATGTTGGCCAGGCTGGTCTCGAACTCCTGACCTCAGGTGATCCACCCGCCTCAGCTTCCCTAAGTGCCGGGATTACAGGTGTGAGCCACTGCACCTCGCTGATGACACCCCCAAAGTCTAATCAGCCAATTGAATAGACACCAATAATAACATAAGGTAGTTCATTAAAATACAATTTTATGGGCTGGGCACTGTGGCTCACACCTGAAATCCAGCACTTTGGGAGTCCATGGCGGGTGGATCACCTGAAGGTCAGGAGTTCAAGACCAGCCTTGCCAACCTGGTGAAACCATGTCTCCACTAAAAATATAAAAAATTTGCTGGGCGTGGTGGTGGGTACCTGTAATGCCAGCTGTTTGGGAGGCCGAGACAGGAGAATGTCATGAGCCTGGGAGGCAGAGGTTGCAGTGAGCCAAGATCGATTGCACTACAACCTGGGCAACAAGTGAAACTTCATCTCAAACAACAACAACAACCACCCCACAATTTTATGGCCAAGCGCAGTGGCTCACACCTGAAATCTCAGCACTTTGGGAGGCTGAGGCAGGCTGAACACTTGAGGTCAGGAGCACGAGACTAGCCTGGCCAACATGGTGAAACCCTGTCTCTAATAAAAATACAAAAAATTAGCCGATTGTGGTGGTGGGTGCCTGTAATCCCAGCTACTCAGGAGACTGAGGTGCGAGAATCACTGGAACCCGCGAGGTGGAGATTGCAGTGAGCCGAGATCGCACCACTGCACTGAGTGAGATTCCGTCTCAAACACACACACACACACACACACACACACACACAAAATACAATTTTATTAGAATTTATACAATGAGAATCCTAAATATAAGTTCTAAATTGATCTTCTTGTTTTAGATGTTAAATCAGTTAGCAGTAATTTCCAAAGTATAGAAACTTCCAAACTACTCAAATCTACAATGATTCTTTCCATCTTCGACCTCCCTTCCTCTTCCCCGCTCCCCTTCCCCTCACTGGTTACTTTTCTCCTCCTGCCAAATGGGTGTAGAGGCACAAAGAAAGACAGGAGGGACCAGTCACGGTGGCTCACACCTGTAATCCCAGCACTCTGGGAGGCTGAGGAGGATGGATTACCTGAGGTCAGGAGTTCGTGACCAGCCTGGCCAACCTGGTGAAACCCCATCTCTACTAAAAAATACAAAAAATTAGCTGGGCCTGGTGGTGAGCATCTGTAATCCCAGCTACTTGGTAGGCTGAGGCAGGAGAATCGCTTGAACCTGCTAAGTGGAGGTTGCAGTGAGCTGAGATTGCGCCACTGTACTCCAGCCTGGTGACAGAGGAAGACTACATCTCAAAAAAAAAAGAAAGAGGAGGTCGGGCTCACTGTCCCGTGGGCCTGGTAACTGGGACAGAGCTGCCCTGAAGGGAGACAGGAGTGTTGGGGGGATGGGCATGAGCTGGGTTTTGGCTGCGTTAATTTCAAGGTATTAGTGACGTCAGGCAGCACTTGGATAGAGGAATCTGGAGGGCACGGGAGAGGACAGGGCTGCAGAGATTTATCTGGGACACTTGTACACTTGTATTTAAAGTTTCTAGGCAAGGGACCAGGGGTACAGACTGAGTTCTGAGTGTCTCCAGCATTAAGTGGTCAGGGAAAAGCAGCGGCCCCCTGAGGTCAGGAGCACTGGGAGGGCAGAAAGGGCTTCTGGGGGAAAGGAGGGAGTGACTGTTGGTCAGCAGGTCATCTGAGAATAACACTCCACCATGAGAGGTCGTTGGTGACCTTGACCAGAGGTCTTTGGCCCGGGGAGGGGAAGATTCTACCAGGACAAAAAGATGTCCCCTCTGGACAGACAAATTAGAAAAAAGCAAAAACAGCCCAGGGACCCAAAGCTCACCCTGCAGAGGGTGACTGACTGGCCCCTCAGGCTGGAACCTCCGTACGGAACCCCAGTTGGCCAGTCATCAGCTGGTGCCCAAAGCTCAACTTGCAGAGGAGGGGTGCACGTGTACACGGTGCCCAGGGCTGCACACCTACAAGGTACCTGTCGTGCGGCTGGCCGCCACCCGAGGGTGCACACACAGAGCAGTGGATCCCACCAAGGGGCCTCAGAGAGGAGGCGGGGGACTAAGAGTGGTATTAAGACCCTGCTCAGGGAATCAGCTCATCTCATCGGCAGCAGGGCTGTTTCCACTTTAAGAGAGGCTGCCAGGCGGGACGCGGTGGCTCACATCTGTAATCCCAGCACCCTGGGAGGCCGAGGCAGAAGGATCACTTGAGGTCAGGAGTTCGAGACCAGCCTGGCCAACATGGCAAAACCCCGTCTCTACTAAAAATGCAAAATTAGCCGGGTATGGTGGTGCGCACCCAGCTACTCAGGAGGCTGAGACAGGAGAATCGTTTGAACCCAGGAGGTGAAGGTTGCAGTGAGCTGAGATTGTACCACTGCACTCCAGCCTGGGCCACTCCAGCCTGGGCTACAGAGCGAGACTCTGTCTCAAAAAAAATAAAGAGAGAGGCCACCAGCCTTTCACTGTGAGGGAACGTTTCATTGGTCAGGATTTGGTCTGAGCCTGTGGAGTAATTAGGGATGTGAATGTAGTGGGGAGGTTGTTTTCTGACTTTGGGGGTCTGAACCAGGTTCTGCTCACTGAACCTTGTCAAAGGACACACCCCCATTCCCTGGGGCTCACTCTGTGGCACTGGAAGGCACAGATGGCCCTTGTCCACCCTGGAGACTCTCACCAGCTTCTCTTTCTTCTCTTAATTTTGTTTTCCCCCTTAATTTTGTCTGTTTTGTTTTTAAATTATAAAAGTAAAATATGCCCATCAAATATAACAATATGGAAGGGTATACAGAGAGGTATAATAGCCTCCTTCCCAAACTCCAAATACCCTCAAAGGCGACCGCTCTTATTGCTTCCGGACACTTCCAGGGCAGTTGAAGCCTACACACCCGCTTTGTTTCTGTGCAAGCAGGTGGCTCCATGCATTCCGATCTGTGACTTACTCTTTCACTAATAGCGTATTTTGGATTTCGTTCCGCACTTCATTCATCCACCTCCGCCATGTTCTGCCTTGAGTAGCTGTGGCCCCTTTTGAGTCCCTGTGACCTGCCGCTATTTCTTTAGGTTTTTTCTGGTTTAGGGCTGTTAAAAAGAATGTTGCCGGCCGGGCGCGGTGGCTCACGCCTGTAACCCCAGCACTTTGGGAGGCCGAGGCGGGCGGATCACAAGGTCAGGAGATCGAGACCACGGTGAAACCCCGTTTCTACTAAAAATACAAAAAATTAGCCGGGCGCGGTGGCGGGCGCCTGTAGTCCCAGCTACTCAGGAGGCGGGCGCCCCGGGAGGCGGAGCTGCAGTGAGCCGAGATTGCCCAGCACTACTCAGAGCGAGACTGAGGCAGGGGATGGCTCAAGCCTGTAACCCACTTTGGGAGGCGGAGGGCTTGCAGACCATCCTGTAACACGAGCCCGAGATTGCGCCACTGCACTCCAGCTACTGGGTGAGACAGAGCCCGAGGGAGGCTTTGCAGTGTCTGAGATCCGGCCACTGCACTCCAGCCTGGGCGACAAAAAAAAAAAAAAAAAAAAAAAAAAAAAAAAAAAAAATGTTGCCAAGAGCCCCTTTCTCTTGTGTCTTTTGTGAAGGTTGCCTCTCCCTAGGGTAAGTTCCTAGAAGTGGACCTTCCAAGTCCAAGGTTAGGAACCCTTGATTTTGTGACATCCTGACCAACTGGCCCCCTGAAATGTTGTACCCTTTTACCTGGCCACCAACCAGATACGTGTGAGGGCCTGTCTGTCTTCCCCATCCTCTGCCATAACTGGGCATTACCAGGCTTTTTAGAGGGTGCCCATCTGAAAGGGGGTACAGGTTGGGCATCCCGAATCCAAAAATCCAAAATCCCAAATGCTCCAAAATCCAAAACTTTTTGAGTACCAACATGATGCTCAAAAGAAAAGCTCGCTGGAGCGTTGTGTAGTTCAGATTTTCAGATTTGGGGTGCTCAATGGTGTATATTCTGCGAATATTCCAAAATCCAAAAAAAATCAGAAATCTGAAACACTTCTGCTCCCCAGTGAGGAATAAGGGATACTCAGCCTGTCAACGCTGCCTTGCTTTAATTCCCATCCCCATGTGGTGACATCGTTTAGCTGGATGCCCAGGCCCTTCCAGGCACTGTCTTTCTCGAGGGCACTCCTGTATGGACAGCCTCCAGCAGGTACAGAGGCCTGGGGACAGACCCCGGGGTCCTGGCCTGGCCCGCTGCCGCCCTGCTGGAGGGCCTCACAGATCTCATGAACTTGTTGGCTCATCTCTAGGAAGATACTGGGGAATTTTCTTTTTTCTTTTTTTTTTTTTGAGGCAGACTCTCGTCGTCTCCCAGGGGGAGTGCAGTGGCGCAATCTCGGCTCACTGCAGGCTCCGCCTCCCAGGGTCACGCCATCCTCCTGCCTCAGCCTCCAGAGTAGCTGGGACTACAGGCGCCCACCACCACACCCGGCTAATTTTTTTTTTGATATTTTTAGTAGAGACGGGGTTTCACCGTGTTAGCCAGGATGGTCTCGATCTCCTGACCTCGTGATCCGCCTGCCTCGGCCTCCCAAAGTGCTGGGATTACAGGCGTGAGTCACAGCAACCGGCCGATACTGGGGAATTTTCTTTTTTTCTTTTTTTTTTTTGAGACAGAGTCTGGCTCTGTCGCCCAGGCTGGAGTGCAGTGGCACGATCTCAGCTCACTGCAAGCTCCGCCTCCCGGGTTCATGCCATCTCCTGCCTCAGCTTCCCGAGTAGCTGGGACTACAGGCACCCGCCACCTCGCCCGGCTAGTTTTTTGTATTTTTTAGTAGAGACGGGGTTTCACCGTGTTAGCCAGGATGGTCTTGATCTCCTGACCTTGTGATCCGCCCGTCTCGGCCTCCCAAAGTGCTGGGATTACAGGCGTGAGCCATGACGACCGGCCGATACTAGGGAATTTTCAGTCGAGTCCAGCCATGGCTCTGTCTGGCAATGCGCTAAACGTTTTTCGACCAGAACCTGTAGTGGGAAACACATATATCATTGCCCCGGCATGTGTGTGAAAAACTTTCACAACGCAGTGCTCGGCCCCATCACGTGGGGTGTATTGTGAGAATTTTTACTTTAGTCATGAGACCTTGCATTCTCTCTGTTCTCCCTAAGAGGCCCTTAGAAGTTGTGACAGCCCATCTTGGGCTGGGGGATTTTCTGTGGCCTTAAAGACCTGGCAAACATCCTCCACCGAGGGCATTTAGGATGAGTTCTTTAGTCCCCAGAGCGAGGCGCTTGGACTGTGAAGGGGAAGCCCTGCAGAAGACCCTGACTTGACCTTCCCAGATTTCCGGGGCCTTTCTTCCTAGGCTGCTCCAAACCTGCGCTCCTGCGAGTCGGGCACGGCACACAGGATTCATCCCACCTAGACTGTGGACCCGGCCCTTCTCGGCTGGCCCCTGTTGCCACTCGCTGGGGTTGGGGCCATAAGAGCAGGGTGTGGCCTTCAAAAACGGGTCTGGGAAGACCCACCACCCCACAGGGTTTCTGTGGAGGGTCCTGTCCCACCTCAGCCTCCTTCCCTCACTTTGGGTTGAGGGGGCGGCCCCTCTCTGACTGTAGTCTCTGCCCCACCTAATCACAGCGCTTGGCCGCTCTGTGCCTTTGTCAGTTTGGGTCTTTCCCCTCCCCAAGAGTCCCAGAAGCCCCTGATAAGTGGCACCAGGCAGGGTCTTTTTTTCTTTTTTTTTTTTTTTTTTTTTTTTTTTTATGGGAGAGAGTCTTGCTCTGTTGCCCAGGCTGGAGTGCAGTGGCGCGATCTCGGCTCGCTGCAACCTCTGCCTCCTGGGTTCAAGCAATTCTCCTGCCTCAGCCTCCCGAGTAGCTGGGACTACAGGTGTGTACTACCTTGCCTGGCTAATTTTTGTATTTTTAGTAGAGACAACCATGTTGTCCAGGCTGCTCTCAAACTCCTGGCCTCAAGCAATCTGCCTGCTTCAGCCCCGCAAGGCGCTGGGATTACAGGTGTGAGCCACCGCTCCCAGTGTTGCCATTTTTATCCTATTTGTTTGTTTATTTATTTATTTATTTTTGAGATGGAGTCTCGCTCTGTCACCCAGGCTGGAGTGCAGTGATGCAATATTGGCTCACTGCAAGCTCCACCTCCCGGGTTCACGCCATTCTCGTGCCTCAGCCTCCCGAGTAGCTGGGACTACAGGTGCCCGCCACCACACCTGGCTAATTTTTGTATTTTTTTTTTTTTAGTAGAGACGGGGTTTCACTATGTTAACCAGGATGGTCTCGGTCTCCTAACCTCATGATGCGCCCGCCTCGGCCTCCCAAAGTGCTGGGATTATAGGCTTGAACCACCATGCCCGGCCCTCATTTTTATCCTATTTAAACAAGTAGTCCTGGCCTGGCATGGTGGCCTATGCCTGTATCCCCAGCACTTTGGGAGGCTGAGACGGGAGGACTGCTTGAGCCAGGAGTTTGAGACCAGGCAGAGCAACATAGTGAGACCCATTTCTACAAAAAATAAAAAGAGTTAGCCGGGCATGGTGGAGCACACCTGTGGTCTCAGCTACTCGGAAGGCTGAGGTGGGAGGATCTCTTGAGCCCAGGAGTTGGAGGCTGCAGTGAGCTATGATTGTGCCACTGCACTCCAGCCTGGGTAACAGAGCTAGACCCTGTCCTTCCCCCACAAAAAAAAAGAAAAACAAAAAAGCAGTCCTTAACGAAATGCTTTTAAAAATGACTTTTAGTTTTCCTTTTCATAAAAGCAATGTCCGTTTGTAGTAGAAATGTCAGGAAAGTTGCAAAAGAGAAAAACCGCCATGACCCCATCCTGGTGACCTATGACCCTACATCTAGAATTAATGTTTTGGTTGAGGGAGTCTCATGACTGGCCTCTGGACTCTTGTCTGACCTGCTTCTTTGGCCCACAGGGAAGTCCCACCTGGCCATCGTGCAGAAGGTAAACAACGAGGGTGAGGGTGACCCCTTCTACGAGGTCCTGGGCCTGGTCACCCTGGAGGACGTGATCGAGGAGATCATCAAGTCGGAGATCCTGGATGAGTCCGACATGTACAGTGAGTCCAGCCCTCCACAGGCTCAGGACCCCTTTCCTTCTTGGATCAAAGCCTGGTGTCCCTAGCTGGAAGGGCCATAGTGCAGGACACAGGAGGCCTAGCATCCCGAGGCCCGGTGGCCAGGTGCCCTGCACTGGCCGCGGTGAGCAGGGAGCAGGTTACTGAGAGCATTGCCCGGAGGCTACCTTCACCCTCGGCCTCTGTGCCTTGGGGACCTGCCAGCCAGAGCCCGCTGCTCCTGCGTGGGACTAGGGGCTGGAGAGCAGGAGCTGCGGGGCGGGTCTCTTCCTGAGTCCTCTGGGGTCTGTGTTCTCAATTCCACGCTCTTCGTCCGGCAGCTGACAACCGAAGCCGGAAGCGGGTGTCTGAGAAGAACAAGCGCGACTTCTCCGCCTTCAAGGATACGGACAGTGAGCTCAAAGTGAAAATCTCCCCGCAGCTCCTCCTGGCTGCTCATCGCTTCCTAGCCACAGGTAGGAGCGTGAGGAGGACCTTCCGGTCTTGGTGGAAATACGGTCACAGGGGGAGAAGTCCTGGGTCTCTGGCTACTTTTCCCTCATAGGACGAGGGCTGCAGCAGGTGAGGGGTGCAGAGACAACACAGCCACCCCTGGAAGGGGCCAGGTGCCTACTCCACCCCCGGGGATCTCCCTGCGATTCGTTTGCCATTAATGGGCAGCTACTGCAAACTTCTAGGAAGCATCCCGGTTATTATAGTTAATAGTTTGGGAAATAATGACTAAGCACTATGGCTCACACCTGTAATCCCAACACTTTGGGAGGCCAAGGGAGGAGAATTGCATGAGCCCAGGAGTTCGAGACCAGCCTGAGCAACATGGCAAGACCCCATCTCTACAAAAAATCCAAAAGCCAGGCATGGTGGTGCCCTCATGTAGTCCCAGCTACTCAGGAGGCTGTGGGATGGGACAGTTGCATGCCTGTGGTCCCAGCTACTCAGGAGGCTGAGGTGGGAGGACCGCTTGAGCCCAGGAGTTTGAAGCTGCAGTGAGTTCTGAATGCGCCACTGCACTCAGCCTGGGCCACAGAACAAGATTCTGTCTCAAAAACAACAAAAAAGAAAATAACCACTGAGGTGGGCCCCTAGGCTGGCCAGGCCCATCAGGGCTTGTGGAACGGGAAGAAGGGATCCTTCCCCTTCTGCAGGCCTGCTGGGTGCGGCTGAACCCCTCGTGCGCTCACCCACTCTGAGGAGCTTGCGTCCAGCTCTGCTCTCATCTCTCCAGCCCTCGCCTCTGCAGACGTGTGCTGGTTCCCGCAGGAATTCACCTCTAGTTCAGAGACATTTCTCTTTTCCGCCCTGATTCAAAGCTCCGTTGGGGACTTGGGTGACAGGTTCTGTTCTGCCCGCTCTGCCCCCTCCCCCACCCCACCCAATTCATCTTTCTTCCCACCCCTTACTTGCTAAAGGGATGGTAATTCCCTCTCCATTATTTTTCCTGTGGGATATCGATGCTGATGCAATAATTATAGTCACATAGACTAAGTGCTGTCCACGTGCTATCCCATTCGCCCTCACAACCACCCTGTGAAGCTTTTACCCCCATATTACAGATGAGGAAACTGAGATGCGGGTTATGTAATTTGCCCAAGGTCACGTGCTTTTCTTGCAGGAGCTACTGTTCAAGCCCGGGCAGGCAGGCAGGCAGCCTCGGGTCTAACCAGTCAGAAGCCAAGCGTGCTCCCTCCCCAGGGAGATACAGAACTGAGGGCCGGCCGAGCAGGGAGGGAGTCTGACCACAGCGCGGCTACTGTGGTTGGGGTGGACGCACAGTGGTGATCAAGCTTTAGGGCCACCTGGCCAGCCCCGTGTAAGGTCTCCTCTCTGTCCTCCTACAGAGGTCCCCCAGTTTAGCCCCTCCCTGATATCGGAGAAGATCCTGCTGCGGCTGCTCAAGTACCCAGATGTCATTCAGGAACTCAAGTTTGATGAGCATAATAAGTACTACGCCCGCCATTACCTGTACACCCGAAATAAGCCGGCCGACTACTTCATCCTCATTCTGCAGGTGAGCCCACTCAGCCCTGGGCCTGCCGCCTGCTCCCCCTGGCACCGCAGCACCCCTCGGGCCCTCTGTCCCACCTGCTGCGGAGGTGCATGGCTTCCCGGCCTGGGGAGCCTGCCGCCTGCCCTCGAGCCCCACCTGCCCCACGTGGCTGTGCTCTCCCAGACAGGATGAAGGAGAGGCTGTGCTCTCCCTTAATCCCACAGGTCAGGCCCCTGAGCTCTCCAGGGCTCCAGTACCGGCCCCTCCTCCTGCCCCACCATCCCTTGTTCCTTACTCCCCATCCTGCCTCATCCTTTCTTTCCTCCCTCACTCTGTCTCTAACCCCAGCCCTGTGTGTTTTCAGGGGAAGGTGGAGGTGGAGGCAGGGAAGGAGAACATGAAGTTTGAGACGGGCGCCTTTTCCTACTATGGGACTATGGCCCTGACCTCGGTCCCCTCTGGTGAGTTGTTGGGCAGGGTCTGTGCTGCACTCTGGCCCCCTGCAGCTGGGGAGCCGTGGACAGACACCAGAACTGAGCGTGGGCCCGAGAGCTCATAGCCAGTTGGCTGGGGCAGAGGGAGGCTTGTGAGGTGGGAGCCGCCAGGGCCTGTGGGTGGTATGGAGGAGCGGAGGGAGCTGCCCCTTTGGATGGAGTCCAGAAACTGGAGGGGAAGAGAGGAGAGAGGGATTTTAGAGCAAAGGCCAGGAGGCAGTGGAGGGCATGTCCAGAGGTGGTGAGGAGACCAGTCTGCCTGGGGAGGAGGCCTGTGGGGAGGAAGGCCCAGGGCCCTGCTCCTGAGGACAGGAGGGGAGTCTGGGCGTCCAAAGTGCCTGAGGTCAGGAGCCAGGCGAGGGCCTGTTTGCCAGGGCAGGCTACAGATGGGTTTGGCTTTCCGAGGGACGCGGCTACTGGGTTTTGGTTAGAGGTCAGCTCCGATGGAATAAAGGGCCTTGGGGACAGACAGAAGGGAGACTGGGCACCCCCTGAGAGGTGTGATGGAAGGTGTGGGGACGCGCCGCTCTGGCCGCCCCAGTGCCCTCTCCGGTGCTGAGTGGCTCAGGCTTTCCCCGCAGAGCCCCGCAGACAAAGCCCTGCAGGCCCAGGCCTCGCCAGCTCATCTCCTCGCTCCTCTCCAGCCTTCGGTCCTGGGGCGAGGCTGCTGCAGGGTAGAGAGAGAAAGTCCACTTTGGTGCTGGAGAACAGGCCACGCCAGTGGGGTACAAGCTGCAGTTCCCAGAGCAGCTCTGTGCTGTGCCTCATTGTCCTTTGACAGAAAGGACCCCGAGGGGGCATGGGGGTAGGGCACCCATGAATATTGACACCCAGCTCAGCTTACCCACCGTGTCGTCGGCCCCTCCACCAGATGAGTGGGGTATGGCAGGCTCCCTGGGCAGGGGACAGACAGGGCCCCAGAGAGGGGCTCTGAGCAGGTGGACCCTGCCAGATGCCTGAGGCCTGGGGAGGACTTCCTGTGCCTCCAAGAGCAGCTGTTCTCTGTTCAGCTTGAGGAAATCTCGTTCAGAAGGGCGGGCAGGCACGGGAGGCCTCCCCCAGGCACTGCTTGTGCAATGAAGCCTCGGAGGCCTGGTCCCTCCACCCGTAGTCTCTCTGTTCCCACTTAGTGTGGCCAGAAGGGAGGGGAGATGACTGGGCATACTCAGCCAGCTTCTGCCCATCTCCGCACAGGGCTCATTGCTGTGCCCTGAGCACCCTTCCCATCAGAGCCACGTCCCTTTCTCCACTGGGCCCGTCTCTGCCCAAAGCAGCCTGGCCCCGTCAGGTCTGCCTCTGTCCTGTGCCTGTGGCTCCGTGTCCTGTCTCCTGACTGTGCCCATCACTGACCTTCTCTTTTGCTCCAGTGCCTTCAGTCCAGGTCGGGTGTCCGCCTGGCAAGCGGAACTCCCTGCTGTGCTGGCTCACAGGTAACGTGGCATGGCTGAGGGGCACGCTGCCGCCTGCTGCCTGAGCCTGCACACTGCGGCTGCATTAACCTCCCCGCAGGGACCGGGCGCCGCCTGTTCAGTGTTGGCCGCCCGACCTCAGTGGCTCCGACCTCAGTGGCTCTGCTTGGCTGGGGCCCAATTTCTGGGCAGCTTTGCTGCCTCAGCTCTAGAAGGGGCCCCCAAAGTCTCTTAGTCCTTGAGATCACACACCCATAGACACATACACACAGAGACACACAGAGAGATACCACACACAGATATACACACCCACAACACACACACACACACACACACAGAGATACCACACACAGATATACACACAGACACACAGAGACATACCACACACCACACACAGATATACACACCCACAGACACACACACACACACACACAGTGAGATACACACACAGATATACACACCCACAGAGACAGATACACACACAGATATACACACCCACAGACACACACACACACACAGAGACAGATACCACACACAGATATACACACCCACAGACACACACACACACACAGAGACAGATACCACACACAGACATACACACCCACAGACACACACACACACACAGACAGATACCACACACAGATATACACACCCACAGACACACACACACACAGAGACAGAGAGATACCACACACAGATATACACACCCACAGACACACATACACACACAGACAGATACCACACACAGATATACACACCCACAACACACACACACACAGACACACAGAGAGATACCACACACAGATATACACACCCACAGACACACATACACACAGACACACAGAGAGATACCACACACAGATATACACACCCACAACACACACACACACACACAGGGAGATACCACACACAGATATACACACCCACAGACACACACACACACACACACACAGTGAGATACCACACACAGATATACACACCCACAGACACACACACACAGTGAGATACCACACACAGATATACACACCCACAGACACACACACACAGAGACACACAGTGAGATACCACACACAGATATACACACCCACAGACACACACACACACAGACACACAGACAGATACCACACACAGATATACACACCCACAGACACACACACACACACACACACACACACACACACACAGATATACACACCCACAACACACACACACAGACAGAGATACCACACACAGATATACACACCCACAACACACACACACACACACAGAGACAGATACCACACACAGATATACACACCCACAACACACACACACACACAGACACACAGATACCACACACAGATATACACACCCACAACACACACACACACACACAGACACACAGATACCACACACAGATATACACACCCACAACACACACACACACCACACACAGATATACACACCCACAGACACACACACACACACACACAGATATACCACACACAGATATACACACCCACAGACACACACACACACACACACAGACACACACACACACACACAGACACACACACACACACACAGAGACACACAGAGAGATACCACACACAGATATACACACCCACAGACACACACACACACAGAGACAGATACCACACACAGATATACACACCCACAACACACACACACACACACACAGATACCACACACAGATATACACACCCACAACACACATACACACAGAGACAGATACCACACACAGATATACACACCCACAGACACACATACACACAGACACACACAGTGAGATACCACACACAGATATACACACCCACAGACACACACACACACAGACACACAGAGAGATACCACACACAGATATACACACCCACAACACACACACACAGAGACACACACACACAGACAGAGAGATACCACACACAGATATACACACCCACAACACACACACACAGAGACACACACACAGACACACACAGATACCACACACAGATATACACACCCACAGACACACACACACACACACACACAGAGATACCACACACAGATATACACACCCACAACACACACACACACAGACAGAGAGATACCACACACAGATATACACACCCACAACACACACACACACACACACAGACACACAGTGAGATACCACACACAGATATACACACCCACAACACACACACACACACACACACACAGATACCACACACACAGACAGAGAGATATACACACAGATACACACACACACACACACACACACACAGAGAGATACCACACACAGATATACACACCCACAACACACACACACACACACACACACACACACAGAGAGATACCACACACAGATATACACACCCACAGACACACACACACACAGAGACAGAGATACCACACACAGATATACACACCCACAACACACACACACACAGAGACACACACACACACAGAGACACACACACACACACACAGACATACACACACACAGACACACAGAGACACAGAGAGACACACACACACACACACACAGAGACACACACACACAGAGACACACACACACACAGAGACACACACACACAGAGACACACACACACACACAGAGATACCACACACAGATATACACACCCACAACACACACACACACACACACAGAGATACCACACACAGATATACACACCCACAACACACACACACACACAGACAGAGAGATACCACACACAGATATACACACCCACAACACACACACACACAGACACCACACACAGATATACACACCCACAGACACACACACACACACACACACAGAGAGATACCACACACAGATATACACACCCACAACACACACACACACACACACAGACACACACAGAGATACCACACAACACACACACACACACACAGAGACACAGATATACATACACCCATAGCTACATACACACACAGATATACACACCCACAACACACACACACACAGAGAGACACACAGTGAGATGCCACACGCAGAGACACAGATACCTACACCCATAGCTACATACACACAGACACACAAGAGATCCACATACCCAGAGAGACATACAGAGATACCACACAGAGACACATACCCATAGACACACACACAGAGACACCCCATATAGAAACTCACACGCAGATACACACAACCACACACACCCATAGACACACCAGGATACACATACACACACAGAAACACACACCCATAGGCACACACACAAAGAGACAAACACAGATACACACACCCATGGACATACAGACACACACAGAAACACCCACCCATAGGCATACACACACACACGCACACACAGGTATATATACACAGATACGCCTATAGACGCACAAACACAGAGACGCACAGATACCACACACAGACACAGATACACACACCCACAGACGCACACAAAGATACTACACACAGAAACACACACCCATAGGATACATACACACACACACACGTAGACACACAGGTATACCCATAGGCACAGATACACCTATAGGTACACACAATACACAGAGACAAACACAGAGACGCACAGATACCACCCACAGACACACACATACACACACAGAGGATAGGCTGGGAGTGGAGGGTTGCTCCTGGCCCAGCCAAGTGAGCGCCGGCCAGCCTGCTGCCCTCCACGGCCAAGAGCAGGTGCACCCCAGCGGTAAGCACTTCCTGTTCCAGGCCACCCACACACCGTGGCAGGGTGACTTGTCATCTCATCAGCTTTCTCTAAAAGACTTTCCAACTTTCTTCATAAGCTTCGCTTCCCGTTCAGCTGCTGGCCCAGTAGGCAACTGCGAGGCCATGAGGGGCACGGCCCCGGGTCAGACTGCCCACTCAAGAGCCACCTCCACAGTTGCTGGCTAAACAATCGTCTCTGTCCCTGCTTTCCCCTCTGTGAAATGGGAACAATGCATGGACCCCCTTCATAAGAGTTATCAGGAGAGTACGTGAGAGAATTGATGTAAAAATGTTGCGTTAGAGCTCAATTATTATTATTTCTGTTTTTTCCTGATGACAATGAAAATGCGGCGTTCCAACCAGCAAGTCTGAGGAAAGGCCAGTGCCGCGTGCTGCTTCTGGTCTCGGACGTGTCACGCTCCTGACGCCTGTCCGGGGAGTCGGTGGGGATAGGGTCAGACTCGTTCAGCTTGAGGCTTGCTGGGATTCCCGTGTGCACCCAGGCTGCAGAGGGCACAGGACGGTGCTGGTCTCGCCAGGTGTGGCCTGTGCCCATCAGGAGCAGCACCAGCATCTTTCAGCTCCTCACACCCCAACAGCCCTAAAAACCCATCACCTCAGCCCAGGGATTTCCATTTTACATTTGTACAGCTGGGCCTTCTTCCGTCTGGACTGTTCCAAGGTACAGTCTGCTATTTTGGCCCTCTGTTTAACAAATAAATAAGTACGCGGTGGCTCACGCCTGTAATCCCAGCACTCTGGGAGGCCGAGACGGGCGGATCACGAGGTCAGGAGATCGAGACCATCCTGGCTAACACGGTGAAACCCCGTCTCTACTAAAAAATACAAAAAACTAGCCGGGCGAGGTGGCGGGCGCCTGTAGTCCCAGCTACTCGGGAGGCTGAGGCCGGAGAATGGCGTGAACCCGGGAGGCGGAGCTTGCAGTGAGCTGAGATCCGGTCACTGCACCGCAGCCTGGGGCACAGAGCGAGACTCCGTCTCAAAAAAAAATAAAATAAATAAATAAATAAATAAATAAATAAATAAATAAGTAGATGAAAAGGTAACTTAGAAGCAGTTACTCCCTGTCCCTTTCAAACCTCCTCAGTGTGACCTCGGCCTCCCTCCCCTCCTCTGGGCTCACTCTGGTTTCATGGATGACCAGGAGGTGATGCACCCGTGATGTGAATCCTGACAGCAGGTGTGTCCTCACTGATTAATTCTCACCTCATGTATGTTCCTGGGGGTCTTTATTGTAAATAATACCATGATATAAACTTTTTTTTTTTTGAGACGGAGTCTCGCTCTGTCGCCCCCAGTGGCGGGATCTCGGCTCACTGCAAGCTCCGCTTCCCAGGTTCACGCCATTCTCCCGCCTCAGCCTCCGGAGTAGCTGGGACTACAGGCGCCGCCACCACGCCCGGCTAATTTCTTTTTTTCGTATTTTTAGTAGAGACGGGGTTTCACCGTGTTAGCCAGGATGGTCTCGATCTCTTGACTTTGTGATCCGCCCGCCTCGGCCTCCCAAAGTGCTGCGATTACAGGCTTGAGCCACCGTGCCCGGCCAATATAAACTTTTTTACGCAAAAAAGCAAAAAGCTTTCCCTGTGTTTAAGGTTATGTCCTTAGGATATCCTTTCAACAATGAAATTACCAGGTCAAAACCTTGCAGTTTTTGTTTTACTTATTTTTTGTTTTACTCATAAAAGTAAGGTAGCTGATTGGGAAAATAGAAAAAAGTCTTGAAAAAATTAAAAAGCATCACAATTTCATCACTCAAAGACAAAATGGATTTTGGCGAATTTTTTCTAGGACCTCTGTTTTTTTGTTTGTGTTAAGAGACACGCTTTCTCTGTCACCCAGGCTGGAGAGCAAACAGTGGTGCAGTCATAGCTCACTGCAGCTTCAACCTCACGAGCTCAAGCAACCCCTCCCACCTCAGCCTCCCAAGTAGCTGGGACTACAGGCAGGTGCCACCATGCTGGGAAATTTTTTCTTTTCTTAACTTTTTGTAGAGATGGGGGTCTCACTCTGTTGTCCAGGCTGGTCTCAAACTCCTAGACTCCCCCGCCTCAGCCTCTCAAAGCACTGGGATTACAGGCGTGAACCACTGCACCTGGCCAGACCTCTAATCTTAATAGGTCACGTCACTAATTTTTTTTTTTTTTTTTTGATATGGAGTCTTGCAATACCCAGGCTGGAGTGCAGCGGTGTGATCTTGGCTCACTACAACCTCCACTTCCCGGGTTCAAGTGATTCTCCTGCCTCAGCTTCCCAAGTAGCTGAGACTACAGGTGTGCGCCACCACTCCCAGCTAATTTTTTTTTTTTTTTTTTTTTTGAGGTGGAGCCTTGGCCCCGTTGCCCAGGCTGGAGTGCAATGGCGTGATTTCGGCTCCCTGCAACCTCCACCTCCCAGGTTCAAGCAACTTTCCTGCCTCAGCCTCCCGAGTAGCTGGGATTACAGGCATGCACCACCACCCCTGGCTAATTTTTTGTATCTTTAGTAGAAATGAGGGTTCACCATGTTGGCCAGGCTGGTCTTGAACTCCTGACCTCATGATCTACCCGCCTCGGCCTCCCAACCTGCTTGGGTTATAGGCGTGAGCCACTGCACCTGGCCAAATTTTGTATTTTTAGTAGAGACAAGGTTTTGCCATATTGGCCAGGCTGGTCTTAAACTCCTGACATCAGGTGATCCGCCTGCCTTGGCCTCCTAAAGTGCTGGGATTATGGGTGTGAGCCATCACACTCGGCCCATGTCACTAATTTGTGTTGGTTTTAAATTCAGTTTCTTGGCCAGGCTTGGTGGCTCATTCCTGTAATCCTAGCACTTTGGGAGGCTGAGGCAGGAGGATCGCTTGAGCCCAGGAGTTTGAGACCAGCCTAGGTAACATAGCGAGACCCTTTAAAAAATAATAATAATAAAATAAATTCAGTTTAAAAAGAAAATAGTTTATTTTAAAAATAAAATTCAGTTCCTGTTTCTAGAGTGTTAGGAAGCATTAATTAAAAGCATTCCATCATTCAGATAGCTAATGTGAAGTATTAAGTAATACCCCTAGTATTTCTGCTTTTCCTAGAACCTAATCAGAGGTGTTACTCGTTAGATGCTTGCACATGATCCTCTAATGATCCTCTAAAATATTTCCTGTTCCTGCATTGGAATACCACGACTTCATCATAGAATGGCCAGTTTCCGGAGAAACTATATATAAAAATTAGGTCGGGCGCGGTGGCTCACGCCTGTAATCCCAGCACTTTGGGAGGCCGAGGCGGGCGGATCACAAGGTCAGGAGATCGAGACCACGGTGAAACCCCGTCTCTACTAAAAATACAAAAAATTAGCCGGGCGCGGTGGCGGGCGCCTGTAGTCCGAGCTACTCAGGAGGCTGAGGCAGGAGAATGGCGTGAACCCAGGAGGCGGAGCTTGCAATGAGCCGAGATCGCGCCACTGCACTCCAGCCTGGGCGACAGAGCGAGACTCCGTCTCAAAAAACAAAACAAAACAAAACAAAATTAAAGCTTAAGCACAAAGATAGAGTATTACTCAGTTTAGTCTCACTTAGTTAAAAATTGTATTGGTCATTGAGTCACTAGATCCAGTATGTTTGTTCTCTTCACTTGGCAATTTGTTAGAATGGCTAACTTAGTAACTTAGTAGTTAACAAAGCGAATCAGCTTAGTCGGCTTCCTGTTGGTTTAAAACGATCCTGCATGCCTTCACAATTAACTTCTTTGTGTATCTCATGGTTTCCTAAGTGTTCTCAAAAAACAAGTTAATGATATACAGCAATGTATATTATTTGAACAAGCAGTTTGTTTTTCAAAATTAGAAGCCGTTCTTCCTTATTGGAGATTGCTACAACTCTGCCTCATGAGAGGGAAGTGCCTGCCACCCCCACGGGCCAGGCGGGCTGGGTGGCAGGTGGAAGTGGGTAGGGCTGTGTTTCATGCTGAGTAGGTTACGTGCAAAACACACTTTTGACTCCAAAAAAGCATTTTCTTTTCTTGGCGGGGGGCCGGGGGGGACAGAGCGTAGTGGTGCAATCTTGGCTCATTACCACCTCTGCCTCCCAGGCTCAGGTGACCCTCCCCGCTCAGCCACCCAAGGAGCTGGGGCCACAGGCAAGAGCCACTACGCCTGGCTAATTTTTGTCTTTTTTGTAGAGATGGGGTTTTGCTGTGTTGCCCAGGCTGGTCTTGAACTCAGGCTCAAACAATTCAATCTCCCCACATCGGCCTCCTAAAGTGCTTACAGATGTGAACCACCTCACCCAGTCCCCGCCCGATAAGAGCATTTTAAGAGGTGACAGGGCTGGCAGGGTGTAGTGGCTCACACCTGTAATTCCAGCACTTTGGGAGGTTGAGGCAGGCGGATCACCGTCAGTCAGGAGATCGAGACCATCCTGGCTAACAGTGAAACCCCGTCTCTACTAAAAATACAAAAAACATTAGCCAGGCATGATGGCACGTGCCTGGCCGACAGAACGAGACTCCGTCTCAAAGAAAAAGAAAAAAGAAAAGAAAGAAAGAAAAAACAATAATCTAGGCATGGTGGTGGGCACCTGTAATTCCAGCTACTCAGGAGGCTAAGGCAGTAGAATCACTTGAACCTGGGAGGCGGAGGTTGCAGTGAGCCAAGATCGTGCCACTGCACTCCAGCCTGGGTGACAGAACAAGACTGTCTCAAAAAAAAGGTGTGACAGGGCATCTTATGTGTGGGGTGTGTATTCACAATGAGAGAGTGCAAACTATACATTCTTCCTTTCAATGCATTTTTTAATTGAAAAGTATTCAGTTTATGTCACTTGATATAAACTGGTATTGTGACAAGGATGGCAGTCTGCTTGTTTGTTTGTTTTGAGACAGAGTCTCGCTCTGTCACCCAAGCTGGAGTGCAGTGGTGTGAGCTTGGCTCACTAAAACATCCACCTCCCAGGTTCAAGCAATTCTCCTGCCTCAGTCTCCCAAGAAGCTGGGATTACAGGTGTTTGCCACCACGCCTGGCCAATTTCTGTATTTTTAGTAGAGACAGGGTTTCACCATGTTGGCCAGCCTGGTCTCCAACTCCTGACCTCAGGTGATCCTCCTGCCTCAGCCTCCCAAAGTGCTGGGATTACAAAGGTGAACCACTGTGCCCAGCCTAAGGATGGCAGTTTGTCTGTCCTGCTAGGGTGATCATTGTGTTGCCTTGACTGATTGGTTGTTGTGGGAAACAAGAGATTCTGTAGCCATAAACTTTCTGTGTCTGTGGTTTTTATTTTCTGTGTGGTTGATTTGTTTTGGTAGACTTTTTAATACTTGTTGCACAACAGTTCTAAACAAACTAATTCATTTGCTTTAATGAAGTCAGAACTTATGCAGTCAGACCTTCTACATGCTTCTGTTTGTCCCTAAGAATGACTTCCTGTTCCTGGGCGGGGTGTCCCTGGGCTTCCATGGGATGAGGTCAGACAGGAGGGTGAAAGTGGGCACCAGAGTGGCCTTTGGCATGACAACCTCTGCTCTCCCTGCAGACCGTTCCCCAGCCCACCCCACCCCACTCAGCCGCTCGGCCTCCCTCAGTTACCCAGACCGCACGGACATCTCAACTGCATCCGCCTTGGCAGGCAGCAGCAACCAGTTCGGCAGCTCCGTCCTGGGCCAGTACATCTCTGACTTCAGCGTCCGGGCCCTCGTGGACTTGCAGTACATCAAGGTGAGTGCCCCACCGCCTTGTCTGGGCAGTGCCATCTTCTGCTCAGGAATCAGCTACTTCTTTCATCCACCAAACCCAGCATGGTGGGCCCAAACCCGAGATGCCTTTTTCTTCTGGAGACAGGACCTGGCTCTGTTGCCCAGGCTGGAATGCGGTGGTGTGATCATAGCCTACTCCAGCCTTGACCTCCTGGGCTGAAGGATTCCTCCCACCTCATCCTCCTGAGTAGCTGGGACTACAGGTGTGCATGTGGCTCTGGGTTTTTTTTTTTCCTTATAGAGATGGGGTCTCACTGTGTTGCCCGGGTTGGCTTGAGACTCCTGGGCTCAAGCGATCCGCCCGCCTCAGCCTCCCAAAGCGCTGGGATTACAGGTATGAGCCACCATGCCCAGCCCTGAGGTGCTTTCTCTTCTTGATCGTGCACCTTGTTCTTCGTAAGGGCTTCCAGAGACCCTGACTGGTCGTGTTCTCTCTCAACTCACAGCCTCAATCCTGGCCCTGTTTCTCCAGGCCTGGTGATAGGGTCTGCCTCCCAGCCCCTCTCTCCATGAACTCATCCCTTCCTCATGCAGATCACTCGGCAGCAGTACCAGAACGGGCTGCTGGCCTCGCGCATGGAGAACAGCCCTCAGTTTCCCATAGACGGGTGCACCACCCACATGGAGAACTTGGCCGAGAAGTCTGAGCTGCCCGTGGTGGATGAGACCACGACTCTTCTCAACGAGCGTAACTCCTTGCTGCACAAAGCCTCCCACGAGAGTGCCATCTGACAGGAGGGCCCGGGGCCCCCCGCCTACCCTGCGGGGGCCTCCCCAGTGGGCCCACATGAAGAGAGGGAACCTGTTAGTCCAGAAAGGTTGCAGATAGATAGCCTGTCTGACTGAGCAGCCAGATGGCCCCCAGCCTGTGGGGGATCTGGCCTCTGCCAGGGACCTCTGAGTAGCTCTGAGGTGGCACTGTCCAGCCCTGGATAGATGGGGCAGTGGGCCAGCTACCATGAGCAAAGGCTGTTTTTTTACTGAGAGTATTTCTAAACTAGGCTCATCGCTCTTCTTTTTAAATATAATTTTGGGAAGGGAAGACAGGGTTAAGGAACTTTATTAAAAAATTTTTTTTTTTTCCTAAAAACTATAAAAGAAGAAGGGTTTCTTGTCCTGGTAAGCAATGGACATGATCTGCTCCCAGCCATGGCCTTCCAGCTTGTTTCCCTAACTGAGGGAGCTCTCCCTTCCCCCTCCTCTTCCTCCTCCGGAGGTGGGATCCCAGAGCCTGCCGGCGGAGGCTCGTCTCTTGGAAGGAAGACAGCTCTTCACAGGAAGCAAAGAAACAACTGGCATGGAGATCAGCTGCCTGGGCACCTGCGCTGTAGCTTGTCTGACAATGCGGAGGCCAGGAGCTCCTGGGTAGCTGTGATCAGGGACATGATAATCTGAGCTATGGAGAGAAGCACATCTGCTGTCAACCGCTGTACCCAGAAATCTCCTAGAACTCTGCCGACAGCCTCTCCTGGTGAGTCAGGACTCGGCTGAGGACAGACACATCCCCCCCCCCCCCGCCTCCCATCCAGCCCTTTGGACAACTGGCCCCTTCGTGACGGGGCAGACTCAAGTGTTAGGCAGGGTCTCAGGCCTTCGATTGCTCACCCCTGCTCCCCAGGCCCTGCCCTCGCTGTTACCAAAGGTTCCCCCTCAGCAGGAGGGCATCTACGTTGGAGGTGACTTGTCTAGGTTCTTCCTTTTGGTTCCAGAAGGAACTGTCAGTCATCGGCATCTGCGTTGTTAGCAGTCAGTACCACCCCCGCCCCACAATGAGAGTCAAGGCTGACTTGTTGACTGAAGCCTTTTCCCCAGATTCCTTATTTCGAATCCCCAAGCCTCAGTCCCTCTTGGGGATGGGGACAAGAGGACGTGTGGGAAGCCACGGAAGCAGGTTCTTTATGTCCTTTCCTCTGCGGCTGGCAAGGCTCACCTGGCCTTATCCACCCCCTTATGGAACCTCAGGAGAGGACAGCTTCTCCTAAAGGCATGCAGCTTGCAACCCTGCTTTCTCACAGGCGTGATCCTAGTGTGAGAGGTCGTCCTGCCCTTGCTGAAGTTAGTAGTACTGTACCAAGAGCTCTGCCCCCATGTGAATTGCTACCCTGGCGCCTCTTCCCTGGGGCTGAATCAGGCCCTGCTGCAGAACTCCAGGTTTCCCAGAGTCGGGGAGGCTGTGGGACCAAGGTCCCCGTTGGCCCTTCTGCTGGGTGCAGCAGGAGCTGGGTCCTGAGAGCCTGGCCAGTGAAACTGCAGGCCTTCCGCCTGAGTATTATTTATTCACTCCTTTCCTCACCCCAAGTGCCCTGCTCTCCAGGTGCCTAGAGAATCCTAACTCTTAGGACCAGGGATTGTCTTGCACCAAGTATGCCTACCCTGGCCAGTCTGAGGTCTCCTAGCCATAGAACTGACTCCTGGACGCCTGGAGAGAAGGTGGTGACACCCGTGGGTTCTCAACTGTAAGGAAAAAAGACATCAGACTTTTGTTCCCTATTGGGGGAAAGCCCTTAGTCTTCTCCAGGAGCAGCTTGCTCCCAAGTCCTTTTGGAAGCTGGCAGAGCTGTACTCCTGACAGCCTGACTGCCAGGTGGAGCAAAAGACGTTGGTGGGGGTGTGGGAAGCAAAAGGGGCAGGTGTACACACCTCCACAGTGACCTCTGTGCACACGGTTACCGCCAACTGGCTGACCCTCCTCTTCCCTGGTCCATGATCATCCTTTCTCACAGAGGGTCATCATTATTTCCAAATACTGTTGGTCTGATGACTTCCTCTTCCCAGTGCAATTTTTCACTTCCTATTTCAACCTCTGGTTCCTGGGATGAGCCATACCCTGGAACTGTCCCGCCCGCTGTGTCTTCCGTGTAAGGGAGACCTTTGCAAATGGCATCCAAATGGGTAGGCAGGTCACAGCCGCCGTATTTATTTTGCATAATATTTTAATTTGTATATTTTTGTGATTTACTTTGGCGTTATGAGTTTGACTCTCGGGGAGTTTTGTTGTTATGACTCTTGTGTCTTTTGTCACAAAACAATGATAATATTTGCTAAAGGATATATGGAATTTATTTTTGATTGGTAATAAAAAATGAAATATGTATAAATCCTGGTGAGTCTACAACTTGCCTTTTTGTTCTGTCGCTATTTAGTGTGTTGTCGAGATAAAAGTGGCTGTGGCTGGCTGTCTCTTGTGATGGGGCAAGGGGCAATAAAGGATTCCAGGACCATTCAGCAGTGAGATGCAGTCGGAAATGGAGTTTCTAAATAGAGTCAAGGCTGTCATCACAGGGGAGGGTCGTGGCTGCTGGCAGACATATAGGACAGATGTGCTCAGCTGCCATGAGCATGAGTCCTGTGAAACAGACCCCACAGGGCCCTTGGCTTGTGAGTACTGGAAGGGCAGTGGGCTTCAGCAAATTGCCCCTCTTTCCTACCCATGGGACCAAAAGAAGCTGGATCCGAAAGTATGAGTAATACTGTTTTATAACATGCAGCTGCCTCTTCGTCCACACTTACAGGCTGCTTGTGGTTTCAAAGTTGGAGTGCTCATCCCTTGAGGGACCTGAGTTCCGTCACTATACCCACTCGAAGTCGCAGCTCTGCAGGGGACTCCTGTGGTGCTGTATAGCTGCTGCAGGCCGGCTTGTGCGACTCAGTGTGCTGAGACCAGGGGCTCCAAGCATGCAAAGTTTAATGGAGTAGACAGACTGGGGGCATCTAGGTAGGCAACAAAGAGAAGAGGATATTCCAGATAAAAGGGGTACACAGGCAAACGTTTGTGTATAGGGCAAGATTTGTAAATTATCTTCATCCATCTGTTCCACACGTTTAAGCCCCTATCGCATGCCAGGTACTACCAACCCCTGTGTGAATTTAGTGAAGAACCTCCCCACCACCCCAAGGGGGACATTTGCTGTCTCCGTGACCTGGGACACGTCTCCTAAGTCTTGATGAGGCTCACCCCTTATTTCATTTAAGCCTCAGTTCAAATGCCATCTCCTTGAGAAGCCTTCCCTGATTAGCCCATCTCAATCAGCATCGCCCCAGCATCTGTCTCTTGATCTTGCCTTTTTCCCTCCATAGCACTTACTACCAGATATTAAAATATAGACGTTGGTATTTTCTATTGTCCTTGCACTAGAATCTATACCCACAAGGGTAGGGACTTAATTTTATTCCCACTACAGTCCCGATACTAGAACAGTACCTGGTACATTGCAGGGACTCAGTGCAGGAAATACTCGTTGAATGAGTAAGTGAATACATGTTACAATAGGGGATGTACTGGATGATGTGGGGAGAGCACATAGCTCGATTAACCTTGAACCAACCTAGTCAAGAAGGTCAAGGAAGATCACTCGGAGGGAGCAGCATATGAGCCAAGGCTTGAGAGATAAGCAGGAAGTAGCCAGTGGGTTTAAAACTCAAGAATAAATATTTAGATATAACATGGAAATGTCTTGATCCAAAAGAACACTAAGGAAAATGGCCCAGGGAGGGCCAACAATGGTCTGAAGGTCAAGTGGCTATGTCTCCATTGATGCCAACCAGGGGTGGGGTAAAGAATGGCACAGCCACAGGAGAAGCTGGTGAAGGACTGTCGAGGCCTCTACTGCAAATGGAAAACCACTCCAGGAGCAGGTTTGCGTGCCCCATACTGGATTGTTTTGTATCTTTGTGTACTGACAATTTAAGTGACCACTTACGTTTTCCAAGTTTGATCCAATTTTCTTCTACCTGAAGCTTTACTCCCAGAAAGTTAGTTATAGGTTGGTGGTTTTCCAAGGAAGCCTGAGACAAGGAAAAAGTAACATGTCAAAGATGAGAGCTCTGTCTCTAAATCCATGGGGAGTTTCTCCTGGCTTTCCTCTGGAACCATTCTTTGTTAATGACTCTTCAGGCACATGACTCATTTCTTTTTCTTTTTTTTTTTTTTGAGATGGAGTCTCGCTCTGTTGCCCAGCCTGGAGTGCAGTGGCGCAATCTCGGCTCACTGCAAGCTCCGCCTCCCGGGTTTACGCCATTCTCCTGCCTCAGCCTCCCGAGTAGCTGGGATTACAGGCGCACGCCACCTCACCCGGCTAGTTTTTGTATTTTTTAGTAGAGACACGGTTTCACCGTGTTATCCAGGATGGTCTCGATCTCCTGACCTCGTGATCCACCCGTCTCGGCCTCCCAAAGTGCTGGGATTACAGGCTTGAGCCACCGCGCCCGGCCAACATGACTCATTTCAAGCATGTCATCCATTCTCTTTCAATGTCAGTATTTTATCTGGACTTGGAGACAGAAGTGAGAACTAAAGGAGCTGAATCTATTGTAATGTTTGCACTTTTGTTTTTTCTTCAGAGGCATGATGATGATCCAGTGGAAAGGCCCAGTAACGTCTGTATTGCTTCTGCTGGCGGCTTTACTCTGTAATCTGCAAAAGTAAGGTAAACTCAAAGGGCACAGACCATCATCTGGATAATGAAAACTGGAGCACACAGAGACGCCCCATTGGCCTGGTCACAGCTCTGGGTTTACAATGCAGAAGAGACACTATTACCATCTTCTAAAAATACACTATTATCTTTTTTTTTTTTTTTTTTTTTTTTTTTTTTTTTGAGACGGAGTCTTGCTCTGTCGCCCAGGCTGGAGTGCAGTGGCACGATCTTGGCTCACCACAACCTCTGCCTCCCGGGTTCATGCCATTCTCCTGCCTCAGCCTCCCGAGTAGCTGGGACTACAGGCTCCCGCCACCACGCCAGGCTAATTTTTTGTATTTTTAGTAGAGACGGGGTTTCACCGTGTTAGCCAGGATGGTCTCGATCTCCTGACCTCGTGATCCGCCCACCTCGGCCTCCCAAAGTGCTGAGATTACAGGCGTGAGCCACCGCACCCGGCCCACTAGTACCATCTTTTAAAAAGTTTTTTACAAAGTCTTTTCCTTTGGCCATTCACCACCAGCTTACTTAATTTTTTTTTTTTTTTTTTTGCACATTACTTTCCACACAAGTTTTACTTTGTGGCCACAATGTGCATACTTTATTTGAATGTTACTCTCATGACATAGCAAATTGTTTCTATAGTTTTTATAAAGGTCATTTAAAATGACATGCGCAGTAAGTCAAAGTCTTCCTGTGCTAGGAAATTTGAAAAAACAAAAGTGTAGAGAAAAATACAAAAATTACTGAATCTGAACATCTACAGAGAAGTGTTAGCATCTGGTCTGTTTCCTTCCAATCACAGACAGATCATATCTAATGGGTAAAGAACCTTCCATACTGTCAACAGACCACACTGTCTTCTAAAATCAATTCACCAGTGCGGATCCTCTGGAATAGATCTTGTGAGTCCCGAGGTGGTACTTCCCTCCCAGCGGCGAGCTATGAGAAGTGGAATCACCAGAGGTAGTCATTCCGTAGACAGAACTGCCGCCTCCCTGCGTGGCTGCGATGCTGACCTGGGTGGCAGGCCTGGGGCGCCGGAACCCAGCACGCACACTAAGTCGGTCCGAGCTCCGCTCTGCTCCTGTAAGATACTAACAACCTGAGGTAGCTGTCCAGACTCAAGGCGGTAGTGATTTTGTGTGTCTGCGTATTTATCGCGGGGTCCGCAGCGGGACCGCAGGGGCTATGTCCGACGTCCCCAGACCTCCAGCAGGGTCCGGAGCGATGAACATCTTCCATCAACTTCACCTCCGGGCGCTCGGTCACTGGTTCTTACTTCAGCCCTCTTAGCCCCATAGGTCGGCGCGTCGAAAACCTTTCTGGCACCCGGTGGTCTTTCCTAAGAAAAAGGCACATCTCTCGCACATTTAACTCTCCGTCCGGTCTTTAACTTCAGGCGCGCCAGGACCCGAGGTTCTTCCGAGCGGCAGCTCCGCTCCCGAGCCGGGCACTTCCCAGAGCATTGGCGCGGCCTCCGGGCGCGCGGGACAGCCTCCGGAGGACGGGACTCCGGGCGCCGCGCGCGGGCCGAGGACAGCCGGGCTGGGGAGGCCCTGCCCGCCGCCCCGCGTTCTCCCGGCCACGGCCACCCCGCGCATCCGGAGCTGCCGCAGACCCGGCCGGGCCCAGAGCCCCACGCCCCCGGCCCGCCCCTAGCGGCCGCTTGTTTACTCCCCGGCGCAGCCTAGTCCGACCCTGGGGCCCGCCCCTGCCCACTGCCTATTGGCCGAGGGAGCGCGAAGACCGGCAACGATTGGCCCGGGGAGGCGCGGGGCGAGCGGGGTAGGCTGCGCGAGAGGCCGAGAGGGGGCGGCAGGCTATGGCGGCGGCGGCAGCGGCGGCGGGTGTGTTAGGCTGGTTATTCGCCGCGCTCTGCCTGGGCAACGCCGCGGGGGACGCCGCGCCGGGCCCGCGAGTGCTGGGCTTCTGTCTGGAGGAGGATGGAGCGGCGGGCGCGGGGTGGGTACGCGGAGGGGCGGCGCGGGACACGCCGGACGCCACCTTCCTCCTGCGCCTCTTCGGCCCGGGCTTCGCCAACAGCTCTTGGTCCTGGGTGGCCCCCGAGGGGGCGGGCTGCCGGGAGGAGGCGGCCGCCCCCGCGGGCGAGTGGCGCGCGCTGCTGCGCTTGCGCCTGCGGGCCGAGGCCGTGCGCCCGCACTCGGCGCTGCTGGCGGTGCGCGTGGAGCCGGGTGGCGGGGCGGCCGAGGAGGCGGCGCCTCCCTGGGCTCTGGGCCTGGGGGCGGCCGGGCTGCTGGCGCTGGCAGCGTTGGCGCGCGGCCTGCAGCTGAGCGCGCTGGCGCTGGCGCCGGCGGAGGTGCAGGTGCTGCGCGAGAGCGGCTCGGAGGCGGAGCGTGCGGCGGCGCGGCGTTTGGAGCCCGCGCGGCGCTGGGCCGGCTGCGCCTTGGGCGCGCTGCTGCTGCTGGCCAGCCTGGCGCAGGCGGCGCTGGCGGTGCTGCTGTACCGCGCGGCCGGCCAGCGTGCGGTGCCTGCTGTGCTGGGCAGCGCGGGGCTCGTGTTCCTGGTGGGCGAGGTGGTGCCGGCCGCCGTGAGCGGTCGCTGGACGCTGGTGCTGGCGCCGCGCGCGCTCGGCCTCAGCCGCCTGGCCGTCCTGCTCACTCTGCCCGTGGCGCTGCCCGTGGGGCAGCTGCTGGAGCTGGCAGCGCGGCCCGGGCGGCTGCGGGAACGGGTGCTGGAGCTGGCGCGCGGCGGCGGCGACCCCTACAGCGATCTCAGCAAGGGCGTGCTGCGCTGCCGGACCGTGGAGGACGTGCTCACGCCCCTCGAAGACTGCTTCATGCTGGACGCCAGCACCGTGCTGGACTTCGGCGTCCTGGCCAGCATCATGCAGAGCGGCCACACGCGCATCCCCGTGTACGAGGAGGAGCGCTCCAACATCGTGGACATGCTCTACCTCAAGGACTTGGCCTTCGTGGATCCTGAAGACTGCACGCCGCTCAGCACCATCACTCGTTTCTACAACCATCCGCTCCACTTCGTCTTCAACGACACCAAGCTGGACGCTGTCCTGGAGGAGTTCAAGCGAGGTAACATCCCGGGCATGGTGCAGGGGACGCCTGTGCCAGTGCCCTCTCCCTGAAAAGGGATGGAGAGTTATGAAAGCCTTCAGGAAAGGGTCCCACCCCCGTGGCGTGTGGTGAGACTTTTAAGGTCCCTTTTCAAGACGGTATTGGCCTTGCAGGTTGGAATCACCTTTTGAAATACTTAAAGGCCATCCATCAGAGTGGGAGAAATCCTTTAGACAGCGAACACTTTAACCCCCGCGTCAGGATGGCACCCCTATACATATCCTATTTGCAGGGAGGGATATGTCCGCTTGGCTCTAATCCCCCAGCTCTTCCCCTCTCCCAGAGCGTTTCTGTGTGCTTGTCTTTGTAGCAGGTCCAAATGTTTGGCTAGAAACTAGAAGAACACAGAGAAGAGGGTAGTCTCCAGGTATCTGGGACGTTGTGGCCCGCACACATGTAATATCAAATTGACTGAACGTGTGATGTTTCCTTCAGAGCGTTCTTAAGGTCTCTGGCTTTACTGCAGATAAGGGTATTTAGGTGTCAATCTCTTATCTGCAGTAAAGCCAGGGAAACTTACACTTTGCTTCCCCCAAAAGTAACTCCACGGATGCTGACTTAGTCTCCCTTTCTCTCGGCTCTGTCGCCCAGGCTGGAGTGCAGTGGTGCGTTCTCGGTTCACTGCAACCTTCGCCTCCCAGGTTCAAGCAATTCTCCTGCCTCAGCCTTCCGGGTAGCTGGGACTACAGGTGCACGCCACCATGCCCGGCTAATTTTTGTATTTTTAGTAGAGACGGGGTTTCACCACGTTGGCCAGGCTGGTCTTGAACTCCTAACCAGGTAATCCACTTGCCTTACTCTCCCAAAGTGCTGGGATTGCAGGCGTGAGCCACTGTACCTGGCCTTTTTTTTTTTTTTTTTGCTTTTTAATCTCCTGTTTTTAAAAAATTTTATATAGAGACAGAGTGTCACTATTTTGCCCAGTCTGGTCTCAAACTCCTGGCCTCAAGTGATCCTCCCACCTTAGCCTCCCAAAGTGTTGGGATTACAGGCGTGAGCCACTGCACCCAGCCTAACCTACACTTTTCTATCTGTAAGGTTTCAAGTTCTCCCTTCACTCCACATTTTCATCCCTCCTTTCACTCTGTTTTATCTAAGCAGTTCGGAGATTGAAGGTAAAACCAATACTCCCCAGGTGTGAAGGTGTGGTTTCCTCTGTAGTCCTCCCCAGCGTCATCCTTAGGGGTGCTCCCCAGAGTTTGGTGCTCACACCTTGGCCAACAGCCATGCTTCTCACACCTGCACTCCTGTAGGGTGAGGGTGGGGGCACCCCAGGGTGGTGGATGGGCTTGACCCTAAAGGCTGTCTGCTCTGAGACCAAGAAGTGGCAAAGCCTCCTGGTATTTGTGGCAGGACGTCTCTGGCACTGTCTGTCGAGAGCCCCTGGCCTGTCGGTGCAGGAAGCCAGGCTTTGTGGTAATGACTGCTACTCCTGACTGAGCACTGCTATGTGCCAGGAGCTGATGGGCACTCTCTGTAATCTCGTCCCTTATTCCTTGCAGGAGGCCTGGGTGCTAAGTTACTGTCATTACTGTACCTCAGGAAAGGGTGGTGGGAGGCTTGGGTGGGCAGCTCTAACTATTCTCTTAGACTGTTGGGTGCTCCTGGCTGTGTCCCTAGAACATGGCCATGCCACCCTGCCCTGGGGAGGGAGCCTGGGCTTGGGTCCAGACAGAGCCTCGTGGTGGTAAGTACTCCATGTGGGCTGCCGGAGCCCGAGGCAGGGGTGGTTCTCCTGGTGTGGTGGCCAACAGTGCAACCCTGGACTCAACGGAGTAGGTTCCATCCTGCCCTTGCCTGCTCCCAGCCCCAGAAGGCTGCTCAGCCTCTTGTAGCGCAGGCTCCTCTGCTGCTAGTGATCAGAGTGGGTAAGTGCACCTGCGGCAGAGACTCATCAAGCACTTTGGCCAGTGCCTGGCATGCACGTGCTGTGTGCTTGGCGTTAGCAGGCTCTGCTGGTAGGTGAGCCGTTTGCCAGTCCGGGAGCAAGGGGTCAACCTGGAAGTGCAGATTTCCGTTTCTTCCAGGCAGGTCACCAGACTTCCTTCTTTTTAGGGAAAACGTGGAAGACTGTAGCTGTCCCTTTGGTGTTCTAAGCACTCACATTTCTAGATTCTTTAAGAAAACGCTCGCTCTGGTGTCTGGCTTCAGCCAGCTGCTGCTTTCAACAGTTGAGCAGTCCCCAAGCAGAGATTTGGGGCAGTGGAGATGGAAGGGTTGCCCCGTTCAGAACTGAAGGCGACTTCCGTAGTTGGTCGTGATGCTCAGGATGAGGCTGGTGAAAGTGGTCTTTCATTTTCCAAACCCTTAGGGTCAGGATCTTGGCTGCCGTGGTCTTGTCTTTCAGATGCGATGGATGAGCTTGGTCCAGGGTGGTTGGGGCTTCCACTTGGGGAAAAATTGAAAATGTTCATGTTCATTGGGAAGGAGCCTAGAGGCAGGATGTCCCCCGGCGGGGGGTGGGGGGTAGGGTTGTGTGCTGTGTAAGGATCTTGGACTTGATCACCAGGGCCACGAGCATCAAGTAGCAGCATCAGTTTTTTTTTTTTTTTTTTTTTTTGAGACAGAGTCTCGCTCTGTCGCCCAGGCTGGAGTGCAGTGGTGCAATCTCCGCTCACTGCAAGCTCCGCCGCCTCCCGGGTTCATGCCATTCTCCTGCCTCAGTCTCCCGAGAAGCTGGGACTACAGGTGCCCGCCACCACGCCCGGCTAATTTTTTTGTGTTTTAGTAGAGATGGGGTTTCACCATTTTCGCCAGGATGATCTCGATCTCCTGACCTCATGACCTGCCCGCCTCGGCCTCCCAAAGTGCTGGGATTATAGGCGTGAGCCACCGCGCCCGGCCAGCGTCAGTTATTTTTACAGATCAGTAATGATTGTGGAGACCAGCGGTGTGAGGGTTTCAGGTGAGAGGGGGTGATAACCTGAACAAGGTGCATGGCAGGCCTGGAGAGGAGCCCCAAGAGGGCAGCAGAGATGGAATTAGGAAGACTGGTGTCTGGCAGCGGGGCTGTGCAACAAGGAGCAGCGGCTGAGGATGAGGCCCAGATTTCTGACTGTGTGGTGGCGGTGCGCCTTCACTAAGGGCCAGGCATGGGGAGCAGGTTTTGGCCGTTGAATTTATGTCTGTGCAGTGTCCCAAGAGGCAAACTTCTAGCAGGCGGTTGATGTGAACTGCAAGCGGGAGGCAGAATAGGAGTGTCTCTCCAGTCACGGGAGGCAGGCAGAGAGCCTCAGCCTCCCAGGAGCACAGGTGTGTCCGGGGCAAGCAAAGCGCAGGAGAAGTTGGCCAGGAGGAGGCCAGACCAAGGAAGGAGGAGAGCCCGAGATGCGGAATGTCCTGGAAGCTAAGGGAAGAGACCCCTTTCCCAGGGAAGGGGAGTGACAGGAGAGGAGGCCAGCAAACAGGATACCGTTGACCTCTGCAAGAGCAGATTTGGTGCCACGGCAAGGGAGCCATTTGAGGAATGAATGAGGTGTGGAAAGGTACGAGAACCAATGTAGACAGCCCTCCACAGAGCGTGGCTGCAGAGAGCAGTGACCGGCAGAGGACTGGGGCAGGGGAGGAGGCCCTCTGCTGTTTGGTTTTAAGATGAGCAAGTGGAGCAGGTTCAGACTGAAATGCAGGTGGAAATGTAGCTAGGAAGGAAATCAGAAAGGCCAGGGTCCAGGCTGCTCCTGTTCTGGGCTGGGTGGCCTCCAGGCAGGTCACAAGCAGCCCGATGCAGGAGGATTTGGGGATGAGTGCCTCTGCTTGAAACGGACCTTTCTAAAAGCTGCCTGACAGCACGCTGAACAGGATCCCCTTGGAAGACAATGGGGGAGGTTTTTGGACCCTGGAAGTTGAATGAGGAGCTTTTTAATCCCCCTTGACTTCCCCGCTCCTGTGGTGAGTGAGGGCCATTGGTGGGCAGACTGGCCATGTCTCTCTGGTGACATCCCAGAGGTTTTTTCTCTGCTTCTCTAGTTCAGTGCAGTCCTTTGGCAAATATATTTTTTCCGTGTTAAAGTCCTTTTTGTCCTTCCTAACCTTCTTAGGCATTCCTCGGCTTAGGAACAAAGAACATATTGCAGCTTTTGTGGTGTGTGAAGTTTTAAAAATCGATTCCCTTCCCATCTCTCTGCCAAGCGTATGAGCCTCTGAATTTCCTGGAGCTGGAGTCCCTGCCATCTTGGCAGCTTTCATTCCAGCTCTTGTTTCTTTTGCTCCGTCTGCTAGGGAACTTCAGTCTGGGGGCGAGGTACCAGCAAGGCACCCCTCAGTCAGTGCCAACTTGAGATGACATGCTGATTGTTTTGTGCAGACGCACCAGGAAGAGTGAGTGCTTCGGAGCAGTAATAAATAACTTGGACAGCTGCTCCTTGACTTACAAATGGGGTTATGTCCTGATAAACCCACTGTACGTTGAAAATACCTTGTCAAAAATGTGTTTGATACATCTAACCTACCAAACAAAATAGTTCGGCCTGGCCCACCTTAAACATGCCCAGAACACTTACTTTAGCTTGCAGTTGGGCAAAGTCATCTAACACAAAGCTATTTTAAAATGAAGTGTTGAATATCTCATGTAATTTATTGACTGCTGTACTGAAAGTGAAAGCAGAATGGTTATATGTGTTTGAAGTACAGTTTCTGCTGAATATATACTGCTTTTGAACCACCAAATTTGAAAAATTGTAATTTGAACCATGGTTAAGTCAGGGACCTTAATGTATAAAAGAACGTTATTGGCCAGGTGCGGTGGCTCAAGCCTGTAATCCCAGCACTTTGGGAGGCCGAGACGGGCGGATCACGAGGTCAGGAGATCGAGACCATCCTGGCTAACATGGTGAAACCCCGTCTCTACTAAAAAAAATACAAAAAAAAAAAAAACTAGCCGGGTGAGGTGGCGGGCGCCTGTAGTCCCAGCTACTTGGGAGGCTGAGGCAAGAGAATGGCATGAACCCGGGAGGCGGAGCTTGCAGTGAGCTGAGATCTGGCCACTGCACTCCAGCCTGGGTGACAGAGCGAGACTCCGTCTTAAAAAAAAAAAAAAGAACATTATTGTTACCATTATTATTATTATTATTTTGAGATGGAGTCTTGCTCTATTGCCAGGCTGGAGTGCAGTGGCACAATCTCGGCTCACTGCAACCTCTGCTTCCTGGGTTCAAGTGATTCTCCTGCTTCAGCCTCCTGAGTAGCTGGGACTACAGGCGCACACCACCATGCCCAGCTAATTTTTTTGTGTTTTTAGTAGAGACAGAGTTTCACCATGTTGGCCAGGACAGTCTCTATCTCTTGACCTTGTGATCTGCCCACCTCGGCCTCCCAAAGTGCTGGGATTAAAGGCGTGAGCCACCGCGCCTGGCCAAGAACGTTGTTATTATTATTTTTGAGACAGAGTCTTGCTCTGTCACCCGAGTTCGAGTGCAGTGATGTGATCGTGGCTCACTGTAGCCTCTGCCTCCTGGACTCAAGCAATCCTCCCACCTCAGCCTCCTGAGTAAGCTGGGGCCACAGGTGAGCACCACCATACCCAGCTAATTTTTAATTTTATGTAGTGATTGGGGTCTCCCTCTGTTGCCCAGGCTGGTCTCGAACTCCTGGCCTCAAGTGATCCTCCCAGCTCAGCCTCCCAAAGAGATGGGATTACAGGTGTGCGCCACCGTGCTCGGCCGCAGTCTCTGCTTTAAAGGAACCGAGCTCTGGTTTCCTGTCAGGAGCCAGATGATTGCCAGGATGCTGAAAAGAGTCTGAGCAGCTCCGACAGCGTGAGGAGCGTCAGCACGCTACTTTTGTCTTTCTCACAGTATTCGTTCATTCACCCAGGTGCTTTAGAAAACAGGAGAGAGAGGGTGGAGCAACTTACGCTCCAGCTGTTACTAACATCATAGAAATTGGGCATTATGAAAGGGTACTTTGGCATTGAAATAATTGGGATACCCTGGAGCCTGCTAACTAAAATTACACTTGAAGCTTTTCCAGGACTTTCTGCTTGATGTTGGCAAGACACACTGTCACAGCTGCTCGTGGCCCTGTGGAGCTGGCCCGCGGGCGGGCGTCGGTGTGTGTGGCCCCGTGGAGCTGGCCCGCGGGCGGGCGTCGGTGTGCGTGGCCCCGTGGAGCTGGCGGGCATCGGTGTGCGTGGCCCCGTGGAGCTGGCCCCCCGGCGGCCGTCGGTGTGCGTGGCCCCGTGGAGCTGGCCCGCGGGCGGGCGTCGGTGTGCGTGGCCCCGTGGAGCTGGCGGGCGTCGGTGTGCGTGGCCCCGTGGAGCTGGCCCCCGGGCGGCCGTCGGTGTGCGTGGCCCCGTGGAGCTGGCCCGCGGGCGGGCGTCGGTGTGCCTGGCCCCGTGGAGCTGGCCCGCAGGCGGGCGTCGGTGTGCCTGGCCCCGTGGAGCTGGCCCCCGGGCGGCCGTCGGTGTGCCTGGCCCCATGGAGCTGGCCCACGGGCAGGCGTCGGTGTGCGTGGCCCCGTGGAGCTGGCCCGTGGGCGGGCGTCGTTGTGCGTGGCCCCATGGAGCTGGCAGGCGTCGGTGTGCGTGGCCCCGTGGAGCTGGCCCCCGGGCGGCCGTCCGTGTGCCTGGCCCCGTGGAGCTGGCCCGCAGGCAGGCGTCGGTGTGCGTGGCCCCGTGGAGCTGGCCTGTGGGCGGGCGTCGGTGTGCGTGGCCCCGTGGAGCTGGCCCGTGGGCGGGCGTCGGTGTGTGTGGCCCCATGGAGCTGGCCTGCGGGCCGGCGTCGGTGTGAGTGGTTCCACTCTGGTGGCTCAGCACATGAGAGGTGACCTTGAGTCCCTCCAGCTGCCCTTGCTCTGTCCCCCTGCTGCCATCTTTGGCTGCCATCTAGACCCCCCAGACGTTCTTCTTGGGATTCAGTCACACAACCACTGTTCCGGGGGATCTTCCAGGGCCTGCTTTCTTCTGTTCGTGGTAGAGTCATCCCAGTGTGGCAGGAAATGGAGAGTCGTGTGCCTTGTTTTAGAGGGAAATGGAGAGTCGTGTGCCTTGTTCTCGAGAAGTCTGAAAGCAAAGGAGTGAGTCCCTTTCTGCAGGAAACCTGTCACAGGGGCTGGCTTCCTGGGAGAAGGGAGTCGAGATGAGGCCTCTCTGCGCTGAGGTGGCTGTTTAGATCCTGGGCTTTGGTGCTGGAATCCGAGGCATTAACCAAAACCACAAGTCGCGCGTGGCCTTCCTGGCCTGGCCTGACAGGTTTGTACTCTGGCGGGGCAGCCGTGGCCCACGTAGAGACGGCACCCAGCACAAGCACCGAGGGTTAGAAGGTGTCTAGAAATGCGGTTCAGAGGGCTGAGTGGCCATCTCCAGGGGTCCTAGCCTTTCCTCCTGGAAAGCGGGGAGATGACTCGTGTGGCCATTTCCAGCTTTTTGTCCAGGGGAATGCAAGCATCCTGGAGAACTGTGCTTTTTAAAATCAAGCTCACGGGATGTAAAGTATGATCCACACAACGTGAACTTGACTTTTTGATTTCCCAAGAGAGTCTTGAAGCAGGTCCCCCTCACAGGCAGGTCCAGGCCAGTTTCCCTCAGTGTTTCCGTTAGTGACAAAGGAGGGCCTGGCTGGATGAATTGCTCCCATCCCCTGTCCTGGCCCTGTGCAGCGCAGGCCGGCAGCCCCCTCCACCTGGGGCTGTGGTACCTAAAGGTGGAGTCTGAGTTGAGATGTGCTGTGAGCATAAAACACACCAGATTCAGAGAGTGCAAAATAGACGAAATGTCTGTGTTTATTTTTTGGATTGATGACATGTTGAAATGCTGTTTTGACTATATTGGGTTACTTACAATATAAAACTTAATTTTGTGTGTTTGTTTTGACTTTTCTAACGCAGCCGTTCAGATTTTAAATTACTTAGGTGGCTTGCGTTCTGGTTTTTTCAGACGGGTCTAAAGTAGTGTGGATGAAAAGCACTTACCTGACACAGTAAATTCCTGAAGCCTCCCCAGCATTCCCCAACACTGTGAGACTTGGGCTTTTTTCCAAGTTTACATTCCCTCACTAAGCAGACAAACCAAACAGGAAGCTAACCTGAGAAAGAAAGACAGGGTAAGGCGGAAGATCAGCCTGGTGCTCCTCCCCCTGCACAGCTTGACTCCTGAGTGGTCAGCTGCCACGCGTCTCATCCCCTGGTTCACAGACCCTAATGGGCAGCTCTAAGAATTAGGAAAACGAAAAGATACACAGACACACACGCACACACATACACACAGTCTATCTATCTTTCTATCTCTTTTTCATTTCTATCATAAGGACAAGAAGGAGTTCACATTTACATAGGATGGACAGCATATATATTTACTGTAAAAAAAAAAAAAAAAAAAAAAAAGAATTAGGAAAACCTCCCGAGGAGAGTCAGGCTGGGTGGCCTCACTCAGCCGCCCCGTGTGGACTGCCGCAGGAGAGCCTGCGTTTCCGGAGTCATGCCCTTGTTAGCCTGCATATGCAGGCTGGCTGCTGTGTGAGGCGCATGTGTTCTCGACTGGATGCTTGTCTGAACTGCATCCATGGCATGGAGGCGCACAGACCTGGAGCTGGATCCCAGCTCGGCCACCTCTGCCTGGGGGGCCTGTGCAGATGAGCAAGCATGAGCCCAGGGCTTCATTTTCAACCCGTGTGAAAATAAGGCCAGTCCTCATAGTCATGCTGGGCGTCTTAAGTAAAAACCTAGAAAAGAGTCTGGCTCTGTGCCTGACCCGCTGTAGGAACATGAACATTAGCCACGTCCTTTTGGTGGGCCCCGAGGGAGATGAATCAAAGTGCGGGGGCCCAGCAAGCTGTTCCATGAGTGTCCTCCGCCCACAGGGAAGTCCCACCTGGCCATCGTGCAGAAGGTGAACAACGAGGGTGAGGGCGACCCCTTCTACGAGGTCCTGGGCCTGGTCACCCTGGAGGACGTGATCGAGGAGATCATCAGGTCCGAGATCCTGGACGAGTCTGAAGACTACCGTGAGTCCAGACTCTTGGCAGTTACGTCTCCGCTGGGCCCGCGCACTTCCCCAGGTGTATGTTGCGTCCGAGGCCAGTGGGCCTCTGTGCTGCTGAAACCCAGCAAGATCCACAGCCAGGCCCCTTCTCAGCCCTGCCTGGGCGCTGGCAGGGAGCCGCCTTGCAGGAGGGCTCGCCTGGGGCTCCGTTAGCAGCAGTCCTGTTAGATTCCTCCATTACTGAGAGAGCTCTGCCCTTCATGGGCCTTTCCCAGCCTTCTGTCTCCCGAGGTGCTTTTGTTTTTGCAGGTTCTTTTGTACATTACAGAAATGTCCTCTGAAAGAACCCATTCTTTGCCATGAAGAAAGTCTTCCCGGCTGGACGCAGTGGCTCACGCCTGTAATCCCAGCTCTTTGGGAGGCCGAGGCGGGCAGATCACGAGGTTGGGAGTTCAAGACCAGCCTGGCCAATATGGTGAAACTCTGTCTCTACTAAAAATACAAACATTAGCTGGGCGCGGTGGCGTGCGCCTGTAATCCCAGATACTCAGGAGGCTGAGGCAGGAGAATTGCTTGAACCCAGGAGGCAGAGGTTGCAGTGAGTCGAGATCATGCCACTGTACTCCAGGCTGAGACACTGGGAGGGGGTGGAAATAAGTCTTCCCAAAGCAGCTGATCCCGGGCCCTTGATTTCGTGGTAAAAGTGTCTGCCTGTTAGGTTGGTGGCTGAGGTCTGCAGAGCTGCACAGAGCCTGTGCTTCATGGCCGGGCCCCCTGTCCTGCATGCTTCCAGAAATATTGCTTTACTCGTGTCAGTTTTCAAACATAGCATTTCTGGTTCCATTCCTGAGACTGCCACAGGCCTGGGGTCTCCAGGTTAATTGCGGCCCTTTTGCACTGGTCATCCTTGAACATATGCTTTCTAGTGAGAAGTTTCTCAGTGGCCAGAGAGGCCTGTTACTATTTTTTAATTTTTAATTTTTTTTTTTTTTGAGATGGTCTTGCTCTGTCATCTAGGCTGGAGTGCAGTGGTGCAGTCATGGCTCACTGCAGCCTCAACTTCCCAGGCTCGAGCTTTCCTCCCACCGCAGCCTCCTGAGCAGTTGGGACTGCAGGCGCGTGCCACCACACCTGTCTCATTATTCTATTTTTTGTAAAGACACGGTCTCTCTGTTGCCAGGCTGGTGGTGAACTTCTGGCCTTAAGTGATCCTCCCGCCTCGGCCTCCTGAAGTGCTGGGGTTACAGGTGTGAATCACTACATCTGGCCTAAATTAAAATAAAATCGAGTCCACGTCCAGTGACCTATCAGGGATGCCTGTTGTTTTATAAGAGCTGCTTTGTTATCATATCAGCGTTCTCTTCAGCCAGCTCCAAGGCAGGGAGCCACCCCTCGCTCTGTGTGGTTGGGGTGGGAGCAGGCCCCGTGGAGGGAGTGGTGCTGAAGACATGTCCCTGGAGCTCTGATGCTGCTCCGTCGAGGACCCCCTGGCCTCAGTAGGAAGGAGCAGGCGATGCAGTCCCTTGGTGTGGTGGTGTTGACTGACAGGTGGCTGATGCCTGAGCGCGCCCTCTTCTTCCATCTTAGGAGACACTGTGGTGAGGAGGAAGCCTGCTTCTCTGATGGCCCCTCTCAAGCGGAAGGAGGAGTTCTCCTTGTTCAAGGGGTCTGATGATGAATATAAAGTAAAAATCTCGCCTCAGCTGCTCTTGGCCACCCAGCGCTTCCTGTCCCGAGGTGAGGCGGGAAGGTGGTCCGCGCCCCCTGCTCTCCTCACCGTCCTGTGGGTCAGGAGGCCGCCCAGGGCCGACACTGACTCTGCTCCCCGCTCCTAGCAAGCGGCGCGTCTTGAGGACTTGTGTGTTCTCTGCAGCCCTGCCAGCATCCTGGGTCATGGGAGAGACAGCTCCTCTCTGCCAGAGGACCAACAGCTGGGCCAGGCCAGCGCCACGCCTGGTGCGCCACAGCCAGGGGCCTCAGCTCTCAGCTGCGCGGGTGTGGGGTGCCCTGCCCAGTTCTTTTTTTTTTTTTTTAAAAAAAGACAGGGTCTCGCTCTGTCAGCCAGGCTGCAGTGCAGTGGCACGATCTTGGTTCACCGCAACCTCCGCCTCCCGGGTTCAAGCGATTCTCCTGCCTCAGCCTCCCGGGTAGCTGGGCTTACAGGCGTGCATCACCACGCCCGGCTCATTTTTGTAGTTTTAGTAGAGGCGGGATTTTGCCATGTTGGTCAGGCTGGTCTCGAACTTCTGACCGCAGGTGATCCACCTGCCTCAGCCTCCCAAAGTGCTGGGATTGCAGGCGTGAGCCACCGCACCTGGCCCCTGCCCAATTCTCTTGTGTTGAGGTGTGGGGGCAGCTGCTGACAGGCCACCCAGGAGAGCCCTGCGGGGCAGAATAACTTGAAATCGCCTGCAGCGTTGGGTGTGGTTCCACCGGCCACTAGGCCCCAGTGGACACTGTCCCTTTTCCCTCCGGGCAGAGGTGGATGTGTTCAGCCCACTGCGCGTCTCGGAGAAGGTGCTGCTGCACCTGCTGAAGCATCCCAGCGTCAACCAGGAAGTGAGGTTTGACGAGAGCAACCGCCTGGCCGCGCACCACTACCTCTACCAGCGCAGCCAGCCGGTGGATTACTTCATTCTCATCCTGCAGGTAGCTGTGCGTCCAGGCCTGGAGCCCCTCCTGCCTCCTCAGGCCAGGGCAGGGTCTAGGAGAAGAGGGGAGCAGGGGCTTGCAGATACCCACCCTCCCGCCCCGAACAGTTGAGGTGCTGGGTTTCTCCTTCCGCTGTCTTCTGACGGGAAAGGTGATCTGGCCGCACCTGTTTCTCTCCTTGCCACTCCTCCCAGGGCAGGGTTGAAGTGGAGATCGGGAAGGAGGGTCTGAAGTTCGAGAATGGGGCCTTCACGTACTATGGAGTGTCGGCGCTAACCGTGCCATCCTCAGGTAAGCCGTGGCCCTGCTGGTGCTGAGGGTCAGGGTTGAGGCTGCAGAGCCTGTCTCCCATTGTCGCTTGGGCCCTCAGTGCCCCTCCTCGCCTCCCTTCCACCTGAGCCCACCGCCCCACGAGGTGGTGTGGCCCCTGGGCTTCCGGGCGGGAGGGCAGCATTCTTCCTCGCTCGACTTTGCGGCTCGCTCCACCCCTGCAAACCCTCTCCTGCCTGCGCTCATTCTCCTCCCCCTGCTTCCCAGGCACATCGCCTCTCCAGGGCGATTGGTGGGGTGGCTCTTCGAAGCTGTGCGGTTGTCCCCTCCAGGGGAGGGGGCTCCCAGCTGCCAGCACTGGCTTCTGCCATCACTGATTGTTCCTTCGATAGTTCACCAGTCCCCGGTGTCCTCGCTCCAGCCCATCCGCCATGACCTGCAGCCCGACCCAGGTGACGGCACGCGTTCATCTGCGTATTGTCCCGACTACACCGTGAGGGCGCTCTCTGACCTGCAGCTCATCAAGGTGACTGCCTGGGCTGCTCGTGGGTGCTGACTTTAGCCGACTTTGTGTCACTGGGGGCTAGATCAGCTGGTCTGAGACGGCCCGGAGCAGGGCCTTCCGCTCATCCTGAGGGACACAGACCTTTGCACCCAGTTTCCCTGCGAGATCTTAAAAACACTTGACTCAGTTGCTCTTCCCTTAACTCACTTAAACTTGTGCCTCTGCCCTCTTCTGGCATGGCGTGACCTTTCCTGCCTACCTTCTGCGTCTCGCTTCACCAGTGGGGTCTGCCAGTAACACTGTCATCCTCCAGGTTACGCGGCTGCAGTACCTCAACGCACTCCTGGCTACCCGAGCTCAGAACCTGCCACAGTCCCCTGAGAACACCGACCTGCAGGTTATGCCAGGCAGCCAGACCAGGCTCCTTGGTGAGAAGACCACCACAGCGGCAGGTGAGCGCCGAGTGGCACACTGTGCGCGGTGTCTGGACCCAAGGGCCGTGAGCTCACACACACAGACTTGCACTTTCGCCGCCCCACCCTGCCCTCTGTCTTTTTTCTCTCTTTTCTCCGCATCCTTTTCCCTTCTTGTTTTTCTTTCTTTTTTTTTTTTTTTTTGAGATGGAGTCTTACTCTGTTGCTCTGTTGTCCAGGCTGGAGTACGACGGTGTGATCTCGGCTCACTGCAACCTCTGGCTCCTGGGTTCAAGCAATTCTCCTGTCTCAGACTCCTGAGTAGCTGGGATTACAGGCGTGAGCCACCATGCCTGGCCAATTTTTGTATTTTTAGTAGAGATGGGGTTTCACCATGTTGGCCAGGCTGGTCTTGAACTCGTGACCTCAGATGATCCACCTGCCTCAGCTTCCCAAAGTGCTGGGATTATAGGCATGAGCCACTGTGCCCAACCCCCTTCTTGCTTTTTTTTTTTTTAATTCTTCATTATTCAACTTGAACTTCTTGCTATTTTTAATAGCATGGATGACGCCAAACTATAGACTAACTGGTATTTAAAGTAGAGTATAGTAAGTCAATATTTTCTCTCAAGGATCTCTTAGAATGGATTGACTTAATCAGAGAATTGTTGGGAAGTGGGAATAAGTTTTAGTTCAGACACTCTTTTGGCCATTTAAGATTAAGCTTAGGTCACTTGGAGTCAGCAGTGGCCCTGGCTTAGACGGTGTGTGGCTGGCAGACACCATCCTAGACACTAGAAGGACATTTGTGAGGAGTTTGGCCAGTTCATACTAATATTTAAGCGTGGCCCCTCCAGGGCTCCACTGCGAGCGGGAAGATTGTGTTGGAAGAAATTTTGCAAATGGAACTAGAGGTTGTGGGATGTGAAACCCCATCCCCCCACTGCAAGGAGGGAGGTGAAAGAGTCTGAAGTGTAGGCTGTGGGTAGGAGTGGTGAAGGGTTTCTTGTTCTTGTTTTTTGAGAAGATACTTTAATTCTGATTGCGTTCCTAACGCTGGGGTCAGATCTGCCTGAACGTGAGGTTCCTGGAAGAGCCAGTGGGGCTTCTGGAGAGGCTGTGGAGGGAGCTACGGGCTTGCTTCCTCCCACCCCCACCTGCCCCACCGTGAGGAAGATAAGCTCTTATCAGCGCTTCCCCCGCCAGGGCACTGCGCTAGGAGCTTCCATGTCTGACTCTGCTAACCTCCCTGTGGCCGGAGGGGCGCTAGCTCTTCTGCCCGTTCTACAGGGCAGGAAGGAGAGCCAGAGAGAAGGCCCAGGCACTCTGACCTGCTTCCTGTAGGCCTCCCATGGAGCCGCTCTGGCTACTCAGACCCACACTTGAGAGCACAAACATGTTTTTCTAATAGTCCTTTCTGAATTGTGAGGTGACGTGCAGGGGAGGGAAATCCCACCCTGGGCCACGTGGATGCCTTAGCCCCTGGGGGCTCCAGATCCAGGTGCTGGCAAAAAGGCAGCAGGGGAGGCCGTGCTGCTTCAGTCTTGGATCTGAGGATGGGCTGCATCTCTTTCTAAAGAGATCCCTCTACGGATGGTGCCGCACCTTCTGTTCAGAGATAAGATCTTGCCATGTTGCCCAGGCTGGCCTCATACTCGGGACTCAGGTGATCCTCCTGCCTCAGCCTCCGAAGGAGCTGGATGAGCAGCTAGTGCCCCACCTTCTAGGGTTGCTGAAGCTTCTGTGTTGACCCACGGTGATGGTTTCTTATTGTATGGGGTGCCCCTTCTACTGAAGTTCACACTGTCCCGCCACACTGGAGTCTCAGAGGCCAGGGCGGTGTGCTTTTCACAATGTGAGCCTTTTGGTTTTGGTTTTCCCACGTGAGCCCTTCTGGCTCACTGCCACCCAGACTGCACATGTTGTATCGAAGATACAGACCTAATCCCAGAATAGTGCTTTTCCCGTCATTGCATCATATCATATACCCAGAGATTTTTAAAAAATCTTCACTGGGCCGTCCTGTAAGAGAAGAGTTTATAGTGGCTTTGTGGGGCATTTCCTCTTGGTTCTCTAGACACAATGTTGGTTATTTTCACCCAAGTACAACCTGACAGTTGCTCCAGTGAGGCTGACCTTCTCTTTCTGTTTCTTGCCTGAACTCAGCTTGTCCTGCGTTTTGTCCTGTGAGCTTGGCACTTCACTGTCCGGAGGAGCGTAGGGCCGCTGCACACCTGGAGATTTCGGTGGGGTGCTGCTTAAATCGTGCAGATGAGAACCAGTTTCTGGGGACCTTGGCACTAGACGCCCAACAGAGAAGTGCCTTTTTTGAGACTTGGAAGACACAATAATTTTAAATTGCCTACAGCAGGGTTTGGCAAATGGTGCAAGGGTCACATCTGGCCAGCAGCCTATTTTTGAGAATGAAGTTTTGTGAGAACCCACACATCGGTTTGTGGATTGCTGTGGCTGCCTTTGAGTTACAGCAGTGGAGCTGAGTAGCTGTGACAGAGACCATATAACCTACAAAAACTAGAAATATCGGCCTTTTACAGAAAGAGTTGTCTGACCCCTGGCCTACCATTTCAAACCCTGGGTAGGTCCTCCGCGTCAGTTCTCCGTGGAACTGTATCGCCGAGGGTAAGTCCTCCGCGTCAGTTCTCCGTGGAACTGTATCGCCGAGGGTAAGTCCTCCGCGTCAGTTCTCCGTGGAACTGTATCGCCGAGGGTAGGTCCTCCGCGTCAGTTCTCCGTGGAACTGTTATCACCGAGGGTAGGTCCTCCGCGTCAGTTCTCCGTGGAACTGTTATCGCCGAGGGTAGGTCCTCCGCGTCAGTTCTCCGTGGAACTGTATGGCCGAGGGAAAGGCGGCCCCCATGCTGTGCAGCCCTCCATGCTGTGCTCCCGGCTTCCTCAGCCGGCCGTCCTGAGCCAGGCTGTGGGGCAGTGCAGCGCCAGCACTGCGGCTGCCGGCTCCCCCTTGGCTTCCCCTGCTTGGGGCATCAGCCCTCTCCATGGTGCTGCCCGGAGCCAAGAGGCACAGCCATTTCTGCTCAATAGCTTCTCCTCTTCTTTCTCTCTCTGCTCTCTTTAGCCTTCCCAGTAGACCTTTCCCTCTTTGGCACAGTTGGAAACTGCAGTTGATAAATGACTGTGGACTAGTGCGCGTTTTTTGTTTTCAGAGCACACCCAAGGTAAATATCTTCCCTCTCCCTGCCCCTTCACTTTCCTCTCCTGGCCCTTCAGCTGTGGGAGGAGCAGAGCCCTCGGCTCCCCAGGCTGGGGGCCTTTTTTCTCCAGGGGTGCGGGGTGGGCGCTCCCTTCCATCCTTCTGGAAGACAGGAGGGGTCACGAGACTCGTCCACTGTGGAAAATGGTGCTTCCTTCCAGCACAGGGTGCTGTATTGTCCCGGGAAGGTGCCTCTTGTTCAGTATAATGACCTGGGACCCCCTGGGGCCAGAAATCCACAGCCCCAGCTTCCCCCATGTCCCAGGGAAGGCATCTGTTGGCTGACCATCTGCTAACCGATCGCTCCCGGCTCTGCTCTGATACCTCCCAAGGCCTCCTGAAGCCCCCGTCTTAGCTGCCCCTTCCTGTCCCACAGAGGATTTGGCACTTGGTTTTGACAGGTCCCTTTACCAGCTTTGATGTGAATTTTCCTTCCCTTGTCTTCTGTAGGGTCCAGCCACAGCAGGCCCGGCATCCCGGTGGAAGGCAGCCCCGGGCGGAACCCAGGTGTCTAACTGCTCACTAGGCAGCCCCAGATCTGGGGAACAGATGAGCACGTGGGGAGCTGGAGTGAGCTGAGCAGAAGCTTCGTGCCCGCCTGCCCCCATCCCCTCCAGGCCACGTTTTAGATGGCCCTTGTAGATGCGGGTCCTGGGTGTCCTCAGAACTAGACATCAGTGCCTGGATCCTTCAGCCGGTCCTGCCCTCCTTTAGGAGACAGGAGTCACCAGGGCACAGCCCTCCAGGCCCACGTCAGGAAGGAACGAAAGGAATGCCATCATCTCTAGTCCCCAGGGCCCAGCCTTCCCCTTCTCCCCCGAGGCTGGGACCGTGTGGCGTATTCAGATTCAGACCTCTTCGGGCCGAGCCACCTTGTGAGTGCAGTTACTGCCTTTATGTGGCCGTGACCTGTACTCGTTTGCTTTTAATTTGCCAACCTATCGCTGCTGGCAGCACTTTTCGAGCAGGCCAAGTGCACCCATTTTGGCTGGGGGTTCAAATCGATGGCCTTGTCCATGGCGTCCTTTCTGGCTTCCCTAACGGTGTCATGTTTCAGAGCATGTGCCCCAGCCTTTCCCATGTGCCAAACCAGAAGCTCCACTGCCCGAAGGCTGTCCCTGTAGCCCTGCACCCTCCCTGGAGGCTGCTCTTCTGATCCTGAGAGCTGGCCTAGTGGTGCTGAGGGCTCCTTTCTGCTTCTCTGCCCACCTGCTGAGTTGCCACTCACAGCGTTGTCAGTTCCTGTGTTCTGAGAAGAGGTCACGCCTGGGAGGAAGGGATCGTCATGCTGCATCGAATCCTCTCTCCGCTGTGTGGCCCCGGGAGCGTAGCTGCCTGTTGCACCTGCTCCACACCTCTCCACGGCCTCCCTGCAGGTGCTGTGTGGTGTGATGTGCAGAGAGCAGCGAGGGAGGCTTTAGGAACCAGGTGGATCCTCTTTAAAAAAAAAATCAGTTTTTATTATATCTCTAGAACATTTCAAGTCTTTTCGTTTTTTTCTGTTCCTAGCTATGGGGTTTTAGAGAAGTGGGAACTGGAAGGCATTTGTCTTTTTCTTCTAATTTACTACATTTTCCTTCCGTAGTTCTTCAGCTGTGTGGAAATGGGCATCACAAGGACACAGGATCATAGATTGGGTAGGGAGGGAGGAGGATTTCTGGAACTTTTCTCAAAGGAATTTGGACCCTTAAAAATGGGACTGAAGGTCAAAAGAACAGTGGTATGCTTGCTTAGAAATTGTCCTCAAGGAATCAACTGTGAGAGCAAGCCCGGTTTGGAAACAGATGCATTAAAATCCTGTCTCCAGAACAGTATTTTTTTGTTTGTTTGAGACGGAGTCTCACTCTCTTGCCCAGGCTGGAGTGCAGTGGTGCGATCTTGGCCCACTGCAACCTCCACCTCCCAGGTTCAAGCCATTCTCCTGTTTCAGCCCCCTGAGTAGCTGGGATTACAGGTGTCCACCACCACACCCGGCTAAGTTTTGTATTTTTAGTAGAGACAGGGTTTCACCATGTTGGCCAGGCTGATCTCGAACTGACCTCAGGTGATCTGCCCGCCTTGGCCTCCTAAAGTGCTGGGATTACAGGCGTGAGCTAAGAGCAGTGATTCTTAACCTTGGCTGCACATCAGAATCACCTGGTATTAAAAATACCTGGACCTGCCACCAAAGCTTGTGATTTAATCAGTCTGGGCATCAGAGTTTGCAATTTTTTATTTATTTTATTTTTTATTTTTATTTTTTGAGACAAGATCTTGCTCTGTCACCCAGACTGGAGTGCAGTGGTGTGATTACAGCTTGCTGCAGCCTCGACCTCCCTGGTTCAGGCCATCCTGCCACCTCAACCTCCTGAGTAGCTGGGACTGCAGGTATGCACCACCACACCCAGCTAATTCTCTTAATCTTTTGTAGAGCTAGGGTCTCATTATGTTGCCTGGGCTAGTCTCGAACTCCTAGGCTCAAGCCATCCTCCTGCCTCGGCCTCCCAAAGTGTTGAGGTTATAGGCGTGAGCCACCATGCCCAGATTCACAGAAGAGGTTCATACACCTTTCACCGAGGTTCCCTTAATGTTAACATCTTACATATAACCTTGGTACATTTAACAAAACTAAAAAATTAACATTGGTGCAATCGTACTATTAGAGTTTATTTGGATTTTACCATTTTTCCCCAATGTCCTTTTTCTGCTGTAGCAGCCAATCCAGGATGTCATGCTGCACTTAGAGCTGTTGCTTTCTTTTTTCCTAACTTTATATTTTGAACTAATTTCAGAATATAGGAAGTTGTAAAGATAAGGGCCTCACGCAGCCTTCATCTGGTTTCCCTCCGTGGTTACATCTTACGTGATTGTAATGCAGTATTCCAAGCAAAACTTTGACACTGGTGCAGTGTGGGTGGACAGTCCCAAATCATGTGTCATATGTACATCTGTGTAACTACCACTGCAATCACGATAAAGAAATCCCATCCCCACAAGGATCTCCCTTCCCGCCACCCCTAACTCCTGGCAACCACTAATCGTTCCGTCTCTTATTTTGTCATGTCAAGAATGTTGTATAAATGGGAGCATAGTGTGTAAGCACTTGGGATTGTCTTTTTTTTTTTTTTGAGACAGAGTCTGGCTCTGTCGCCCAGGCTGGAGTGCAGTGGCGCGATCTCAGCTCACTGCAAGCTCCGCCTCCCGGGTTCCCGCCATTCTCCTGCCTCAGCCTCCCGAGCAGCTGGGACTACAGGCGCCGCCACCTCGCCCGGCTAGTTTTTTGTATTTTTAGTAGAGACGGGGTTTCACCGTGTTAGCCAGGATGGTCTCGATCTCCTGACCTCGTGATCCTCCCGCCTCAGCCTCCCAGAGTGCTGGGATTACAGGCGTGAGCCGCCGCGCCTGGTGGGATTGTCTTTTTCACTCGGTGTCCTCGGAGATCATCCAGCGTTGCATGTGTGTGTTCACAGTTTGCTCCTTTTTGTTGCTGAGTGGTATTGTGTGGTGTACACATTGGTCCCGTGAAGGACACCTGGGATGTTTCCAGTTTGGGGCTATTCCAAATAAAGCTGCTACGACTGTTGATGTACAGGTTTCTGTGTAAAGATTAGTTTTCCAGGAGTGTAAATGCTCGGCCATAGGGTTGTTGCATGTTTCGTTTTTTAAACCATCAAACTCTTACGTCCTCACCAGCAACCTAGGACAGTCAGTTTCCCCGAATCCTCCGCAGCACTTGGTGGTGTCGTGTTTTTACTTCAGCCGTTCCGACAGGTGTGTCGTGATGCCTCACGGTGGTTTTTCATTTGCGTTTCCCAGTGATGGACACCTCCCGTGTTCCCCTGCAGTGGAATATCCCTGTCTTTCACCCTTTTCTGATTGGATTGTTTTTTCTGTTGAGTTCTGAGAGTTGTTTTGAGATTGCTTTATGGGATTTTTGGTTTGCATTGGTCTGTAGCTTATCTTTTTCATCCCTACCCCCCCTTTTTTTTTTCTGAGACAGAGTCTCACTTTGTCACGCAGGGTGGAGTGCAGTGCCACAGTCTTGGCTCGCTGTGTACTTGACTCCTGGACTCAGGCAGTTCTCCCGCTTTAGCTCCCCAAGTAGATGGGACTATCACCACGACCAGCTAAATTTATTTTTATTTATTTATTTATTTTTTGCGATGGAGTTTTGCTCTTGTTGCCCAGGCTGGAGTTCAATGGCACGATCTCGGCTCACTGCAACCTCCGCCTCTCGGGTTCAAGCGATTCTCCTGCCTTAGCCTCCTGAGTAGCTGGGATTACAGGCGTGCACCACCACACCCAGCTAATTTTGTATTTTCAGTAGAGACGAGGTTTCTCCATGTTGGTCAGGCTGGTCTCAAAACTCCTGACCTCAGATGATCCGCCTGCCTCAGCCTACCAAAGTGTTGAGATTACAGGCGTGAGCCACCATGCCCGGCCTACACCCAGCTAATTTTTTTTTTTTTTTTTTTTTTTGAGACGGAGTCTCGCTCTGTCGCCCAAGCTGGAGTGCAGTGGCCAGATCTCAGCTCACTGCAAGCTCCGCCGCCCGAGTTTACGCCATTCTCCTGCCTCAGCCTCCCGAGTAGCTGGGACTACAGGCGCCTGCCACCTCGCCCGGCTAGTTTTTTTTTGTATTTTTTAGTAGAGACGGGGTTTCACTGTGTTAGCCAGGATGGTCTCGATCTCCTGACCTCGTGATCCGCCCGTCTCGGCCTCCCAAAGTGCTGGGATTACAGGCTTGAGCCACGGCGCCCGGCCACGCCCAGCTAATTTTTTATAGAGATGGGGTACCATGTTGCCCACACCTGGTCTCAAACTCATGAGCTCAAGTGATCTGCCTGCCTCAGCCTCCCAAATTACTACAATTACAGATGTGGGCCACTGTGCCCAGCCATCTTTTCACCCTCTTGGGGTTTTATACAGAGCAAAAGTTTTCAGTTTTGATAAAGTCCACTTTACTGATTTTTCCTTTATAGACTGTTGCTTTTGGTGTTGCATTTAAGAACTCTACGTAAGGCCGGGCGCGGTGGCTCAAGCCTGTAATCCCAGCACTTTGGGAGGCCGAGACGGGCGGATCATGAGGTCAGGAGATCGAGACCATCCTGGCTAACACGGTGAAACCCCGTCTCTACTAAAAAATACAAAAAAACTAGCCGGGCGAGGTGGCGGGCACCTGTAGTCCCAGCTACTCGGGAGGCTGAGGCAGGAGAATGGCGGGAACCCGGGAGGCGGAGCTTGCAGTGAGCTGAGATTGCTCCACTGCACTCCAGCCTGGGCGGCAGAGCGAGACTCCGTCTCAAAAAAAAAAAAAAAAAGAACCCTACGTAGTCTTAGATCCCAAAGGTTGTCTGTTTTTCCCTAAAAGTTTTATAGTTTTACATTTAAGTATGTATGTGAGCCATGTTAGTTTTTGTATAATGTGTAAGACTTAGGCTGAAGTTCTTTTTTTTAGCGTATCGTTTTCCAGCTGCTCCAGCACCGTTTGTTGAAAGGTTGTCCTTCCTCCATTGAATTACTTTTGCACCTTAAAGTCAGCTGGGCATATTTGTGTGGTCCTGTTCCCATGATGTTCTTGGCTCTGTCAATGTGTGTGTCTGTCCCTCTGCCAGCATTGCACTCTTGGTTCACATAGCTATATAGTAGATCTTGAAATCAGGTGGACAGATTCCTCTTCTCACTTTATTCTTTTTCAAAATATTTTTGCTATAAATTTTTATACGGATTTTAGAATAACCTTGTCTACATCTACAAAACATCTTTGAGGATTTTGATAGGAACTGCATTCAACCTGTAAATCTGAGGAGAATTGATATCTTTACTCTATTGTGTCTAACAATCCGTGAACATGGCATGTCTATTTAAATCTTTGATTTCATCATGTTTTGTAATTTTCAGCATACAAGTCCTTGCCTATTTTGTTAGATTTAAACCTAAGTATTTCACTTTTTAAGCAATTGTTAACAGTACATATTTTTAACTTTTGTGTCTATATGTTCATTTCCAGGAGGTAGAAACAGGTTTTATGTGTTTATCTTGCACCTGAGATTTGCTGGACTCCCTAGGTGTCTGCTTTCTATAGATTCGTAGGATTTCCCACATAGACAAGCATGGCCTCTGCATGAGAATACCTGGATCCTCCCCTCAGGGCTTCTGACTTAGGGTGTGGACATCAGGACTTTTTAAACCTTCCTGGTGATTCTGACAAGCAGCTGAGGTGGAGAACCACTGCTCTCTGACCTTGTCGTCAGCGAGCAGAGATGCATTAAGCACAAGAGCCTAGTGCTAGGACCCCGCATCCTGCCCACTCTGCACTCCTGCCGCTTGCTGCCGGCCGGCATGGCTAACAGGCCTGGGCCCTAGCAGACAGTCCCCGGTGATTGAAGCATGGGCTCCTCTCAGCCCAGGAAAGACAACTAGGCTGTAATGGATAGCCCGTTTTAATGAACAGAAGATACTGATCGGTATAAAAAGGGGTGTTTGTCACTGAGGTGTCCTCATTTCTAGATGAGGATTTGTCTTCTCCGTGGTCTTGAACGCCTGCTTCGCCGTGGCACCAGCGTCTGGTGCACGCTGGCTCTGTCGCCACAGGGCAGGAGCTGCTCATGGAAAGGTATGTGCCCCGAGTGTGGAGCACTGGTCAGCTTTTCCACTTCGTAACAACAGCCTTGTTGTGGCCCTGAGAAGGCCACCAAAGGCAGACTTAAAAAGAAGCATGGCCAAATGCCTATCAGCCCGGTACCTAATGTAACCCGGGACCCATGTGAGGGAGGCTGAGCCTTCACCTTTCAGCCCTTCCCTCAGCACATGGTTCTCAGTTTAGGGCAGAGCTTGCTAAGATTCACTTTCTGGCGTTCAGGGGCCCAGCCCCGCCAGCAGTACAGGTCTACACTGGTGTAATCTGAAACGTACAGACAGCGGAAAAGGAAGAAGTCTAGGGAGCTTGGGTCCTTAGACCACCAGACAGCAGGGAAGGGATGGGAAGGGCCGGCGCGGGGCGGGGGGAGGGCTTCACCTCCCCCTGCTTCCCTGTGGGCTGGGTTCAGAGTCCCTCAGTGTCCTGGCCTCTCAAGTGGGATCAAGCAGGGTGGGTGCAGCTGCAGGGTTCCAGGCAAGAGCTCAAGCTCCAGTACCAGGGACATAAGAGCCTCAGGCAAACGGGTTACGGGCCACCGCCCCAAGAGTTGGGTGGGCCACAAGCAACCCCCGGTGCCCAGGCACTTCCCCATGAGCGCCGCCTGCAGGCGACAGTGTGCCAGGCCGGCCTGACCAGGGCCAGTACACCGTGGGTACAAGGCTTCTCAAACACGTGCTCCAGCTCATCAGTCTTAGGACTTCTGAGGCAACCTAGTGGGTCTTGGACTTCTGTCGCTGTGGGGCCTCAAACCTGTTGAGACCTCAGACGGCCAGAACCCACCTCCAGAGTCCCTACGACCAACGTTGTCTGGAGCTGCTCCAGACACTGCCAGGGTTGCTACTGACAGGAATGGGATCCCCGGAGAAAGCCTTGCCCATGGGCATCCACCAGCTGCAGACAGGCCCGGACCCTGCACGGCCTGCCTGGGCTGCCCCTTGTACATCCTGGATGGCATCTGCCGGCCCCAGGCTGAGTCCCCACCCGCAGAGACTGGCCCTGGGGAGAGCAAGGCAAGCCCCTAACCTGGGACAAGTGGACACTGAGGATTCCCAGACCCAGCCCCGGGTGGCTCCAGCCTGGGACTGCTTCCTTCGGGCTCCGGTCTTGGCCCTCACTCTCCTCCCCTTCTTGGCCCTCGTCTGGACCCGCGCTTTCCGCTGCCTCGTGGTCCTCTGCTCCAGCCCTGGGAGGGAACGCGGCTCCCCTGACAGTCGAAGCCAGGGAGGCCCCTCTCTCTGCCTGCAGGGCCCGGTGCCACCACTCAGTTCTGCAAAGGCTGCTGAGGAGGCACAGACCCCAGAGGCAGGAACCGGGGCTGAGGGCAGGAACCACAGAGGCGCAGACGCGGGGGCTGGGCATGGGATGGAATGGTGGCAGGTGCGCAAGACCCGGGCTGCGGTCAGGGTCAGCACCGGGTGCGGGGATGCGCCACGTGGGCCTGCAGGGCCTCCCGGATGCCGCGCTGCCAGTCTCGAGCCAGCTGCACCGGGGTCACGGAGGCCTGGGAACAACGGTGTGGGTCAGTCCCCTGCAGGCGCTCCACCCGCCCTCAGGACAGGAGCCAGGGCTGCGCCCACACTCACCGCGTTCCGCACCCCCAGCTCGGCCCCGTAGAGCAGCAGCAGCTTCATGGCTTTGTAGCTGCCATGCCGCACGGCCTCGTGCAGAGCCGTGTCCCCTTCCTGCTGAGAAGGCAGGCGGTCAAGCTCCTGTGTCTGCGTGCTGCCCTCCTCATGCGGGCAGGTCAGGGCTGCCGTCCCCGAGCACACAGCACCTCTGGTCCCAGCTGGGGCTCCTCAGTCCCTGCCCCTCTGGAGCTCTCAAGCGGGAAAAGACCAAGCGCCTGCCTTACCTTATCCTGTGCGTTCAGGTGGGCGCCACACTCGATGAGGTGCTCCAGGCAGTCGGGGTGCCGGGTGCGTACTGCCACATGCAGGGGGGTGCTCCCAATCTGAGAGAAGTGGGGGTCAGTGCTGGGTGTGGATTGGCGAGCCCTGCCCAACCCACGGGACTACACGTGCTCTCTTCTCCAGGAACAGCGTCTGCTCCTGTGTTCCGGACAGGCCCCCAAAGCACCGTGCCCCTCACCTTGTCCCGGGCGTTGACCCGGGCTCCCTGGTTAAGCAACTGTTTGAGGATGTCCAGATGTCCTCCGCGGCAGGCCCAGAACACGGGTGTCCTGTCCAGCTGCAAAACAAAAGCACCCAAGCACTCAGAGCTGCTGGGATGCGAAACCGGGCGTGGACCAGAGGCTGGGCCTTTTTTCCCATCCTTACCAAGTCCCGCGCGTCCACGGTGGCACCTGCCGCCAGCAGCTTGTTCACCAGCTGGCTGTGACCCTTCAGACAGGCCCAGTGCAAGGCGGTGCGGTGGAGCTGGGGGCAGAGATGGGAGATTAGGCAGAGGGAGTGCAGCTAACCCTGGAGACCCCACGCCGTCCCCTTCCCAGGGCCAGGTCCCTGAATGGAATTGCTGCTTCCTCCCCGCCCTCTGGAGGCATCACTGGATTCATGCCCGTGAAAGTGAAAATCCCTGTAGCCTCCTAGGCCAGGACTTGAACACACTGAAGGCAGCGAGCGCTCCTGCAACTGCAGCTGCTGCCAGCCGACTCACCCCACCTGTGCTACCTTGTCATGGGCACTGGGGTCCCCTCCGTCTGTCAGGTATTTGTCAATCAGGGACTCCTGGTTCTCAGCAGCTGCCTTCAGGAACATCTCCAGGTCCACAGGCTCCACCTGGGCCTGGGGCTGTGGCTGGGTCAGTTGAAGACAAGACCAAATCACTCCCGAAGGCCGCAGGTGCCCAAGAGGTCACAGCTCCACCGGCCTGGCCCACGGGTCCCACGCAGCCGACCGAGGAACACTGCTGGCTTGTACTAATGCAGTTTCTTATTCTAATCCCACCCCAGGAGATTGAATAGACTGTGTGTGTGTGAGTGTGTTACGGATTGACTTGTATCTCCCCAAGATTCATGTGAAGTCCTAACCCCAGGTACCTCAGAATGTGACCTTATTTGGAAACAGAGTCACTGAGGATGGAATTAGTTCAAGATGAGGTCACGCCGCAGTACGGTGGGTCCCTCACTGGTAGGACTTGTGTTAAGGTGGGCTCTAATCCAGTGTGACTGGTGTCACGAAAGGGGACATGTGGGCCGTGTGCAGTGGCTCACGGCTGTAATCCCAGCACTTTGGGAGGCCGAGGCTGGAGCGCAGTGGCGCAATCTTGGGTCATTGCAAGCTCCACCTCCCAGGTTCACACCATTCTCCTGCCTCAGCCTTCTAAGTAGCTGGGACTACAGGTGCCTGCCACCATGCCCGGCTAATCACCTCCTGATCATGAGGTCAGGAGATCGAGACCATCCTGGCTGACACGGTGAAACGCCATCTCTACTAAAAAATACAAAAAATTAGCCGGGCGTTGTGGCGGGCATCTGTAGTCTCAGCTACTTGGGAGGCTGAGGCAGGAGAATGGCGTGAACCCGGGAGGCGGAGCTTGCAGTGAGCTGAGATCGCGCCACTGCACTCCAGCCTGGGCGACAGAGCGAGACTCCGTCTCAACAACAAAAAAGGGGTGGGGGGACACGTGGAGACAGGCGTGCACACGGGCAGAACACCCAGCGAACATGAAGGCAAGAGTCTAGGAACGCCAAAGATCACCAGCATCCACCAGAAGCCGGAGAGGCACGAAGGGATTTCCCTCCCTGCCCAGAGGGAACCAGCCTCGCCAACACCTTCCTCTCAGCCTTCCAGGCCCTAGGACTGCGAGGTGACACACACCTGCTGTTGAGGCTGCCCAGGCTGTGGACTTTGTTATGGCATCTCTGGCGGACACATCCCCGGAGGCTCTGGAATGGATTTCAGGGGCTCCCCAGGTGCCGGCTGTGTGGTCCTGGCCTGCAGTGCCCACTCCTCCCCAAGCTCTCCCTCTGGAACTGGAGCCCTGGCGTCGGCATGCCCCAGCCCTGACCTCCCACTCACCTTAACCAGGGGCTCGGGTTTCCTGGGGGGGACTCTGTGTCTCAGTCGCTTTTTCCGTCTTTGAACCAAGTTTTCCAAGTCAGCCAGGTTATCCAGATTAAATCTGGAACTGTTAAATCTTTCAAGCTGGGGCAGAAGACAAGACCGTGCCAGTCACCAGCCGCTGGTCAAGATCTCTCTGCCCTGCCGACAGCTGACACCAGCTGCCCAGGCTGCCCCACCAGAGTCCCTCCAGGCCTCACTGCTCAGCCAGCCTCAGGGATTAGCCCCCGCCCCTGCCCCTCTCTCACTTTCTTCTTCTTCTCTTCTTCCAATTTCAGCTGCTCCCGGGCCACAGCCTCTTGGGGGCCCCTCCTCCAGTCAGTAGGCCAGGCTCCAGGGTCAGGAAGTCCACGTCCAAATCCCAACACCTTCCCTTCAACTCTTTCTCCACTTACCTGTAGGAACAGGATATGAGTACCGAGTTGGGAAAACTGGAGGAGCCCTTAGAAAGCAGAGCTGTGGAGTACCAGGGGGCTGTCTGCTAAGGGCCAATGTCACAAGGCTGCTGCCCGGGATGGGAGTAGGCCTCAAAGCCCCAGCAGTCCAGAGTGCTGGCCAGCTCCCTCACCCCGTGGGTGCTGCTTGCTCTGCAACCATGGCATCGGCTGACACCGTGTCAGCCGATCCCCGCCTACCCTGCTCCTGTCAGCAGGAACACAGCTGGGGGGACATGAGGCCACAATCTATTTATACTGCTGGGCGTGTGCCCAGGTAGCCTCAGGGCAGATGACACCTTAGCTTCCCCCATGTTGTTGTCCTTAAGATTTCTCCCAGATCATACTGACTGCCACCTGACTCCAAGCTCAGAGGGACAGAGGAGAAGCCCCCGCCGGGTAAAATTCTAAATGCCTGGGTTCAGTTATCGGCTCCTTTTGAAGCTACATTTAAGCTCAAACACTTTTAGGCACTTGCCTAATGAGCTGGGAAGGTTGTGAGTTATTGGGGCCTGTGCCTGGGGCAAAGCCTGTAGCAAACATCCATGCTTCCTCCCACTGCCCCACCTCAGGAGTTCAGGAGGAATCAGCATGTGGGGAAAGAACAGGCTGGAATGATAGGGTAACAGATCCTAGGACTTTCCAGCCAGGTAGAACCATATTTCTTCTAAAGAACTCTAGCAACCTAACACTTCCCTGCCATTTGCCTCCCAGCAGAGGCTGCAGCAGGCTGGGGCCTCCAGCCCAGAGGGGCTTGCTGGGCCTCACACCCTCCGGGCCCCTCCTCACCCAAACCGACATCCCTAAGCATCACTGTCTCTCACTGCCCAGGGAGCACAAGAGCACCTTCCCCATCCCCAAGGCAGCCAGGCCCTCTGGCCATTTCCAGAGCAACAACTATCATGGTGCTTAAGCTGAGCTACCACCACCACGGCGACCACCACGGCTACACTCGCATCTTCCAAAGTAACCTGCATTTCCTGTTCCTCTTTTGCCATCACCATCCATCCAGGGCAAAACTCACTGAACTCAAGGATTTTCATGTCTTCTTTCCCACTGACGACCTCTTGTTCCCTATCCCCCCTCACCTCCCATGAGAACCAAGCAGACACACCAGAAAGAACTGCACGCCCAGCCGGCTGTGGTGGGACACACTTGGAGTCCCAGCTACTCAGGAGGCCCCGGTGGGAGGATCACTTGAGCCTGGGACTTCAAGGCCAGCCTGGGCAACCTAGCAAGACTCCATTTCAAAAAATACCGATTTTTATAAAAGAAATGCATGCTTCCTTGCACCTAAGACTTGACCCTCACACCACAGAAAGAAGCTGCCAGCCCTCCTCTAGCCAGTCTCCTCCTGTCCAGCCGGTCCCAGGGTGCCTCCCACCTCCGTCCCACATCCTTACCAACTGCTGAATGCTGATGAAGTCCATGGTCCCCCCTGTTCCTTACACCCCCCAGTGAGAAGAGCTGAACTGCTCAGCCCTTTATAGGAGCGCCTGGGGGTGGGCGGGGGTGGACAGAGGACTGGCCCAGGGACTTGCACCTGGGCCGGATGACTCTGGGACTCTGTCACACCAACCAAAATACCAGTCTGGGAATGCAGCCCACTGGGGAAAGGAAAAGGAGCTGTTTGGACATGAGTTGGCTACATTCTCGGACACCCACTCCTGCACCTCTGCTATGCCCCACACCTACTCAGGGGCCATTTAACCAACATGCTGCTAGCGCAGATTGGGGTGAAATGTGTTCCCCTCTCCTAAGTTTAGATGCCACTCCTGAAGCAAGCCCAGCCTGGCCTCCATGTTGTAGGGCTGGCTGCCTGCGAACCTGAAAGCCCAGCCTGGGTGGCTGAGCAAGGAGACTGGAAACCTGAAGGGGTGGTCAGGAGGGGCAGGAGCGGCCAGCCTACAGCCTCAGCCCTTGTGGTGGCCACGCGAGGAAACCGTGATCTCCCAACTTGCAGTTTCAAGGCTGCCCTTCCCTGTGCTGTGGGTTTCTTGCCCTCGGGCTCCCCCGCTCCTCCCCCAGCGCTCTGAGAGCACATGGCAGCTGCCCCAGCCCTGGATTCAAGCCTGGCGCCTGTCCTCCGGCCTCTGGAAGTCCTCCGCGCCCTTCCATAGGCCCCTACCAGACGCTCTCCGGGGACGAAGCGTGCCCTTCCAGCCACAGGAAAGGGGAGACTGAGCCGCGCCAGGTCCCGGGATGGAATGGTAACCATGAAATCCAGCCGCAGAGCAATGTGCCTCAAGTCACCAGTCACCATTTCTAATTCTCAGGAAGCCAGGCATGCCCTTCACCCAGCTGGACCTTGAACTCCGCCTTGGCCTTTGCAAGGAAATCAGCCAGTAAAGAAGACCCCAGAATCACAGCAGCCTGAGCAGAGAAGACCAGGGCATGGGAGGGAGAACCGCGGCCAAGGACGGCCACAGGCCCCAGATGGCTGCCCAGCTCCCAAAGAACTGGCCTCTGGGAAGGGCTTCCACATCTTCAGAGAACTCAGGGAAGGGCAGAGCTTTCTTAGCAAACTCAGTTCTTGACCCGGCGCGGTGGCTCACGCCTGTAATCCCAGCACTTTGGGAGGCCGAGGTGGGCGGATCACGAGGTCAAGAGATCGAGACCATCCTGGCCCACATGGTGAAACCCCGTCTACTAAAAATACAAAAAACTAGCCAGGCGAGGTGGTGGCACCTGTAGTCCCAGCTACTCGGGAGGCTGAGGCAGGAGAATGGCGTGAACCCGGGAGGCGGAGCTTGCAGTGAGCCGAGATCGCGCCACTGCACTCCAGCCCGGGTGACACAGTGAGACTGTGTCTGAAGAAAAAAAAACAAAAAAGAAAAGAAAACTCAGTTATTTTTGTTTGTTTGTTTGTTTGTTTTTTTGATGGAATCTCACTCTGTCACCCAGGCTAGAGTGCAGTGGCACGATCTCAGCTCATTGCAACCTCCGTCTCCTGGGTTCAAGCAATTCTTCTGCCTCAGCCTCCCGAGTAGCTGGGATTACAGGCACCCGCCACTATGCCCAGCTAATTTTTTATATTTTTAGTAGAGACAGGGTTTCACCATGTTGGCCAGGCTGGTCTTGAACTCCTGACCTCATGATTCGGCCGCCTCAGCCTCCCAGAGTGCCGGGATTACAGGCTTGGGCCATCGCGCCCAGCCAAAAACTTAGTTCTTAGGCTAAATTTCGGGTGCTTTTCTCAGACAAAGGTGTTCCTTGCTTTTTTTTTCTCTTTGAGATGGAGTTTCGCTCTTGTTGCCCAGGCTGGAGTGCAATGGCACGATCTTGGCTCACTGCAACTTCCACCTCCCGGGTTCAAGTGATTCTCCTGCCCCAGCCTCCCAAGTAGTTGGGGTTACAGGCGAGTGCCACCACCCTGGCTAATTTTGTATTTTTAGTAGAGATGGGGTTTCTCCATGTTGGTCAGGCTGGTCTCGAACTCCTGACCTCAGGTGACACCCAGCCTCTTCCTTGCTTTTGGTTATGAGGAGGAAAAGAGTCATTTAAAATGACAGCAAAGGGGCTGGGCGTGGTGGCTTACGCCTGGAATGCCAGTACTCTGGGAGGCTAAGGCGGGCAGATCACCTGAGGTCAAGAGTTCGAGACCAGCCTGGCCAACATGGTGAAACCCCGTCTCTACTAAAAATATAAAAATTAGCCAGATGCCTGTAGTCCCAGCTACTTGGGAGGCTGAAGCACGAGAATCACTTGATCCCAGAAGGTGGAGGCTGTGGTGAGCCAAAATCACACCACTGCACTCCAGCCTGGATGACAGAGTGAGACTCGGTCTCAAAAAAAAGTAAAATGAGTGCAAAAAACCAAGAAAAAGTAAGGCTGGCCACCACTGTCCACTTCAACTCACAAATACCCCTCAGCCCGTGGCACTGGAGGAGCGTTGTTTTACACCCACAAGCTTCAGGGAAATTCTCAATAGAAAACCCATTGGTTGTCTCATATGACTGGTATTAACTCTGACTTAAAAGAAAGACAGACTTTGGGAGGCCGAGGCGGGTGGATCACAAGGTCAGGAGATCAAGACCACGGTGAAACCCCGTCTCTACTACAAACACAAAAAGTTAGCCGGGCGCGGTCGCGGGCTCCTGTAGTCCCAGCTACTCGGGAGGCTGAGGCAGGAGAATGGCGTGAACCCGGGAGGCGGAGCTTGCAGTGAGCCGAGATCGTGCCACTGCACTCCAGCCTGGGGGACAGAGCGAGACTCGGTCTCAAAAAAAAAAAAAAAAGAAAAAGAAAAAAAAGAAAGAAAGAAAGAAAAAAAGCCAGAAACAGTATGTTGAACAAGAAAGGAAAAAACATTCCTTATGAAAAGTTCAAACATAAATAGAAGGCTCAGGACCTCCTTGACTCCCTCTCTTGCCACATGGCCCAGGAGAAACCACGGCTGGCAGTTTAACAGCCCCCCTCCTGCTTCCGCTCTGTGCATTTTGTGGATGCACATCCACATTTTTCTTTTGAGACAGGGTCTCACTCTGTTGCCCAGGCTGGAGTGCAATGGTGCAATCTCAGCTCACTGCAACCTCCACCTCCCGGGTTCAAGCGATTCTCCTGCCTCAGCCTCCAGAGTAGTTGGGATTACAGGCACCTGCCACCACATCCAGCTATTTTTTGTATTTTTAGTAGAGACAGGGTTTACTGTGTTAACCAGGATGGTCTGGAACTCCTGACCTTAGGTGATCCTCCTGCCTCGGCCTCCCAAAGTGCTGGGCTTACAGGTGTGAGCCATCGCTCCTGGCCTACATCCACTTATAGATCCATACATTTATACCTGATCTTAGCCAAAAGGCTGAGAGGCAATCACATTCTAGAGACATGCTCTGTGGGAAGAAGTGTGGACGCGAGCGGCACTCTCCTGTCAGCACACCGTGTTCTGCTGCGCGGCAGAGACCTTGGATCTGCAGGACTCCACCCTCCCTATCAGGAGGAGTCGGTTCTCTCTCTCTTTTCTTTTTTTTTTTTTGAGACTGAGTCTCGCTCTGTCACCCAGGCTGGAGTGAGTAGCACGATCTCGGCTCACTGCAAGCTCCGCCTCCCGGGTTCCCGCCATTCTCCTGCCTCAGCCTCCCAAGTAGCTGGGACTACAGGTGCCGCCACCACGCCCGGCTAATTTTTCTGTATTTTTAGTAGAGACGGGGTTTTACCGTGTTAGCCAGGATGGTCTCGATCTCCTGACCTCGTGATCCACCTACCTCGGACTCCCAAAGTGCGGGGATTACAGGCGTGAGCCACCGCGCCCAGTGGTTCTCTCTTTTTTTTAACGTTGCACTCCATGCTCCAATGCACATATTTGTAAATGCTCCTGTAAATAAACATCTTTGTAACCATGGAAGAACATCTCTCTAATAGCTACACAGAAATCAAAGTATTGGCTCTGCTCATTTAAATAGATGCTGTCAAACTGCCATCTACAGTGACTGTACCAATCCCCATGAATGGACATCAAGAAACAGAGCATAAAAGACAAAAAGGGAAAAAATTAAATGTACATCTATAGAACAAAGGATCAGGATCTAGAATAGAAACACTCCTGTGACTAAGCAGCATTTCTGAAACTGGCATGGGTAGGCGGCTCACAGCAGACACAGGCGCTCAACCTCACTGTAGCCAGCAATGAAAACCGAAACAGCACTTTTCTCCTGTTGGACTGTCACAATGAATGGAATCATGGTATATGAGCAAAGTGCTGATGAGGCGCTGGGGAAGCGGGCCTCCCTCAGGCTGCCTGCCACGTGCCAGGCCCTCTCTCAAGGGCTGTCCCAGTGCGCACTCACCTCGTCCCACAGTGACTCTGAGGCAGGCCCTATGATGACCACTCCCTGTACAGAAGAGGAAACGGAGGGGCAGACAGCTAAAGTGACTTTTCCCAAGGACATGCAGCTAGAAAGCAGCTTCTCACATAGTCCCTATTTTCTTCTAATACTTACATAGTTTTGTGTTTTTATATTTAGATATTTAATCTTGTAATTTATCTTTGTGTGTGGGATGAGGTAAGGATATCACTTTATTTTTTTCCAAATGAATAGATGTCTCATATGAACTAATTTAGAATATGATCATCTGCCCGGGCTTAAACACTTTTAGCCACACCAGATCTCCTCCCTCGCTTCCAGAGTGACCAGACTGGGGCTCTTCCTGGGTCGTCTGGCCTCATTTCCCTGCCCAGCAGCATGGATGCTGACCAAGGCAGGGGCATGGAGAACTGGTCTGTGTACCCTTTAAAGGCAGCTGGAGACAGGGTGGCGGCTCAGCTGGATAGCAGGTCCCGCAGGTCACTGTTGCAGGGCAGCAGGTCACATGCTAGCCGTGCCTTTCGGTCCCGGACGGCCTTCAGGGCTGGGCTGTGTTGCAGGAGGAGGGAGCAGATGTCCCCGTGACCCCTCTCAGCAGCCTGTGGAGAGAGAGGCTGCAATCAAAGGGCATACCCCGCACTGGGCTCTGCTCTTTCTTGTTCCACTTTCAGGGGCTTCTTCCTTCTAAAAAAGAGGCCTCTCGGGGTGTGGTGGCTCACGCCTGTAATCCCAGCACTTTGGGAGGCCGAGGTAGGCGGATCACTAGGTCAGGAGTTCGAGACCATCCTGACATGGTGAAACCCCATCTTTACTAAAAATACAAAAATCAGCCGAGTGTGGTGGCATCTGCCTGTAATCCCAGCTACTCAGGAGACTGAGGCAAGAGAATCACTTGAACCCGGGAGGTGGAGTTTGCAGTGAGCCAAGATCGCGCCATTACATTCCAGCCTGGGCAACAGAGCGAGACTCCAACTCAAAAAAAAAAAAAAAAAAAGAGGCCTCATGGAAACAGAGACATGGCTGTTTGAGTAGATTTCTTCTAATTCCTACCAAATCCCAATGACTTTATACTGATCTGTGGAGTATCCCAGTGCCATTCTCACAGTTAGCCTGAGTTTTTCTTTCTTGTGTCCTTTGCGAACTGTCTTTGGCCAGACCTACACATTAAAAACGAATACAGCACCTTGTATCTCCAGGCATCGCTCACAAGCCTGCACACATCACCTACAGGGTCTGTGCACTGTGGGCACAGGAGGCACCAGACATGGCCCCCACCCTTTAGGAACTTTTATTCATTTATTTTCTTGTATTTTTTAATTTTTACTTTGCGTTTTAGAGACAGGGTCTCACTCTGTTGGCCAGGCTGGAGTTCAGTAGTTTGCGTTTGAGAGACAGGGTCTCACTCTGTTGGCCAGGCTGGAGTTCAGTAGTGCCGTTATAGCTCATTGTAGTCTGCAACTCCTGAGCTCAAACGATCCTCCTGCCCCAGCTTCCCAAGCAGCTGAGATTACATGAGATTACAGGCGTGCACCACTACACTTAGCTAAACTTTTTTTAAAAATTTATTTATTTTGAATTTTTAAAAATAGAGACAGGGCGGGTGCAGTGGCTCATGCCTGTAATCCCACTTTGGGAGGCTGAGGTGGGCAGATCACTTGAGGTCAGGAGTTCGAGACTAGCCTGGCCAACATGGTGAGACCTCATCTCTACTAAAAATACAGAAATTAGCCAGGCGTGGTGGCATGTGCTTGTTATCCCAGCTACTCGGGAGGCTGAGGCATGAGAATCGCTTGAACCTGGGAGGCAGAGGTTGCAGTGAGCCACTGCACTCCAGCCTGGGCGACAAAGCGAGACTCCATCTCAAAAAATAAAAATAAAAATAAATAGAGACAGGGTCTTGCCATGTTGCCCAGGCTGGTCTCGAGCTCCTGGACTCAAGCTATCCTCCCACCTCAGCCTCCCAAAGTGCTGGGATTACAGGCATGAGCCAAAGTTCCTGGACAGGAAACTGAGACAGGCAGGGAAAGACTGAGGCTTAGTTCCCTATGTTCTCTTCTTCTAAGGCAGAAACCCCAATCCAGATGCCAGTTTCTAACCTACCTCCTCCAAAAAATAATAGAGTTAAGTTGATCTACATAGATTATCTTATTTAACTTTCACAATAGCCCTCACAGGCAAGAATCATCATTATTCCCATTTTACAGATGAAGAAATTTAGGCTTAATAAATGGCTTGCCCAAAGCCACAGGGCTAACGTGGCCACCTGGGATTCTAAACCAGGTTTTCCTGGACTCTTAATAACTCTGTGAACCACTATTATTTCCTACTCCTCCCAACAGACAAATTGATAAGACTCCAGGGGCTTTTGAGAGGTATCAAAATTAACACTAGTGGCAACCACCCTCCCAAATTTGAATCCAAATCTTTACTCAGCTGGTCCTCCTGAGTACACACAAAGCTCTCAATTCTGCTGCCTTAATTCAGGCAGTGGGATGTTGTCAACAGTTGTGAGATGCACCCAAATAATGTTTACAAAAAATAAAATATGAATGTTTGCAAATCGTTTTAAAAGACACATACACAGGCCGGGTGCTGTGGCTCATGCCTGTAATCCCAGAACTTTGGGAGGCCGAGGCAGGTGGATCACCTGAGGTCAGGAGTTCAAGACCAGCCTAGCCAATATGGTGAAACTGTCTCTACTAAAAATACAAAAAATTAACCCGGCATGGTGGTGCGTGCCTGTAATCCCAGCTACTTGAGAGGCTGAGGCAAGAGGATCACCTGAACCCGGGAGGCAGAGGTTGCAGTGAGCTGAGATTGTGCCACTGCACTCCAGCCTGGGCAACAGGAGACTCTATCTCAAAAAAACAAAAAAAAACAAAAACACGATAAACAAAAATGCGCATATCTCACATTTGCATTATCTGCATGACAGAAAAAGGGATGGAGATGCACCTAACTACGGTAACACTAGCCAGGTATACCCCCAACAGCATCCTGGCTGTTTACATCCGTCATGTGAGTTGTAGCAGTAAAATGTCTGAGCAACATCATTAAAAACAATCTGTCTATCCAATTGGCAAGGATTTTTTTAAAAACCCGACATTCAGCTGTTCACTCAGCATGTATTCACTGGGCACCTGTGCTAAGTGCTAAGCCTGCAATGTTTTCTTGGGTTTTTTTTGAGACGGGGTATCTCTGTGCCACCCAGGCTGGAGCCCAGTGGCACGATCTCAGCTCACTAGAGCCTCCACCCCCCGGATTCAAGTGATTCTTATGCCTCAGTCTCCCAAGTAGCTGGAATTACAGGTGTGTGCCACTACACCTGGCCTTTTTTTTTTTTTTTTTTTTGAGACGGAGTTTCGCTCTTGTTGCCCAGGCTGGAGTGCAAGGGTGCAGTCTCGGCTCACTGAAACCTCCGCCTCCCGGGTTCAAGTGATTCTCCTGCTTCAGCCTCCCGAGTAGCTGTGATTACATGCACGTGCTACCAACCTGCCTAATTTTGTATTTTTAGTGGAGATGGGGTTTCTCCATGTTGGCCACGCTGGTCTTGAACTCCCGACCTCAGATGATCTGCCCGCCTCAGCCTCCCAAAGTGCTGGGATTACAGGTGTGAGCTACCATGCCCGGCCTAATTTTTGTATTGTTAGTAGAGATGGGTTTTGCCATGTTGCCCAGGCTGGCCTCGAACTCCTGGACTCAAGCAGTCGGCCTGCCGTGGCCTCCCAAAGTGCTGGGATTCCAGGTGTGAGCTTTGCACCCAGCCCAGCTACAACAATTTAAACAGGGCAAAGCCCCAGCTGTTTCTACTGAGACACGCAGACCCCAAACAGGGAATTCCAGGGGTAGAAGAATTAGGAAAAGTTGAGTCCATGGTACGTACAGCTAGGCATACATCCAAGTGAGCTAACCATGGCTAGGGATCAGGAAAGGCTCTCGCGGGGTGTGATATATAAGCCGAGATCCACAAAAAAGGGTAGAAACAAGTCAGATAAAAAACGCGAGGGCAGAAGTACCCAGACAGGGGATAAGTTGTTATATATGGCTCTGGGGGGACAGAGTAGTAGGTTCCAGAAAATTAAAATGGCTGGATGTGGTAGCTCACACCTGTAATCCCAAGACTTTGGGAGGACTGCTTGGGCTCAGGAGTCGAGGATAGTGACAGACCCTGTCTCTACTAATAATAATAATTATTTTAAAAGCCTGGGCAATGTGGTGAAGCTGTTTTTACAAAAATTAGCCAGGCATTGTGGCATGTGCCTGTAGTGCCAGCTACTTGGGAGGCTGAGGTGGGAGCACTGCTTGAGCCCAGGAGGTCGAGGCTACAAGTGAGCTGTGATCGTGCCAGTGTACTCCAGCCTGGATGAAAAAGTGAGACCCTGTCTCTAAAATAAAATAAAATAAAATAGCCGGTCATGGTGGTGCAGGCATGTATAGTCCCAGCTACTCAGGAGGCTGAGGTGGGAGGATGTAGTTGGCTACATCAGTGGCTGTAATCATGCCACTGCACTCCAACCTGGGTGACAGAGCGAGAGCCTGTCTTAAAAAAAAAAGAAGAAGAAAAAAGAAAAATGATTAGTAGGGCCTCTGAGTGCACACACCAGGGGATAAGAGCTCAGGAGAAAACTGGAGGGGTGGGGAAAAAAGACAAAAAAGACAAAAAAAAAAAAAAAAAAAAAACTGGAGAAGGGAGCAGGAGCAAACCCCAGGAAACCTTCACAATAACTCACAGACCTGGAGAAAGCAAAGCCTCAAGGACTCCAAGTGGGGGTGTGGCATGATCAGAACTGCTTTAAACCATCGCTCCAGGAGAAAATCAAAGGGGCAAGAGGGGACTAGATTTACACACATATATGATTTACACACATATGCCACACATGCACAGACCACCTCTCAAAGGTGCCTGCAAACTCAGTAAAGTGGCCGAACAGGGTAGCTCACACCTGCAATCTCAGCACTTAGGGAGGCAGAGGCAGGAGGATCAGTTGAGCCCAGGAGTCTGAGACCAGCCTGGGCAACACAGTGAGACCCCATTCCTCACAAAAAAGGAAAAACAATCGGTAAAGTGAATGCCTCAAAGGATGGGCCTAGAAGGCTGAGGGATGAGGAGCTGGGTGGGAGGGAAACTCGCTTTCATGGCATGCCCTTGTTGACTCTTCAGATTGTTCACCATGTGTAGGTATTTCCAGCTAGAAAAGAGTTTAATTAAATGATCACTCCAGCTAACATATAGTAAGTGGACTACAGGGACAGGCAAAAGTATGCATAAGTTTCAGAAAACTATATGGAGAAGGCTGCATGCCATGTCTCTAAGGGAAAGAAAACTAAAGCGCCACAGTACATTTTAATTTACACGCTCAGAAAAAAAGGCTGGAGAATTATCCATTAGTCCTAAAGTGATGACAGATGAGCAAGGGGATTACAAATGATTTTAATTGTCTTCTCTCTGATTTCCTGTTTTCCCCATGTTTTCTACATGAACATGTTATAACTTCAAGGAAACAACATTTTTGGAAGGGGGAAATGGGCCCACCTTATGCAGACTGGTCATGCCGTCGCCATCCACCACCCTGGGGTTGGACCCATGTGATAGCAGGAGCCGTGCGATTTCAGTGTGCCCGCAGTAGCTGGCTCGGTGCAGAGCAGTGGCACCCCCGTGGGTCTGGGCATCACACTTAGCTCCGTTTTCCAGCAGGAACTGGCACACAGCATAGTGCCCATTGCGGCTGGCATAGTGCTGCAGGGAACAGAGACCGAGATCAGATGGGAGAAGCCAGGCAGGGGACAATGGTGGTGGAGAGGTGAGAGCATGCCCCCCCTGCAGCGAGGGGCTTGGAGTCATCTCAGGTTCCACCCCCAGCAGTCGTGTGACCTGGGCAAGCTTCTGATGCCTAACCTGAGTTTATTCAACTGAAAAATGGGGAAAATGATCATTCCTATCTCACAGAATTGTTACGAAAATAAAACTAAATCATTGGCTGGGTGCAGTGGCTCACATCTATAATCCCAGCACTTTGGGAAGCTGAGGCAGGTGGATTACCTGAAGTCAGGAGTTCGAGACCAGCCTGGCCAACATGGTGAAAACCCATCTGTACTAAAAATACAAAAATTAGCTGGATGTGGTGGCAAGTACCTGTAGTCCCAGCTACTCGGGAGGCTGAGGCAGGAGAATCGCTTGAACCTGGGAGGCGGAGGTTGCAGTGAGCTGAGATCACGTCACTGTACTCCAACCTGGGCAACAGAGCGAGACTGCATCTCAAAACAAAACAAAACAAAACCTAAATCACTGATGTAAAGCTCTCACACTAATTTAAAAAATCCAGGTTCACATGATGCTTAAAAAGAGAAATTTTGCTGGAAGAGAAGAAAGGGAGGGAGGAGGTAAAAGTTAACCATTGATCCCCCTCCTCATAGAGCAGGTGTCTCCTGAGTTAACGCTTCTGTCTCCTGACCCCGTGCTCCTCTTTAGCTCACCAGTGCAGTGTAGCCGGCTGAGTCGGGCTGACTCGGGTCCTCAGCCTTCTGGATTAAATGCTTCACTCGGCCCAGGTCTCCATTCAGGGCTGCTGACCAGATTCCTGCAGAAAGTCAACCAAAGGACCGAATGATGCTGATGACTGGGAGTTTCAGTGTTTGCTCTGCCTCGTGACCTCAGTTTTCTCGTCTATAAAGTGAAGAATATTCATCCCTTCAACAAATACCAACCGAGCACCTCCTCTGTGTTGAGGTTTGTTCTGAATGCTGGTGACTTAGCTGTGAACAAGACAGACAGGGGCACGTCTCATGAGGACAGTAGAACTGGGTGGACACAGACATCTCCATCCCACTTCTAACACAGCAGTGCTGGATGAAGTAATGTTTAAAATGTTTGGATCTAGAGTGAAATTCAGGTCGGGCTGGGATTACAGGCACCCACCAATATGCCCGGCTAATTTTTTGTATTTTTGGTAGAGACAGGGTTTCACCATGTTGGTTAGGCTGGTCTTGAACTCCTGACCTCAAGTGATCCACCTCCCTCGGCCTCCCAAAGTGCTGGGATTACAGGCGTGAGCCACTGTGCCCGGCCAGAAACAACTTTTTAAAAATATCGGCCGGGTGCGGTGGCTCACGCCTGTAATCCCAGCACTTTGGGAGGCCAAGGCGGGCGGATCATGAGGTCAGGAGATCGAGACCATCCTGGCTAACACGGTGAAAACCCGTCTCTACTAAAAATACAAAAAATTAGCCGGGCGAGGTGGCGGCGCCTGTGGTCCCAGCTACTCGGGAGGCTGAGGCAGGAAGGAGAATGGTGGGAACCCGGGAGGCGGAGCTTGCAGTGAGCCGAGACTGCGCCACTGCACTCCAGTCTGGGCGACAGAGCGAGACTCCGTTTCAAAATAAATAAATAAATAAAATAAAATAAAATAAAATAAATATATGTAATGACGTCTCCAGAAGCTGCCGAGACAGTGTGACAATCTCCCACAGAAGAGAATCTCCCTGGTGAGCACAAAGACTGAAAGTCGCAAAACAAGAAGCAATCTGCTGCCCTAAGAGACAATCAGCAAATACAGGTGAGATGAGGGGGATTCGGGGAGTTCAGGGTGGCGTGGCCACAGACAACAAGCAGCAAATGCAAGTGGGAACACGCCTCCAAAGTGAGCCATTATTGCGCAATCCAAAAAAGGCCTTTTAACAGCAACATTGAAGGCGTTCAGAGAGACAAAGGGATAGAATCCACAAATCAACAGAACATGAGGAAAAACAAAACGGCCAGATCTGTGGCCGGGCGCGGTGGCTCAAGCCTGTAATCCCAGCACTTTGGGAGGCCGAGACGGGCGGATCACGAGGTCAGGAGATCGAGACCATCCTGGCTAACACGGTGAAACCCCGTCTCTACTAAAAATACAAAAAAAAAAAAACTAGCCGGGCGAGGTGGCGGCGCCTGTAGTCCCAGCTACTCGGGAGGCTGAGGCAGGAGAATGGCGTGAACCCGGGAGGCGGAGCTTGCAGTGAGCCGACAGCAAGACTCCGTCTCAAAAAAAAAAAAAACAACAAAAACGGCCAGATCTGAAACAGGAAAGCTGATAAATTAAAAAACAGACTCACTGAAACAAAGCAACAATAGATGGGTCAAAGAGTACTGCAGACCCAGTCAAAGAGAATTAGTGATTTGGAATTCACCCAAAATGCAGTACAAAATGATAAACAGAAAAATATTATGGTGACTTATATATACATATGTGTATATATATCTTTTTTTTTCTTCTTTGAGACGGAGTCTCGCTCTGTCGCCAGGCTGGAGTGCAGTGGCACAATCTTGGCTCACTGCAAGCTCCACCTCCCAGGTTCAAGTGATTGTCCTGCCTCAACCTCCTGAGTAGCTGGGATTACAGGCACAGGCCACCAAGCCTGGATAACTTTTTTTTTTTTTTTTTTTGAGGTGGAGTCTCACTCTGTCTCCCAGGCTGGAGTGCAGTGGTGGATTCTCAGCTCACTGCAAGCTCCACCTCCCGGGTTCACGCCATTCTCCTGCCTCAGCCTCCTGAGTAGCTGGGACTACAGGCGCCTGCCATCACGTCCGGCTAATTTTTTTGTATTTTTAGTAGAGACGGGGTTTCACCGTGTTAGTCAGGATGGTCTCGATCTCCTGACCTTGTGATCCGCCCGTCTCGGCCTCCCAAAGTGCTGGAATTAAGGTGTGAGCCACCGCGCCCGGCCCAAGCCCGGATAATTTTTATATTTTTAGTAGAGACGGGGTTTCACCATCTTGGCCAGGCTGGTCTCAAACTCCTGACCTTGTGATCCACCCACCTCAGCCTCCCAAAGTGCTAGGATTACAGGCGTGAGCCACCACACCCGGCCAGTCAATGATATTTTTAATGTGCCACTAAATTCGGTTTGATACTATTTTTATTGAGGATTTTTAAATCTATGTTCATTAGGGATATTGGCCTATGGGTTTTTTTTGTTGTGTTGCAGAAAAATATTAAAGAGTGGTAAAGAAACATGAAAGACAGTGTACCAACATATATCTAATAGAAGTTCAAAAAAGGCTGGGTGCGGTGGCTCACGCCTGTAATCCCGGCACTTTGGGAGGCCGAGGCGGGCAGATCACTTGAGGTCAGGAATTCAAGACTAGCCTGGCAAACATGGTAAAACCCCATCTCTACTAAATATACAAAAAAATTACCCGGGCATGGTGGTGAGTGCCTGTAATCCCAGCTACTCGGGAGGCTGAGGCAGAACTGCTTGAACCCAGGAAGCAGTGGTTGTTCTTCTTGAGACTCCATCTCAAAAAAAAAAAAAGTTAAAAAAAAAAGAGACAGAGGAACTGGATACAATGGGAGAAGAGGCATAATACATACAGGCACAATAAAATGGAAAGGAAAATAAACTCAGAAAGTCGGTATGACTTGAAAAAAAAAAAATTCACACAACAGGCTAGGCATGGTGGCTCATGCCTATAATCCTCATCATTTTGGGAGGCTGAGGAAGGAGGATCGCTTGAGACCAGGAATCCAAGACCAGCCTAAGCAACAGTGAGACCTTGTCTCTGAAAAAAATTAAAAATAAAAAAAGTCCACAAAACAAAATAGATAAGCATCTTTTCCACATGTAGGAAATAGATAATAAATCAGTAAGCAAACAAAATAATGTAAGATTATAAAGGCTAAGCACAGTGGCTCACGCCTGTAATCCCAGCACTGTGGGAGGCCAAGGTGGGCGGATCACCTGAGGTCAGGAGTTTGAGACCAGCCTGGCCAACATGGTGAAACCTCCTCTCTACTAAAAATACAAAATTAGCCAGGCGTGGTGGCAGGCACCTGTAATCCCAGCCACTCGGTAGGGCTGAGGGAGGAAAATCACTTGAACCTGGGAGGCAGAGGTTGCAGTGAGCCGAGATTGCGCCACTGCACTCCAGCCTGGATGACAAGAGCAAAACTCAGTCTCAAAAAAAAAAGTAAATTTTTTATAAAATGTATTAAAGTTAATATTATTTGTAGGAGAGGTGATATTCCTATGTTATTAAGTCTTCCCAACCAAGAACATGTACTTTTTCTTTTGTTAAGATAGTTTTTTTTTTGTTTTTTGTTTTTACTTTAAAAATAAATTTTATTGCATATATGAGTTTTACAACACAATGTTATGGGATACATATGGGCAGTAAAAGGGTTACTACAGCGAAGCAGATTAACAAATCTCTAGTGAAGTGGATCCACAAATCTCACACAGTTTCTTTTATTGGTGACAAAAGTACCTAAAATTGGCTTATCAAACACACTCTTGCCATTAATGTTTTAAAGAATGTATTTGTTTGTCTTCACACAAAAAAAATGAGGAAATTATTTGCAGTAAAAATTGGTTTTTATGAAAGCAAGATGCCGGGCGCGGTGGTTCACGCCTGTAATCCCAGCACTTTGGGAGGCCAAGGCAGGCGGATCATGAGGTCAGGAGTTCTGAGACCAGCCTGACCAATATGGTGAAACCCATCTTTACTAAAAATACAAAAACTAGCCGGGCATGGTAGCACACGCCTGTAATCCCAGATACTCAGGAGAGTAGAAAAATCAATTGAACCCAGGAGGCGGAGGTTGCAGCGAGCCAAGATTGCGCTACTGCTCCCCAGCCTGAACAAAAGAGGGAGATTCTGTCTCAAAAAAACAAAACAAACAAGCAAGATGATGGATACATCAGAGTAACTGGCCTAACTTTGGATAATGCAATGTTTACTTCTTAACAGCACTATTGACATTTATGGGCCGGATGATTACTGTAGGGAGCTGTCCTGTGCGTTGTACCATGTATATAGCATCCCTTGTCTCTACCTACTACACACCTGTAGCACCCTCCCGCCTGTGACAACCCAAAATGTCTCCAGACATTCCCCAAGTCCCTTAAAGGGCAGAACTGTCCCCAGTTGAGAACTACGGTGTTTAGGGAGGGTTTCTGAGGAGATGCCATTGGAGCTGGGATCTGAAGAAAAGCATCAGCTAGCTTAACGGTTGTAGGAAGTTCATTCGAAGGAGACGGGACAACAAGTCCAATGGCCTTCACTCAGGAAAAGGTCTTGCATATTTGAGACACCAAAACAAGACTAGTGTGGCTGCGGCGTAGTGATTGGGAGAAGAAAAGCACGAGAAATAAAATGAGGGAGAGAAGTAGAGGCGGCAGGGGTGGGTCTACAGAGCTTTGTAGGCCATAACAAGGAATGATCTGATTTCTAATATTCAAAAAGCCGCTCTGGCTGCTATGTGAGAGTAGAAAACCCTGTAGGAGGGCAATCGTGGGAGAGGAAAGACCCTCTTGAGGCAACCACTTCGGCAGTGCAGAGGACAGTGGTGGGAGGGGCGGAGGGAAGTGGGCAGGTGCCAGAACCATGGTAAAGGAAGGGTTCCATGAGAATCCTTGCGCAGCAGTGGCAATCGAGGGCTGCATCCGCACGGGTAGCCGACACAGCACAGTAGCACAATGGCTCCCAACACTCAGAAGAAGCACCTTGCTTTCCCGCCTTCCTCCGTTCCTATTGCCACCATAATCTCTGTATAATCTGGGCCAAACGTGTTATCTCTCTGGGTCCCACAGATGAGATACCGTGCCCTGCCTCGAAGGATACCCGTGCGAAGTTCTTGCCATCTCTAAAGCATGCAGGTTGCCTGGCACCCGGGGCCAAACAAGGGCCAGTGCCCTCCTTCACCGCGCAGCCCCCAGGCCTGCAGCCCCTCGGGGGGTGCAATGCCCCAGGTGCAGATTCTGCCCCCCGGCCCCTCTCTCCCACACCTGAGCAGGCTTGCGTCTCCCAGGGGAGGTCGTCCCCCGCCACTCGGGAGGGTTTTGGAAACCAGTGTCTCGGCTTCCCCGCCGCCCGCGAAACAGGTGTCTGCTGGCTGAGCTAGTGAGAGGCCCTGGCAGGCTCTCAGTACGCGGGAACCACGAGTCCCGCCCGCCCTCCCGCACCAGGCCCCACGCTCTCGGGGCCCAGTTCACCCGCCTCTCCTCGGCCCCGCGCCTCCTCCTTGGGCCGGGGCCTGGGGAGAGCCACCAGGGCCGCGCGGCCGCCTCACCCCTCTCGAAGTCCATTTCCTCTAGCGTCTGCTGTACGCCGAGCACCGCGTTGGGCTGCGAGCAGCAGGGCCCATCCGCGCAGGGCCTCGGCGTCGCCATCATGGCCCCGGCGCCAGCCGACCTGCCCCGGGTCTCACGCGCGGCCTCGGCGGGAGGGGCGGACGCAGGGCCCGCCCCGCGTCCCGGATCTGGCTGCTTGGCGTCCGCGGCTGTCGTCCTAGTCCCGCCTCCTCGCCAAAACCTACCAATCAAACGCCTAGGCCTTAGCTCGAGAACCAATTGCAGAGGTAGGGCGGGGCTTGTTGCGCCGGGCCATGCCCCGAGGCGGCCGCGCGAGGGCGTCAGAGGCTAAGCGGAGGCGCTGGGTTCCGGGAGCGGCGCGCCGCAGGAGGGCCTTTAGGCCGCCTGGCCTTGCCGGGTGTGGGGATGAGGCGGCTGGGTCCGGTCGGGAGCTTTCCAGTTACCTTCGCCATGACCCAGCCCTCCAGCGACCTCTCTGGCTCCTCTCTTTACCGCCTCTAGTCCCGCCGGGCCGCTAGGGCAGGGAGGCGCCACACGCTCTGCGGTCTCTTTTTTTTTTTTGAGACCGAGTCTGGCTCTGTCACCCAGGCTGGAGTGCAGTGCCGCGATCTCGGATCACTGCAGCCTCCGCCTCCCGGGTTCAAGCGATTCTCCTGCGTCATACTCCTGAGTAGCTGGGATTACAAGCGCCCGCCACCACGCCTGGCTAATTTTTTGTATTTTTAGTAGAGACGGGGTTTCACCCTGTTAGCCAGGGTGGTCTCGATCTCTTGACCTCGTGATCCGCCCGCCTCGGCCTCCCGGAGTGTTGGGATTACAGGCGTGAGCCATCGCGCCGGGGCGCGCTCCGCGGTCTTTACCCCCTCTTCCTGGCACCACCCTGGGCCAAGGCCGACTGCCCCCGAGGCAGCGGCAAAGTGACGGCTGGAAAGGTCTCGTCCCCGTACCCCGCTCTTCCTTACAAGTCTAGCAAGGGGCTGGTGGCTACAACTTCTCCTGCTTGTAGCTCTACCTCAAGGGCAGGGGCAGGGCCTTGGTTTGTGTAGAACCCCCTGGCCCCACAGTGGGCGCCGAGTTTACCGAATCGGTCTTCACGATCAAAACCCTCTGGGCGGCCGTCTGCAGACCGTGAACCCGCGCAGCGTGCTCCTCAGCAGACCCCAGCCTTCTCAATTCCCAGTTAAAACCCAGGCAGCTGCCTGCTCAAGCCACGATCAAGTGTACAGGGGAGACCTCACTTCCACGGCCTGACTGGTTTAGAAAGGGTGCACGAGCAACAGAATGCAGGTTGGGTTCTGTGCCAGTCCCTCTCCAGGACAGTGGTCTGGTGCACACTGGGTGTAAATTCCTTCCCCCCCCGAGTTGGGGCACTGAAGACCCTAAGCATTCGTGGTGGGTAGAAGGCTGGAAGTCATTTCTCCTCCCCTAAGCGGGTTGAGAACCCCATCCTCACACAAACAACGATCTCATCTCCACAACCTTCCACTCCTTTGGCCCCTCACTCCCACTAACCGTCCTGAGTTCTGGGAAGGCACCCCCGCCCCCCAACTCCACTTCTCCCCTGGACTCCCAGTGCCCTGACTTCTCCTTCTGGCCAGAAGCCAAAGCTGGCTCCCAAGGGGCTGTGGCCATGGTCTGGTTCCCAGCGCCGCAGCCACCACTGTGGGAAAACACTGGAGCTGGGCTGTTCCCTCCCACAGGCAGGCAGGCAGGGACCACAAAAGTGGTGGCCGCCCTGGGACTGTGGGGGAGGCCCTGTCCAGCCTCCCTCCACCCAGAGAGCTTTCCCTCTCGGTACCCAGAAGGGCTTTAGCCCAAACATCTTAGCCCCATCACAGAAATCGTTTCATTTTCTCCATTTTATTTGTCAATATAAAAATACTCAAATATTTACAACAAATAAATACGTGGGGACACAATAAGTTACACCGTTGGGAGCCCCCCTCCTAGGGCTGGAAGAGAGTATGCCATTATCCACAGCAGTCCCACCCTCTCTCCCCTCACACAGCCTTTCCCAGCCCTGTACAGGAAGAAGGCAAGTATAAAATACCACTGAACCCCAGGGCCAAGTGGGAGGCCCCACCCACCCTTCCCCCAAAACACACAGGAGGCTCCATCTCCCTCCCCCCACCCTGAAAACATTCACAGCCCTAGGAGCAGGACTAGGCCCACCCCGAGCCCTGCACTCCCCCTGAAGGGGCACAGCACCCTGTCCACCCCACCCCCATATGTACATCGCTGCCCGACATTCGGGACAGTGGGGGTAGGAGAGGCAAAGTGATACGACCCCTTCCCCTTCATAGCTCCAATGACTCACCAGGAGGACCCAGGCCAAGGGAAGACTTGACAGAAACAGGAAGGCTATGCCACAAGCGCGCACGCACGTGCACACACACACATACACACACACAGACACACAAACACACGTGCAAATACAAACACACATCTTGACATTTCTGCCTTGAAAAGTTTTGGCGGCTGGGGTCCCGCGTGTCTGTGATTCACAGAGAGGAAGATGCCTCCTGCGAGGCTGGTGCCCTGGTGAGCCACACCAAGTGGCAGTGCCCGTGCTGAGCAGAGCAGGTCCTCATGGCCGGGTGGGTGCTGGGCAGTATCCGTCCCAGACAGAGCAGGTGCCCATGCCATGTCCCTGAGGTAGCTGGTGCCTGTGCAAAAGTAGGAGCTACACCTCCCACGCTTCCCGCCGACGCGGTGGGGGTTTCCCCTCATACTGATGACTCCTCGGGGTTGGAGTCGGGCAGTGGCTGGCGTTGCTGCAGTTTGCGTCTCAGTTCATCCGCAAGCTCAGGCAGGGGGTGCCCGAGCCCTCCCCGGTCCTCCCCTCCTAGTTGTAAGCGCACGTAACCATTGGCATTTGAGTTCCGCCCACCCCCCAAGTGAAGCCGAGTTGGAGAAGGCAGAGGCTGGCCTGGGATGCCTGGAGGTGGCGAAGGGGGCCCCCCGCCGGGCTGGCACCGGGCATGCCCAGGTACTATCTTAAGGGAGCCATCTGAATAGTAGTAACCGACAGGATCCCAAAGTTTCTCATCTGGTTCAGGACAGGGCCGGAAGGGGGGACTGGTGGGCTCCTTGGGCAGCTCCAGGGGGTACACCAGGGTCCTCTCAGTAGCCTTGGCCCCTTTCTCCAGCTCTTCCCGCAGCCGCCGGCGCAGTGACAGCACCAGCAGCAGCAGCACCAGGCACACGGCCCCCAGGGCCACCACCGCCAGCCACACCAGCCCCAGGTTTTCCAGGGGGGCCCGGGCCTCCAAGGTCACCGACGGGCCTGCCACGACAGCCACAAGGTAGCCTTCAGCAGCTAGCCGCGCCCCCTGCTCCTCTGAAAAGCAGTGGTAGGCCCCAGCGTGGCGGGGCTGGGCGGCCATCACAACTAGGGCCTGGAGCCGGGCATCGTAGAGGAAAGAGCCGGGCTGTTCCGCAGGCAGGTCCCGGCCCCCAAAGGTCCAGCGGGCATGGGCCAAGTTGGAGGAGAGGTGGCAGGGCAGCACCAGGTCTGTGCCCGCCACCACCGTGATGTTTTTGGGAGTGGGCCTGACTGTAGTGGCAGAGAAAAAGAGTGCATGTTAGTACAGGAAAGCAGGGCTAGGGAAGAGGAGAACAGAAACTCCAGCTCTGGTCCGGGCTCAGCCCGATGCGAGGGGAATGAAAAAGCTCACCTTTCTTACTGCCTCGGAGGTTGCAGATGCCTGAAGTGTCCGAGATCATCACGTGCTGGATCAGCAGAGATCTGGTAGGGGATGGAGGATACATCAGCAGCCTGGCTCCAACCACCCTGAGTCCCTGCTGGTCCTGGTCTATGTAGAGCCCAACTCACCCAGAGTGGCCACCCACGGCCACACAGCGGCTGGTGTTGACGCTCCAGGCGCAATAGGGGTCCCGGGCGAGGACACAGTCTGCACAGGAGCGGTACTTCATGCAGTCGGCCAGGGGCAGCTGCACCAGCTGAGAGCGGGAGCCGGCAAAGAGCAGCTTCTGCGAGAGAAGCGGGGCGCAGAAGGGGGGTCAGCCAGGGCCACACCGTGGGAGGGGCGGCCGGACCAGAACGCAGCACGGGGACAGCTTGGACTTCTGCAGGGGGCACAGGACGGGGCACCAGAAGGAGGAACAAGGGAACGAGGCAGAGCTGTAGTGCTGAAAAGGGAATTCTAAGAACTGCAGAACGCAAAGGGCTTATGCAGGCCAGATGCAGTCCTAAGCCCCTTAGAGACGTGACCTTATTAGAAAGGGATGTGGGGCTGTGAGGCCAAAAAGTATAATCATACACGCTCACACACATAGTGCGGGAAATACATTTCTCTCAAGGCCCATCAGCCCTCACGACAGCAGCAGCATAACATGTTTTCCTGTTTCAACAGTGGATGCCAATCTGTGTGTTTCTTCAACCACACACTTTCTTTCTGCCATTATTCCATGTTCTGGGGGACAATTTTGAGTCACAATAGGTGGTAAAAGGCAAACAAATCAAAGTTCAGGAGGTGTAGCAAACATGCCACAAGAGTATTGCAAGAGGCAACTGGGCACAGCAGGTCATGCCTGGAATCCAAGTACTTTGGGAGGCTGAGGTGGGCAAATCTCCAACTTGAGGTTAGGAGTTCAAGACCAGTCTGGCCAACATGGTAAAACCTTGTCTCTACTAAAGATACAAAAATGAGCCGGGCATGGTGGCATGTGCCTGTAGTCCCAGTTACTTGGGAGGCTGAGGCAGAATTGCTTGAACCTGGGAGGTGGAGGTTGCAATCAGCTGAGATCACGCCACTGCACTCCAGCCTGGGCGACAGAGTGAGACTCCATCTCAACAACAACAACAACAAAAAACCTTTAGCTGGGCGTGGTGGCAGGCACCTGTAATCAATCCCAGCTACTCAGGAGGCTGAGGCAGGAGAATAGCTTCAACCTGGGAGGTGGAGGTTGCAGTGCACTGAGATCGCATCACTGCACTTCAGCCTGGGTGACAGAGTGAGACTCCGACTCAAAAGAAACCAAAAGGAGTATTGCACAAGGATATAATGCAAGCACTTCAGGGAAACAGTCACGGACATGGAGGGCTGGGACCAGAGAGCAGCTGGGGGCTGGAAGGAAACCACCATGGTGAAGGCGTCATAAACATCTCACAGGCCGGGCGCGGTGGCTCAAGCCTGTAATCCCAGCACTTTGGGAGGCCGAGATGGGCGGATCACAAGGTCAGGAGATCGAGACCATCCTGGCTAACACGGTGAAACCCCGTCTCTACTAAAAAATACCAAAAAAAAACTAGCCGGGCGTGGTGGCGGGCGCCTGTAGTCCCAGCTACTCAGGAGGCTGAGGCAGGAGAATGGCGGGAACCCGGGAGTCGGAGCTTGCAGTGAGCTGAGATCCGGCCACTGCACTCCAGCCTGGGCGGCAGAGCGAGACTCCGTCTCAAAAAAAACAAAACAAAACAAAACAAAACAAAAAAAAAAAAACATCTCACAGGCTGGGAGGTCTGGTCACAGGGGCATGGTCAGGGAAGAGGCCAGAGCCAGGACCACAGCACAGCTTGGAGGGTCTGAAGGAAACATGGGAGTAGTTACCAAGGCTTGATGCTGGGAGTGCGGCCTCGTGACCTGGCTGTATATAATGGCCCCGTGCAGCGCAGATTCCATTCTGTTTTCATTCTCGTTTCCAGGAACCCACCCCAGGTTAGGCAAGGTGTGCGTCCATGCGTGTGTGTGTTCCTAACTCTGCACTGGCCAAGCATGTAGGCCCAACTGGGAGAAGCAGCCAGACAGACAGAGCGAGAAGGACAGTGCTGGGGACGGTGGCAGATAGGGCCCAACTCACTACCTTGCTCTGAGACAGCACCAGGCTTCCCATGGGCTCCTGGTCAAACAGCTGCAGCTCTTCAATCAGGTGGACCCAGGGCCCCAGACTCACGGCCTTGAGCAGCCAGCCATCTCCTAAGGGGTGCAGACGGGAAGGTGTAAATGACAGGGCACAGACCTGTGGGGCAGCTCCAAATCTCCCTGCCCTGGGCACATGGGCTTCTGCCCAGCCTTGAGCAGCCATGCCTGCATACCCATGCACCCACCTGTGCCAATGAACAGCACTGTATAGGTGGCTCCATCAAGTCCTGTAACCCGGTCGGCCACCAGGTGGGTGAAGTTGGTGCCCTTCTTCACGAGCAGGGGGCGGCTCCACCGAGGCCCCACCTGCTCCTCCATCAGCGGGTGCTTCTTGATGAAGTTGAGGGTGTTGTCAGGCAGCTCCAGGGAGCTGGTGTAACCGTGGCGCCGGTGCCAGTTGTTAATGCACTGGGGGCAGGATATGGGGGGCAGGCCATCAGCAGGGTGGGATGGCACCGCAGCTAGGTGGGGAGACACATCCCTGCCCCAGCACTCACCGAGCCAGGCCGAGGGCTGGGTACAGGGTCGGTGTAGCGGCCCCACTTCTGGGCTTGCTCCCGGTACTCCTTGTAGGGGCCCTCAAACACCCGCTGGATCTCTTCCAACTGGTACTCACAGACGGCCGACAGGTACATGTCACCCCTGTCGCAGTGAGAGGGAGCCCAGGGTCAGGTACCCACCTTATCCCCTTCCCACCCCAGCTCAGGGCAAGCAGCAGGAAGGCAAGGCCCGGCACAAAACAGCCATGGGTACCAGAATGCCCTGGCAGCTCAAAAGTGCCACCTGGCATAGGGCCCTGCCTGTTTACAGGCAGCTCGGAAAGGGGCAGGTGCCAGCCTTCTCCTTGGCTTCTGGACACCTGGCTTCCTGGACTGCCTCCGAGGCCCGGTCCAGGATCCCACCCATGCACCATCTCTGATCTGAACCCCAGCTCCTCCCCACTCTGCAGGAGCCGTGGCCAACTCACCACCGCGCTTGAAAAACCCCAAAGAAGGTGGTGTTGTGCCAGGAGGTGTCCTGCAGGGTGTGCACCGCCTGCAGCTGGTTGAAGTAGAGCTGCCAGTCCGGGGCAGAGCACGCCAGCCGCGCCTTCAGGAACGTGGTCCACTTCTTCTGCAGGGTCCGCGCGCCCCCCATATCGCCCTGGCAGATGGCAAGGGGACACTGCCGGTCAGCCCCACTGGGCCAGCAGGGCTCCCAGGGCCCACCGCTGTGAGACTTGGTACCTTGCAGACGCGGGCCACACGAGCCACCACCTGCTCAGCATAGCAGTCAGACTCCACCGCCCTCTCCCTGAAGAAGAAGTAGACCTTGTCGTCGTCCCCCGTGAAGCTGCCCACACTCTCCGGTACATAGGCAGAGCCTACAAAGTGAGGTTCTGTGGGAAGGGGAGGAGGTCAGCAGGGAGGCGCTGGGCCCTGGGGGGCCTCCCACCCATGGCTCCCACAGGCCCCCGGGGGCTCACCGTTGAGCCAAAAGGCCAGGTACTCTGTCTTCATGGAGTGGTGCGGCCCCATGTTACGCAGGATAATGGGTTCCGTGCCCAGGAAGTTGTTGAGTGTGGCCGAGTACAGCTCACCATCTAAGGGAGACAGCAGTCAGCTACAAACCGTACATGAGATATGGACACATCCGGCCAACACAGCCCCAAGTGGAACCAAGCCCCAAGGATTCACCCAGCCTGCATGGGGGGCAGCCACTCACCCACAAGGAGGCCAGTGTGGCCCTTAGCTGGGTCATAGGGACACTTGCCCTTCCCATCTTCAAACTCTCCACGCTCCAAAGTGAAGGTGAGCATGTTCTAGGGACAGAGAGAGAGGTGATGAGGAGATGCTCAAGGGCGGGGCCCTGGGGGCCACATCCAAGAGTCCAGAGAAGGGCGAGGAGGGCGGGGGACTGGGGATACCGAGATGGGAGGGCAGCACTCACGATGTAGGTGCACTTGGGCTGGAAGGCATAGGTGCCACAGGCGTACAGGTGGGAGGCATTGTAGGGCTGCAGGAAGCGGATGAAGTTGAAGCACTCGGTCTGGGGGCAGAAAGATGTCCGGTTAGTGAGAGCGTGAGGCCCAGAATGGGAGGAGACGCCCTGGGGTGAAGGCGGCACCAGGAGCAGCGTCCAAGCAGACGCCCTGGGGTGAAGGCAGCGCCAGGAGCAGCGTCCAAGCACCCACCTGGTTGTTCTTCCCTTTCTGGATACACTCAGTCTTCTTCTCCGCAGGGGCCTCCCAGGAGATCTGGGGACAGGGAAGGGGACGTCAGCCACGTCACAGGTACGGACTGAGCACGTGTTACATGCACAGCCTGCAGCAGCAACACAGGGACGCCCAGCGCAGAGGTATGGGCCCTATTCTCTGGGGGCTTCCTTCAGTACAGAATGGAAGCCCCAAACCACCCCACTACACAGAATTCAGTAAGTGCCAGAGAGAAGAGGAATGCCGCATGCTGACCCCAACCAGAGGGCAGGTCCCAGATGCCCAGTGGCAGCACTTCTGTGGGGGCCGCCAGGCTGAGGGACCACCTGGCCAAGCACAGCCCCTCTGCACCTTGCCCTCTGGCAGGCCTGCCTGCCTCCCGCTGCCCCACCTCTCACCGCTCCTTGCAGCTCCAGGGCCTCCATGCTGAAAGCAAACAGGGCCTCTCGGGCCCCCACGTACAGAAGCCCAGTCTGCTCCGTCAGCGTCAGCGTCAGGAAGTCCTGGATGCCCGTCTGGGAGAACCGCCGCACTACCGTGGCCAGCTCTGCAGGGGTAAGCGTGGCTGCTGATGGGCAGGACCCCTGGGGCTCGACAGCCCTCAGTCTTCCTCCATGAGAGCCACCACCCCATGCCACAAACAGATGCCAGTCAAACCCCCTGATTGGCAATAAAGGACACTTTTGAAACAGCCTTTGGCCCTGACAGCTCCACCCGGGCCTCCCTAGCCTTTCCTAGGCTGCGAGGAGGCAAATCCAGGCTGCTGGGAGGAAGGAAGGATATCTCAGCCACAGCTTCCGGCCAGAGGAAGCCATCAGACTGATGGCTCTTGCTCTCAGGGTCAATGGCACCTCCGGCCACAGGGCTGGGCTGGGCACCCCCACCCCACCCTCACTTCCTCGGCTGCTGCTTCCTTCTTTGCCCTGCTGCCCGCTGCCTCTATCAGAGTCCAGCAGGGCAGGAGGCACAGATGGCTATGAGTACTCCCTGCCTCAGGAAACCCTTCACTCCAGGAGGACCCCAATCCAGGCTGCCAGAGATGCGAGCACAGCAGGCCACTAGGACAGGCGGGGATGGCAGGAGGGGAGCTGGGCTGTGAGCCAGGCCAGGGAGGTCCGGAGAAACTAGAGGCTCAGAGAGCAGAGATGGGGCTGGGGCCTGGGAAGTCTTGCTGCCACCCAGCGTTCAGGGCACCATGACATTTATATAGTCACGTGATTCCTATATCAGCTGCCAAATATGGCTGCCAACCTGTCCTCAGGGTCCCCCCAAACCAGCCTTAGTCTCTGGAGGCAACGATGGCTCCAGACACAGGCCAGCATGGCAGGGCTTCACTGGCACCTGAGTGGAGCCTGTGGGAGGTGAGCTCATCCCAGGTCCCCAGAGCGCACGGCTGATACAAACACTTGACATCACCTTTCACAAGGGTGTGTGCACACGGGGCACTGCGGGGTCCCCACTGTGCCCCGGCAACCATGTGAGCATGTGCACATACACACACACTTCCAGGGCCACCAGAGGGTATGATGACTACAGGGCAGTAGGAGGTCTTAGGGGGGCCCTGGGGAGCCAGGGGAGAGAGCCTCCAGTTTGTATTTATCCCGGTTCTAGTTTCTCTTTAGGCTCCCAGCGCCAGTGACAATTCAAGAAGTGAGGTGTGGAGAGGGCGAGGCAGAAGGTTCTCCCTCGCACACCTGGGCAGGCAGTCTGGGGTGGGGAGTTGGACAGAGCTCCCCCAGAGGAGGCTAACCCCAGGTCCCAACCTGCACTGCCTGTTCTTGGACCCTGGGGTCACTCGAGTTTCTTAGAAAGCTGTGCCACACACATCCGAATAAAGGGGGGCAACTCCTCAACAGCCTGTCCCCACTTCCTCCTCACCCCTCCAGGCACTCACCCCCAGAAGCCACTGTCTTCCGCGGCACAAGGTTCCACCACACCTCAGCCCCGATGCCCAGGCCCCACAGCCTTGCTGCCAGCAGCCAGACAGCCCAGTGTGGGGCCATGGCGCAAGCCCCGGCTCTGAGCTTCAGGCCAGCTGTCCTGCTGAGGGAAAAGACATGGTCAGAAATCACAGCCAGAGAAAGCAAACCAGAGGGGCCCGCAGCAGGAGAGGCCACGGGACTCCTCATCAGGCCTTCCAGGAGCCCTGGTGCCCTCCTTCCCCTTCTCTTTGGAGGTGGACCTAAGTCCCCACACTTGGCCTCTGCCTAAAAGACCACGGGTCTCCCTGGGAAGCGGGGAGGAGTTGAGTCGGCTGCAGGCTAAACAGGCTCCGGGAAGCCCTCCTTGGCCTCCAGACCCCCCACTACCTCTGCACAACCGGAAGTCATTTGAGAAAAAAGGGGACCCCCCCCCGACATACACACTCAGGCCTAAGAGATTTGAGAGTTTCTTGAAAGAATCTCAGGCAGAAGGCCTTGCAGCCACTGGGGCTCCGGACCCCGTCAACACCTAATTCTGGGAGGAAAACTCCTTAGCGCGACGGGGGCATGCGGTGGGGTAGGCGGTCGGGAAAGCCCCACAGGGAGACCTGGTGCGGCCGGCTGCGGGCGGAGGTCCCTGTCCCGGCCTGTCCCCTTCCCCAGCGCAGACAATAACCCGGCAGAACCCCAAACCCCGTTCCACATCAGCAGGGCAGGAGTGGGAGCAGAGCCGGGAGCGAAGGGGCCCAGCTTCCCGAGGCCCCTTTGTTGCCCAAGAGGGAGGCAGGAAGTGGGTGGGATGGGCGTGGAAATGACCAGGGCCTCATCCTGTTCCTCGCGCTGCCTCCTCCGAGACACCAGCCCTCTGGCGGAGGGGCGGCGGGGGCAGCGAGCTCGGGTCGAGTCGGGGACTCCGGCGGCGCGCGCGGGCGGTGGGGGGAAGGAGGGGCAGGGACGTGAGGGGCTTCCCCCACCCCGACCGCTGGCAACACGCCGCGCACGGCCGGCACCCGCTGCGCTCCCGCGGCTCTGACGAACCTTCCCAACTCGGGGACTGCGCCCCAGGGACCCTGGCCTGGGCGGGCCAGCGGGACTGGCTTCCCCCGCTCCAGCCTTCCCGTGCCGGGGGCGGAGACGCAGAAGCTGGGGACCTGCTCACCCCCAAACAAAGGGTCCCTGCCAAGACCCCGTCCCGGGTCCCCCCGGGTTCTCCCCTCCCCCAGCTCTAGGGATTTGAACGCAAACAAAGCGGCGGCGCGGGGAGCGTGGCGAGCCCGGCCTGCGGACGCCCCCTGTCGGCCCAGAGCCCCGGCGCGGGAGGGCGGGGGGCGGGGGCTGCGCCCCAGCCCAGCCCCGCAAAACGCCCCCGGCCCCATCTCGGCTCCTTACCCGAGGATCGGGCTGCACCCCGCGGCGTGCTCCGAGGATCCGCCCGGTAGCGGTGCGCCCACCCGCAGCTCCCCCAGGGCGAGCAAACGGGCAGCCAGGGGGAGGGGGCTGGGAGGAGGGGTGCTGGCTCCAGGCGGGGCGCCCCACACCCTCGCCCACCCCGAGCGGCCAGACGTGGACCGCGGCGCTCCCTGCAGGGCGAGCGCTCCAGCCGGGGACAGCGCGGCCCGGCTCGGCCCGGGGGCCTGGCTTTCCGGGACAACCCGCCTCCCCAGCGGAACGGGCGGGCGGGCGGGCGGGGGGCCGCGGCAGGGAAATCCGATCCCACAACATCGGCCTCGCTCCAAGCCCGCCCCAAACTTTCCATCGGGGGTGGGAGCGCCGAGGGCAGTCCGGGAGCCTGGCGAGGATCCCGGCCGCGGACCGGACCGCGCGAGGAACCCTCACTGCCCGTAGCCCCTCGCTGGCGCGTCCCTCCGGCCCCGGGGCTGCAGGCTGTAGGCGCTGTGCGTCCCGCTCCCGGGACCCTGCGAAGCAGCCGCGCTGGGCGCAGGAAGGATCCCCGCGGACAGGAGTCTCCGCCGCCGCGGCTCCCCGCGCCCCAGCCCCTGTCCCTCCCGCATCCGGCAGCCCCTGCCCACGCAAGGGGACAAAGCGGCGGCTCCGGAGCCCCGCGGCTCCAGCCTCTCGCAAGCCCGGCCTCGCTCACCTCTCGCGCGCAGCTCCAGTCCCCGGGCGCCGCCCTCGCGTTCGGCTCCGACCGCCGTCCGCCCCTGCCCCGCGTCGCCGCCTGCCCGCGCGCGCCCGCCAGTCCTCCGCGGCCCCTCTGCCACCGCCCCTCCGTCCCCGCCCGGCTCCGCGCCCCTGGGCTCGGGCTCCCCGCGCCACCACGGCGGGCGCCGGCTCTTTCTCCAGCGCGGCCGCGGCTCTCCGCCCCCTTCCCCTTGACGTCAGGCTGGGGGGGTCGAGCGGAGGCCGGGGGCGGGCCGCGAAGCCTCGCTCAGGAGGGGGCTGCGACCCGCAGCGACCTGTGGACCCGCCCGCTCTCCGCCCGGGGGCTCGGACCTCCGCCCCTCCGGGTGCCCGGACCTCAGCCCTGCCGGGTGTCCGGCCGCCCCGGGGCTCGGAGTCGCGGGCTGCGCCACAGCGCCCGGAGGGAGGTGGGGCGGGGGAGGGACTCCGGGTCTGGCCACGGGGGACTCTCACTCACCCGGTCTTTCCGAAGTGTCCCCCGAAGACCCCCGGCGGGCTGGGCTGGGGAGAGGGACTCCCGACCCTGCAGTTGCAGGAACGACCGCGGGCGAGCCACGTCGAGGCGAGTATCCGGGGGAGGCACGTGGGGAAACCGAGGCGTCTCTTGGGGCGGACCAGAGGGGTCTGCCTTTTGGCCCCCGATTCTGCCTCCTTCTAGGCCCGGAGGACCACTGGTCCCTGCCCTCAAGTCTGGAAAGGGCTTCACCAGCGAGGAAGACTCTTCAATCTACAGTAGGGGTCTGCTCCTGCTTCTCACGCTTTGGGCAAAGCGCCTCTCCCCAGAAAATGACTCCTGGTGCCACTGGAAGGCTGATTAACAAGTGGCATGAGCCCTACTGTTCAGATGAAAGGGGCTGGGGGGAGCCACGCTGCAGAACCACCGCCACCTTCAGAACCACCAGCCTCCGCCCACAGCCACTCCTAGAAACAACTTGTAGCTCTGGCCTCATGGGCGGTGCAGCGTCCTTCCTGCCAGCTGGTCCTCTGAGCTGGGCAGGTGGTTAGAAGAGGTGGTCCTCATGGAGGACACCCCACGGGTACCTGGAGACAGATGCTACCTCCTGGCTAGGGGCAAAAGGCAGAGGTGAAGGGACTTGAGGCCCTGAGGTTTGGCGGTAACCTTAAGCCAGGGTGCAGTCCTGGAGGGGAGGAACACTTCAGGCCGCGTCAGCAGATCTGGATTATAAATCAGTCCGACAGCAGCTTTTGTTCTGGGTTAAAACTTGGCATCTGAAAAGTGGAGACCAGAAGAGTGGTGGAGATAACTAAGAAAAGCAGCCCAGTTTGGTTTCAGTAACAATCGGGTCTTTGCTGGTACACATAAAGGCCCCTTCTCCCTTGCTGGCCAAAGCCACGTTTCCCAGCTCTTTTCCACTAAGAAAAAGACAAACGCTGTGGCCTTGGAGATGCTGCAGATAATGACTGTGGGGTGGGCAGGGAAGGCCTCCTGCTTCAGCTGACAAGGTGGGAGAAGATGTGTCACCCTCGTGTTGATTAGAGACCCCCATCTATTCAAGCGGGGGGGTAAACTGAGACGCAAGGGCCCTCACTTGTGTTCTGTGCTTTAGATTTTTGCAACTTGTCTTGATGTACATTTTCTTACTCCACTCTTTAAAAAGTAAATAATCTGGAAGGCTGAGACAGGAGGATCACTTGACCCCAGGAGTTCAAGACCAGCCAGGGCAACATACTGAGAGCCTGTCTGTACAAAAGAAATTATTTTTTTGAGACAAGAGTCTCACCCTCTCGCCCAGGCTGGAGTGCAGTAGCACAATCTCGGCTCACGGCAACCTCCACCTCCTGGGTTCAAGTGATTCTTCTGCCTCAGCCTCCCAAGTAGCTGGGATTACAGGTGCCTGCCACCACACCCGGCTAATTTTTGTATTTTTAGTAGAGACGGTTTTCACCTTGTTGACCAGGCATGTGCCACCATGCCCAGCTAATTTCTGTATTTTTAGTAGAGATGGGACTTCGCCGTGTTGGTCAGGCTGGTCTCGAACTCCTGACCTCAGGTGGTCCACCCGCTTATGCCTCCCAAAGTGCTGGGATTACAGGCGTTAGCCACTACACCCAGCCCCAAATTTAAAAGAAAAAAAAAACTAGCGGGGCGTGGCTGTGTGCGGGGGCTCACACCTGTAATCCCAGCACTTTGGGAGGCCAAGGAGAGTGGATCACGAGGTCAGGAGATCAAGACCATCCTGGCTAACACGGTGAAACTCCGTCTCTACTAAAAATACAAAAAAATTAGCCGGGCATGGTGGCGGGTGCCTGTAGTCCCAGCTACTCGGGAGGCTGAGGCAGGAGAATGGCATGAACCCTGGAGGCAGAGCTTGCTGCAAGCCGAGATTTCACCACTGCACTCCAGCCTGGGCGACAGAGTGAGACTCCGTCTCAAAAACAAACAAAAAACTAGCGGGGCGTGGTGGCATGCATCTGTAAGTCCCAGCTGCTCAGGAGGCTGAGGTGGGAGGGTGGCTTGAGCCCAGGAGGTTGAGGCTACAGTGAGCCGTGATTGTGCCACTGCACTCCAGCCTGTAGAGTGAGACCCTGCCTTGACAAAATAAAAATATAAGTATTGTTACTCCCCTTTTGGAGATGAGTCAAAAAGATTAAACAACTGGCCCCAAGTCATGGAAGTAAAAAGGTCAGAATTTCTTTTTTAGAAATGGGGTCTTGCTCTGTTGCCCAGTCTGGAGTGCAGTGGCACAGTCATGGCTCAACGTAACCTCGGACTCCTGGGCTCAAGCGGTCCTCCCCCGTCAGCCTCCCAAGGCTACAGGTGCATGCCATCACACACGGGACAGGGTCTCACTATATTGCTCAGACTGGAAAGGTCAAATTTTTAAATCAGGTCTTGGGACTCCCAATTCTGTGTTTCCACAGTCGCCATCTATCCTGACAATGCTCTGTTTCATGCTGGTTTTCCTCACCTTCAATACTACTCCCCCATCCCCCCACCTCTAGGTGTGAAGGTTGCCAGGTAGAGACCTGAGCTCTCTGGCTCTGACTCCGAGGTGGCCTCAGTGGAAAGTTTCAAAAGGCAACCGGTTTGGTTTCACTGGCAGGGCAGTGGCAGGCGTTTGGGTTCTGGAGGCCCAGGGATGTAGAAGCCTCCAGCTAATAGACTCCACGCGCTTATCCTCCCAAACAGTCTCAGAAGCTCCCAGCTCCCTCCCCTTTTCCACCTTCAGGCACCTCCTGCTGTATCCCGTCCATGCCGGCACTGGCCCTTTCTGTGGGGGTGGGCAGAGGATACAGTTTCCTGCATGGCTACTTGCTCGTGATTCATACTTCTAAATGAAAGTACAACGGACAGAATAAAAGGATTTCTGGGTCTTCGATTAAGACAAAAATTACTAATCCATGTACTGGGGGTGTAGGGAGGTGCATGTACCTGGCTAGTCTCCCTAGGGCCTAGCATATTCTATGGAAGGTATCCACACTTTGGGACTCAGGCAGTGACAACTGCTTGTGGTCAAGGAAAGACTGAAATTGTGCTAAATGCCTCTCAAGGGTCTTCAGAGATCACCCAGCAGCTCAGGCCAGCCCCTAGAGATGACCTAGGAGACTCTCCTGAAAAGCAAGTCCCCTTCCCCATCTCTTGATGTTGGTTGTGGGCCACACTGCCCTTCATTTGAGCTACTCGCCTGCCAGCTCTCCTGAGGCAGCTGGAGGGAGGCCCGGGGTGGATACTGGGTTCTCTGGTGAACACTGCCCGGTGGATTTCCAAGGCAGCCAGGACGGCTGTCATCCCCCAGACGGGGAAGTGAGAAAGCCTGGGTCAGCTACCCTTCAAGGGTCTTCCTGAGCGCCTGGGGACCGCGGTGACTGGCGACATAGGCATAGGAAAAGAACTCTCCCTCCCTACTTCCTCCAAAGGAGAGTTATCAAAGCCGCCCACCTGGGACGCCTTTCCCTTCCCAGCCCCTCCCTGTCACCAGGACCAAAAGGAAGCAGGAAAACATCCGTCATCACAGCCCCGGATGCGGATTTTCCAGTGGCTCCTATCAGGATATCCCCCAGCCTTTTCCCAAGGGCTTAGGGATCTGGAAAAGTCAAAGATCTGGAGGGCAAGTGGTCATCGTGCCAGCACCACTGTGAACATCTGGGCCTTGGGGAGGCTGAGTCTCCAACTGATCCCAGACTAGTTTTAGAAGATATGGTCAGCTCCCAGCCAGTCCCAGAGAGAGCCCATTACACACCCCAGGGGACAGCATACGCCCTTGGGCGACCTCACAGTGCACACCTCTGCTCGGGTTACAGCCAGGTCTCTGGAGGGACTGAGCCGTCACCGACACCTCCTCTCCCCTTGGTATCTATCTTAGGGATGAGTATGTTTGGGGAGCAGGAGAGGAGGGGACAGTGGATAAGAGCCAGGACTGGGGAGGAAGGCTCCAGTGATCAATGCTGATGGACAGCTCAGTTCCTTCTCAAGAGCCAGGTAGGGCCACCTTCCAGACCTGGAAACTCCCGTTTAGCCTCTCAGGCGTCCCTACTTCCTCTTTGCCCTTGGCAGTAGGAACAAAGAAGGGAAATTTCAAAGGTGATTTCCAGGTTTCCAGAGAAAAGTGAATAGTTACAGATGAACTGTCAGTGCATGCCGTGTGGAGCAGGGCAGCCCCGAGGGCGGGTGGAGGAGGCTGGCTCACCAGAGTCCCTGCTCGCTCATTGGAGGATCTGAGGTTGACCTGATGCTGCTGGGGCTTCGGTGGTGCCCGGGCCATGGGGGCATGTGATGCGGCTGGGAACAGAAACCAGAACTCTCACGGAGGTCACCTGGCATCTAAGTCACCCTGGCCGAGGGTTTCTTCCACCTCTCGTTTGGCAAAGGCTGCCAGGCAGAAAGGCATCCTGTGTGGTATCCAGTACTGTGCTGTGCCCGTGCCCCTGAATAATAGATGCCTCCAGCTCCTGGCGTTCCGGGGACGCAGTGAGTGAGGGAGCTGTGTCTGAAACAGCCCCAGAGCTGGTGAACTCCACTTGGGGTCTGCACGTGGAGCCACTTGGCCTGAAAGTCCTTTATTTTGGGGGAATCTCTCCTAGTTAGCCCGCCCTCCCTATCCCTGTGCATGAAAGCCAAAGAGAGGGACGCATAAAAGCAGAAGAGTTGTACGCAGCGCCGTGGGAGCTAGCAGACAGCCAGGGTTGAGTTGAGGAGTGAACACAGTCCAGTGTGGCAGGGGCAGTCCTCTGCCACTGCCTAGCTACCTCTTGTGCCACCTGCAAAACCCCATCCAAACCCAGGAAGGGTCAGGAGGGGCCAGGGACTAAACATGGATTCTCAGGGTTGGAGGAGTGTGCAAAATAGATCTCCAGCGGTATCCTGGAGCTCAAAGGGCCACTCACTCCTCAAGGCGTTCAGGTCAAAACTACCTAGGACCCTATCAGGAATCAGGTCCCATGAACTCATCTGGGGCAAGTCAGAGGAAAAGCAAAAGCAGCATCTGCAAGTGGCTTCTGAACCGCCCCCACTCCTGAGGCTGGGGAGTTGATTTCAGAGCTCAGCACTAAATGGAATTAAGTGTAATTACAGCCCTGATCCACATTTCACTCTGTGCCACCTCCTCAGCAGGGGCGGGGAATGGGGAGTGGTCCCACACTGGGTCCAAACAAACGTCCCGTTCCTGGGTTTCTGACAGCTCTTGGGCCACAGTGGGCTGTGGGGAGCACTGCCCCTCCCCGGGGACTTGCAGACAGCCCTCTGCTACAGGCGGGGCCTGGGCCTGCCCCAGTGCTGTTAACTGTGGAGCTGAGAACCCAGCGAAACACAGGCAGGAGCATCAGGAGACTGGACGCTGGCATGAGCCCTCGGGACAGGGACTGAAGGAAGTGTTCTAAACCACTGATGCTGAAAGACTTTAATGTGCACAAAGAAACCTCACATTGGTGACAGGGAGAGAGAGGAAGGAGGGTGGGGAGGACGGAGGCCCAGGGAAACCAGAGCTATGGAGACAGAGGCCTTAGGGAAGAGGAGATGGCTGGGAGGAGGGCTGAGGGGTGGGCGAGGCAGAGAAGCCCATCCCTTGCTGAGAGGAGAGGGGGTCAGGGCGGCGGCAGAGGCAGGCTCTTGCTTCATCAGGCTGGTCAGCATGTGGCCGCCTCTGGCCTTGATGCTTCGCTTCCTCCAGTTCCCTGAGCCTGTTCACTTCCTGCTGGAGCCAGGAGCCCTGGGCTGCCCTGACCCTGCTCTTTTAGATGTCTTTCCAGGGGCTGAAGTACTGGGCCTGTGGCGAGGAGAAAAGCAGGCTGTGAGGGCCTGGGCCCAGGTGTCGCCCACTGCCCTGCAGGCCCTGCAGCTCCCCGGGCTGGCGGTGTCCATTCAGCACCCGTTGCAGGCTCATGCCAGGGACCGAGTGAGCAGGATGCCTGGGTTCACAGTGCTGGCGAGGCCACAGCGGTCATCAGGCTACGTGACTGTACAAGTGGTCTGCCAGGGCCCCCCTGCCGGGCCCTGAATCACTTTTCCTTCTTCTCGTGACAAGCACGCTGCTCCCACCAGAGGCTGGTGAGATCTAGTTCCTTGGGGCGTGAGGGTGAGGTTTGTTCTCTAGCCTTCTCAGAGACTTGGCGAAATCTGAGACCCAAACCACAGGCTGTGGCCCACGTGTCAGCCCTAAGTCAGAGGTTATGGGGTAAGGACGGGAGAGGAGTCAAGAGGAGGCAGGCTAGGAGTGGAGGGGCACTGGTGGTGGGGTGGGAGGTGGTCCTCACAGGTCCTGTGCCCCTCCACAGAGGGCTGGGGGCTCAGGCAGGGAGACCCCGAGCCGGCCCAGCAGGGTGCTGCTTGGAGAGATGGGGCTGGAAGGGAGGGCACCAGCACAGGGGCTGAAGTTGGTTAGGTTGGAGGCTTGGGAGTCAGGCTGCCTCATGCCCTGATTCTGACATTCGCACAAGCTGCCTGCGTCATGGGGGTAAGCCATCGAGCCTCTCAGGGCCTCTGGTTAGCCTGCTCCTCTGTAAAATGGGCTCCTGGTAACACCTGCCTCACGGGGGTTGTGTGGGTTCTTATAGAAACAGATCTTCATTCAAGAAACACTAGCTGTGAATATCATACCTACAAGCTCTGAGAAGACTCGGCGGGGGTAGGGGGTGTAGTGGAGAGGACCCAGGCAGCCTGGGAGCCTTCCTCCTAACACAGCAGGAGGCCAGCCTCAAGCCCACAGCACAAGTGGGCAGACGGTGAACAGCTGGGGCCCCTTCCTGGCACTGCTCGTGACAGACTGGCACTCTGGGTCCAGACTTTTCCCTCTCCAGGGCAACTTTCCTTTGCATTTCCTAAGGACTGCGCTTCTCTGTGTCCCCTTCCCTCCACACCCACCCTGGGCACTGGATTTTTTTTTTTTTTTTTTTTTTTGAGATGGAGTCTCGCCCTGTCGCCCAGGCTGGAGTGCAGTGGCGCAATCTGGGCTCACTGCAACCTCTGCCTCCTGGGTTCAAGCGATTTCTCCTGCCTCAAACTCCAGAGTAGCTGGGATTACAGGTGCCCGCCACCATGCCCGGCTAATTTTTTGTATATTTGGTAGAGACGGGTTTCATCATGTTGGCCAGGCTGGTCTCCTGACCTTGTGATCCTCCCACCTCGGTCTCCCATAGTGCTGGGGTTACAGGCGTGAGCCACCATGCCTGGCCTTTGGCACTGGATTCTTGATAAGAATGATGAAGGCCCCTCAAGCGTCCCCACCCTTCCCCCACATGCCCGCTCCACCCACGTCCCTGCCAGGAGCTCAGCAGCTGCAGCGAGGGTGGCTGCGCCGGTGGCTCTGGCCAGCCCTGCCTGACCACTTCCCGCCCCTCCCAGGTCTGGGGGCTGAGGGGGCACCACCTGGGGCTGGCAGTGGGTCAGAAGCTCCTGCCAGCGGATGTAGGTCTGGGTAGCCAGGTCCTTGAGCATGGTGTGGTGCGTGGCCTGGGGGCTCTCCCGGATCTGTGCGCTGATGTGGCGATCCAACTGCATGCACAGCAGCTGCAGCTCGCCCTGCGGAGGCGGAGGGAGGCCGAGAGGCGAGTGTAGCACGAGCCAGGCACATCCAAAGCAGGGCAGGAGGAGAACAAATTCAGACAAAGGAAGGGGCACATTGAGTGACTGTTCAGAAGCTGAGCAGGAAAAGGAGGACGGGGCCAGCACAACTGCTAGGGCTCTGGTCAGTGTCCCTTGGGAATGGCTCGGCTGGTGGGGCACTGTCGGGAGGAAGAGGCCCTGGCTCTCCCAGGCTGGCTTCTCTCTCAGCCTCCTGCTCTCTGCAGTTCCTAACAGTGGGCTGGGCGCCATCCCAGTCAACCCCACGCCGCTTCGGGGAGAAGACACAGCTGGGCACCCCCACCCCAACCCCGGCCCTTGGGAGACTCACCCACTGGTCTGGAGTCACGTCCCGGCAGCTGACGACCACCCCGGCCAGCGTCAGAAGGCTGTGGCACAGGTAGCAGGCCTGGAGGGAGAGCACAGGGGGAGCTGCTTCTCTAACTCCGCCAGGGCAGCACGGCAGGCCAGGGCGGGGCTCACTCCACCCCTGGGCATTCAGCGACAGTTTCCAGGGAGGCATCTTCAAGGCGGCCTGGGTGAGCCAGGCTCTGGGCCCGCACTCACTCGAAGCTGTGACTCCCTAGCAGGCTCTCCCAGCCTGCCCTCTGATGAGGTGCCAACCTTCCCTCCTCTAGAAAACAGAGTCAGCCATCCAGAAACACACACTGTTCCCCAGCCTTGTGCCGGGACAACAGAGGACACCTTCTGAGAGGAGCCTATCCACTCTGACCTCCGCAGTCTCTGTTCCCCGGGGCCACCCTTACCCGTAGGTACTGAGGCCAGGGTGCCTCTGTGCAAACAGCAAAGGGAGCCCCCTCTGGGGGGATGTGGCGCATGGCTCCTGGACTCGGCCTACCCCTTGGCAGAATGCCACCTGCACCAACACGGGCGTAGCCTGCCTGGACAGTCTCCTTGCTGACCCGAGGAGGCAGGTGGAGAGACGGGAGCCGATGGTTCTGGCTGAGTGTCTGCACACCTCGCCTCCATCCTCATTCCTGCCAACTGCACTCTCAAGCAGTGGAAACAGGACGCAGGCCTGCTCCATCTGGCCCGAGAACAATTTGATCTTGAGGCACCCCCGGGCTCTCTTGGTGCCCATTCGCTTATGGGCTACGTGCTTGCCGTTTAGAGAAACCAAGTCATGGGGAGTGTCCCAGGGCGTGAGGCTCCAGGAGGGACACAGCCTGCTCTGGAGTCCCAGTCACTGCCCGCAAGCGCACCCTCCACTCAGAGGCCCTGCTGCCTTGTCCTCTCAGCTCTCTCTTCACGTCTAGGATCAGGAGGTGGCAAATGACCAGCCCTGCGGACAAGCAGGGGTGGGAGAGGTGGGCTCTAGAGATGCCGGGAGGTGACAATGGGCTGGAGCTCAGAACCAGCCCATGGCCCCTGTGCCCCGGCTTCCCCTGACCTTATCACCCTGCCCTCCCAGGGCGCCAGGCAGTGCCTCAGCAATGGCTACAGCTTCTTTGCACAGGCCCAGGAGTCTCCTCAGGGCAGAGGCCAGACCACTTCTCAGGGCATCAGATTTGGTGCCATCAACTGACTTCTTAAACCCCAATACCGGCCAGGCACGGTGGCTCACGCCTGTAATCCCAGCACTTTGGGAGGCCAAGGAGGTAGCCGGGCGAGGTGGCGGCGCCTGTAGTCCCAGCTGCTCTGGAGGCTGAGGCAGGAGAATGGCGGGAACCCGGGAGGCGGAGCTTGCAGTGAGCCGAGATCGCACCACTGCACTCCAGCCTGGGTGACAGAGCGAGACTCCGTCTCAAAAGAAAAAAAAAAAAACAAATAACACAGTGTAAAATCCTGAGGTCAAAGGCCACCTGAGGCTCCCACCAGCAGCACCCACCCTGCCTGGGACCCAGCCTGTTCTTCAACACAACCGTGAAGGCCCACGGGCGGTCTGACTCCACAGGCTGACCAGGTGGCCCTGCCCACGGCACGCAGAGAAGACACGGTGGGGGAAACTGAGGCATGCCTCCAGGAGAGCTGCCGTGGGGTGGGGAAGACCCAACCTCTGTGAAGCCTAGCTCCCTCTACCTGCCGGGTCCCTGTAGCAGCCTGTGGATGTCCCAGTCGCCCGGCCCAGCTGGCCTGCTGGTGATGCACTGCTGGCTCCCTGAGCTCCCCTTCCCTCCAACCTGGCCTTGCCTTTGGGACTCTGTCCAGCCTTCGCAGTCCTGCAACAGCTCACTGCCCCTTGTCATAAAGCAAGTTTGGGCCTGTGTGCCGGACACTATACCTTGACTGAGACACGGCGACGTGAGACACTCAGGCATTAGAGGGACAAAGATACTTCAGGAGGGCAACCATTTGGTCAAGAAATAACGTATCTCTGCTTCTGCACTGACCAAAAGGAGAAAGGGCCCTTCCAGGGTTTTGGGGGTATAGGGAGTACAACTTAGAGGCTTCAGGAAGTGACTAAGCTAAAGTGAGCCTCAAAGGAACAGTAGGAGTTGAGGCAAAGATGGCCCTGTGCAGGCAGAGGGCTGATGACAGACCCTGAGGGCGGTTCCAGAACCAGGGGCCGGCACAGGTGCAAGGGAGTCAGGGTGACCTGGGGGCAGAGTTGTAAGGACAGGGGGTGCCTGGGGGAGGCAGGTGAGAGAATGTGGCCACACTGGTGTGCTGGAATGCACTAGGCAGTAGGAGAATGAGCTCCCTCTGGGAGAAAGGATTACAGGGTAGGTAGCCTTATCTTTCCTTTTTCCTTTTTTAAGATTATTTCTCTACAACGTGTATACTCATACAGTGAGAATACAATGAAAGCTGCTTTAAAACTTTTTTTAACAAGATACTGCCAACTGTAATTGACTGAACCTAACTGGGTTTGGGGTGGGCGTGAGGCCTGGGAGCGGGACTTGGCCATGAAAAGAAGCTGAGACCCAGGCTGGGTGAGGTGGTTCATGCCCGTAATCCCAGCACTCTGGGAAGCTGTGGCGCAGGAGTTGGAGACCAGCCTGGGCAACACAGCGAGACCCCGTTTCTACAAAAAACCAAAAAGTTATCAAGCATGGTCACCTGTAGTCCCAGCTACTTGGGAGGCTGAGGCAGGCGGATGACTTGAGCCTGGGAGGTTGAGGCTGTAGTGAGCTGTAACTGTGCTATTGCACTCCAGCCTGGGCAACAGAGCAAAATGGTCTCAAAAAAAAAAAAAAAAAAAAAAAAAAAAAGCTGAGGCCCGTCTTTGAGAGGGCAAGCGAATGATGAGAGGTGGCAGGGGATGCCGAAGAAAACATCCAAGGGTTATCAGGGACATCACTGAGAATGGCTGGGGAAGGCACCCTGGGGTCTGCAGGGGAGACTGTGTGGGCCTGGGAGGGGCGAACGGGGGTCTCTCTCAGACCTTTCAGTCTTAAACACTCCCAGCCCCGGGTGGCGCAGCTCAGTGGCCCGCTCCACCCATGGGCTCTCAGGGGAGTCTCCCTGTATGGAGGGGGCCCGGCTGCAGAGCTTCCCCTCCTAGGAGTCGTCGTGGGGAGGGTCTGAGATCCGAGCAATGCCCTGGAGAAGTATCAGGGAGGAAAAATCCGTCAGTGGACTGACCCCAGGCAGTGGAGAGTTACTGGTTTCACAACTTGTTTCTGATGCTGATTCCCATAATTGAATCTGCAGGGGCAGGGAGGGGGAGGGGAATCCCAGGAAAACGATTCCCAGTGTTTGGGTGGACAGTGAGTAAGAAATGGCAGTCCTGGAGAAAAGCCCTGTGAACCACATTTTATCAGCTGTGTTTTGCAAAGGGAAAACACTAAACCCGCCACATTGCCTGGAGGCTGGGTGCGCGTCCTCCTTGCATTTGAGGGTGCTTCCTGTAAGGAAGACATTGACCCAATTTAAGGAGCTTGGTGGCTGTGCAGATGCCCTCCCTTGGAACATTTCCGGGGGCCTGACTGAAGCTGGGTTCCCAATGGGGATTTGGAAAAGCAGCCTTCACTACTGGCATAGGAAGTGCCAACATTTCCATCTCCTCCCTGCATTTCCCCAGGACTCTTGGTCTCAGAGTTGCAAAGAGGTAAGAGAGAGTCTGATCCTGTCCAGACAAGGGGCGTGGTGTCCCCACCCTCCCACGAGGCCCCTCTCTCTGTGTGAAGGTCAGAGGAACAAAAGCTCAGCGGAAACTGGGGACTCTGTGGCCGGGAGCAGGCAGACCCCGAGTCTCCCCATCTAAACCGCCAGCGGCTGTGGACACCCGAGTCGCCCAGCCCAGCTGGCTTGCTGGTGATGCACTGCTGGCTCCCTGAGTTCCCCTTCCCTCCAACCCAGCAGGCGGAGGCACGGGAGGGGTGCAGGGCAGGCAGGGGTGGGCCCGAGTGAGGGGGCCCTTCCCAGCAAGACAAGAAGGGCCAGGTGTGAGCGCTGCGTTTCCTGCTTCCTTCGCGGTGTGACCAATTCCTGAACTTAGCAAGCCTGCTCCTGTCCTGGCTGGCACTAGAGGCACGGTTCCTCTTCCCTTCCACCAGGCAGGAGACAGAGGCTGAGCCAAGGCTGCAATCCCTGCCTTACCTGCTTCCTCTCCCTCTGGGAGCACAAGGTGGCCCTTCTATATGCCAGAGGGAGGCCCTTCCAGGTCTCTTAGAACTGCTTGGTGCGGTGGGGACTTCATTGTGGCCTCAGGGTTAGCCCTCCTTGGGTGCTGGGGGCTATACTTGTCCAGGCCTTAGGACCTTGTCTGAAGATGGGACCCAACTCCTGCCCCACGGCACGTCAGTCAGGCCGTGAAGCCCTGATGGGAAATGGGACCCCGGAAACCTCAGTCAACATCATGGGGAAAGGCAGAGTCTGAGGGCATGCCTGGACCCAGTATTGACAAGAAAAGCCCGGCCCATCCCTGCCACCGCTGCCAGCAAGGGCCCAGCTCCCGTGTTCTGGGTCTTCCCCGGAGTCTGGTGGGCTGGCTCTTCTCAGAAGTTCCACGCAGGAATGCCTCACTCCTGACTCTAGAGCCTTCACGGGGGCCGTGCCCTCCCCCTGGGGAAGGAATGACAAGGCTGAGTGACGGCAGACAGCAGACTGGGACTGTCACCAGAGGAAGGGAGGTCAGCATCTCCATGTTCTGGTCCAGCTAGTTCTGACCCCAGGCTCCCCCAGCCAAGACTCCCAAGTCAAGTAGGAGCGATTAGCAGTGCTTTTGTCATAGACAAAAGGGAAAAAGGGTGGACATTTCCCAGGAACTTCATCCTTTAGGAAATTCCCCTCCAGCCAACGCCAAGGGAGCAGGCTGTGGCCTGGGCTATTTACGCTGAAGGAGGGCAGGAAAGGAGGACGGAGATGCTCTCCCAGGAAGCCACTCGCTCTGGCCAGAGCATATAACCTTTCTCCCCGCTCAGGTCATGACCAAGAATCCAGTCTTAACCCTGGACAAGCCTTCAAATCCAGCCCTCTCCTGGAGGCTGCCAGACCGGGTGGGGAAGGCAGACCTGCTTCTGGCAGGAGGACCCTGAGGGACCAGGTCCAACCAAGCTCTGGGGCAGTTAGTGTGTGTGTGTTACGGGGAGAACCAAGGCTGACCCAGAAACACCTGCTGGGAAGGACAAAGATGGACCCAGAGGGCACGGCTCTCCCACCCAGGCTGCTGGGGCCCAGGGGCTCACCCCCAGGTGTCCCTACCTCTCACTCAGGAAGCTGGCCCTGATGTCTGCTGGCGCTGGGATTCCGGCCTGGGGTCCCCTTGCTTTCTCCTTTCCATGCTCATGGACCCTGGGTGGTGGCAGCCTGGGAACATGCATTAATCCTAGCCTGGCTGGACTGCTCTCAGCCCAATCTCAAGAGCCTAGAAGTCCAGCCCAGCCCAGAAGTATTTTGCCTTAGGTGTCACCACTGCCACACGAGTCCTCTCAGGACTTAGGTGCAAGCACACGGACTGAAGATCGACTCTAGAGCCAACGGAGTCTGGGAAAGGCTGAAGCTGCGCTGGTCTACCCTGGGCCCTTTCAGACCCGAGGCTGGGGCTGGGCCACAATCCCTTTTTCCCCTTTTTTGTTCAATGTAAGCCTATATAGTACCACTTCACAGCACCCTGATCCAGTAGGGCACGCAGAGAGGGCCTGGGACCCCGCCTTCAGCAGACGTGGAAACTGCGGCGTGGGGAGGTTCCCTGATGATCACGACCCTGTGTCCAGGAGGGGCAGGGCTGGCCCAAGAGCAGGTGTCTGGGCTCTCAGCCTTCAGCAGGACGAGCTCCCCCCGTGCGCGTGGGTGGTGGTGGGTCTCTAAAGAGGATTCACACTGTGGACATCCTCCTTGGGAGACAGCAAGGGTCCACGGGCCTCCTACTGGGAGGACAGGGCGAGGCTGAGGCTTTCCCCCAGGGTGGAGGAGGAATGCCCTTTGCAGCCTGGGCCCCCGGGGCACAGTCTAGGTATCCACACAGGTTGGGCACAACAACAATGAATCATGAGTAATCCGAGGCAGGGCTACTCAGGCCCCAGGGCAAGAGCCTCAGTCTGAGGAGAGCGCCAGAGCTTAGGCGACTGGTGTGTCCATTAGGACACCAGGCAAAAGGGGATGCATTTTTCTAGGTACATGCCTTCTGAGCCCCTGCAGGGTGGCACTGGCCACCAGGACGAGGCTGCCATGTCTTCCCTGTCCCATGAGCAAACCGTACAACCTCTTCCCCTTGCCCAGGCAGCTTCTGCTCCAAGGTTGCACCCCCTGACCCTTGGCTTTGGCAGACGCTCAAGGAGGAAGCAGAGGGCGGTATCGAGAGCTCTGTTCCCAAAGGCAAGCCGACTTGGGAAGTGACTCTGACCAGGACAGGTCGCCGGTCATAAGTCCTAGCGAGGAAGAAATGAAGACATATGACCGACCGCTAGGAAATGAGGCGGTGACCTAAGACCTCTTTCTAACCTAGGGTCACAGAAGACACAGGGTCAAGAGGCCAGAGAGCAGACGTCACCGGTGGGGCCTGCCAGGCAAGACACCCAATTCTGTCAGTGAAAGTGCCTGCTAGGGCATGGGGTGGGGGAGACCCAAACACGGTCCCCAAACGCGGAGCAGGGATGAGGCCCATTTAGTGTGACGGGAGATGGGCTGGCAGCAGCTCAGCAGGCAGGACTTCCAGCTCTGCTGCAGTGAATGGCCACTGAATGGAGTTTGCTTTCGGGCGCTGCTGGGCAGAGAGGTGGGTGTCTCTATCCAGGCTGCAGAGGGCGCGGGGCCCAGCACGTGCCCACACCCTCCACGCCCTCAGAACAGGAGCTCTCGCCTGCACCTCTGGCTTCCCGGAGAGTGAGTTCAGAGATCCAAGAGCCTTCACAGCGGGGATCTCTTAAGTTCTATTCCTAGCTGGGGCCTGAGCGTCCCTGGCTCCTGCTCGTGCTACTGAGGACAGGGAGGGAATGTGGAGGCCACGGTGCATGGGGCTGGGGAGGGAAAAGAGATGGAAGGCTGAGAGCTCCGGATTCCTGCAGACTGCGGTGGGGAGGTTATCTCAGAGCATCTCCCCATTCCTCCATCAGAGGCTGGTGGCAGGAGCCAAGGCACTGGAGGCAAGTCCTAGCTGGAGGTCGGAGGCTCCCACCCAGTCCACCTTCCTCTCTGGCTTCCTGCTGGTGGGGGTCAGGGAGATGACAGGCAGGGACTGGCGGGGTCTTCCTACTCCTCCAGCTGGGACCAGAGACCTTTACACAAGGGAGATCTGGACCAGAAAACCTAGCTCTGCAGACTGCCCAGAGACGGACAAGATTCTCGGTGCCTATGTGTACGAGTTCACGCCTGTACATGTGCACATCAATGCATACGTGTCAGTGTGCGTGTGAGCGCGTAGGGTGCAGGAGGGGGTCACTGACACCAGCCAAGACATTGCATAACCACCCTGACAGAGCAATGGTTTTCCCATGGCTTCCCCTTCTTGTCTTTCGCTTTTTCACTTACTGAATTGTCTCCGGGGTGTTGGCACGTCTGGTCAGAGCCTGGGACTGCCCTCCTCATCCTTCCCAGCAACACCAGAGCACGAGGCCACTGCCCGTGACTGAACCACAGGGATGCTGTAAACGTCCAGGGGTCCTGTCTTTTCCCTTCCTTTGTAAGAGTGTCCCAGCCTCCTGTCCCCTACGCTCAGAACAAACTGTTCCATGGTGGTGACTCCAGCTCTGACTCGAGGGGTGGACGTGAGTCCCAGGCTGGCCGTTCACTGCATGGGAGCTTGCCAATGTGACTGGCTTAGAGATGGGCACTGGACCCGAACCAAGCCAATGAGGCGCCACTCTGGTTACGGTTCGAGGGCGGGAGCTCTTTCTCGTCCAGGAAGAGTTAAAGGATGAGGAGACCCAGGTAGAGTGTCAGGTTTGAAGCTGATGAGTCACTTGCCTAGGGCTGCTGAGACAAGGCCGTTGAGCCTGGAGGAGGGGAGGGCCTGCCTGGGAAGGCGCCAAGGGGCAGAGCCTGGAGGAGGAGGGTGTGACATGGAGGGTTTCTGACACTGTTCAGGTCCCTCTAAGCCTGATGAACTGTCCCAGGGCTTTCCAGGATTTGTGTTTCCGTCACTAAAAAGTCCTGGCAAAGACAGGGAAGAAGGGACAGAAAAGGTGGTACGTGGAGAGCACTTGAGAAGGCTGTGGTCATCCTGGCAGCTGTTTCTGCAGACTGAGGATGGCGTGTAAGGGACCGTCCCCACTGTGCCTGGCCCTCTTCGCTACACAGCTGGGAGCCTCAAACACTGCAGCCTCCAACTCCTGGGCTCAAGCCATCCTCCCGAGTAGCTAGGACCATAGGCATGTGCCATTATGCCCTGCTAACACCACACCTGTTTGTTTTTTTTTTTTTTTGAGATGGAGTTTTGCTCTCGTTACCCAGGCTGGAGTGCAATGGCGCGATCTCGGCTCACTGCAACCTCTGCCTCCCAGGTTCAAGCGATTCTCCTGCCTCAGCCTCCCGAGTAGCTGGGTTACAGGCATGCACCACCATGCCCAGCTAATTTTGTATTTTTAGTAGAGACGGGGTTCCTCCATGTTGAGGCTGGTCTCAAATTCCTGACCTCAGGTGATCCGCCTGCCTCGGCCTCCCAAAGTGCTGGGATTACAGGCAGGAGCCACTGCGCCCGGCCACCTGGCTCATTTAAAAAAAAAAAAAACTTTTGCAGAGATAGGGTCTCGCTATGTTGTGCAGGGTGGTCTATGAACGCCCAGCTTCCGATGATCCTCCTGCCTCAGCCTCTGAAAGCACTGAAATTACAGGCATGAGCCACTGTACCTGGACAGGGTGAGGTATTTCAGGGGGAGCCATGGGGGTTGTGGTTGAGGTGAGACTCTGGGTTGATCCTAAAAGGTAGCCGTTCAAGTCTGTGAAGCAACATGTAAACCAGCCATGGATTGAGCCACGCCCGCAGCAATCCAAGGACGGGAGAGAGAGTCCCGGCTCCGCAGGAAGGAGGGACAGCAGCAGCAAAGACACAGTGCTGAGAACAGAGCGTTTCTGGGAGACCATCACTGCTTGGATTCAAACGTCCCACGTAATGTGCGGCAGCGAAGCCGCGCACTGGGCCAGCTGGTGGGGGCTCTGGCTGGCAGTTTCATACGATGTGGCAGGCACTAGAGTCTATCTTCCTAAGTTAGAACGAGAGGAAGATAATCCACCGGGTTGTCCAGGAAGAGTTAAAGGACGAGGAGACCCAGGTAGAGTGTTAGGCTGGAAGCTGATGAGTCACTTGCCTAGGGAGAGAGGCCTCGAAGGGTCTCCAGGAGGACGGGGCCTAGGTGGGGTGGGCCAGGGAGCAGGCCCCGGTGCTGCCAAGGCCCTGAGCAAAAGCTGGCTGAAGAATGCAAGCCTGCCTCCGCAGCTTAACTCTGTCACTTCAAGCCTGCTCATACACTTGTAAAGAAACCAGGATTTCTGGGACCCAAACAAAGCTGGCCTGAGCCTGGGCCCTGCCTGGCCTTGGGATGCCCAGAGGTACTGGCCTGTCCCCAGATCTGTCGAGGTCTCCCTCTCCTGGAGGGTCAGCTTCCCAGAGGCCATCTCTTTGAGGTTTATTTTTAAATATGTCTGATGTTCTGAACTTTGGAGGAAGTAAGACAGAACCAACCACAGATTAGACAGGAGAGGAACTCACAAGTTCTGAATATCCATTTTCTGTTCCTCAAAACCAGTCGGTTTCCTCCCCACCCTCCTGACCTCGGCCTAACCAAGGTCCCCAGCCCAGCGGGGCAGTGAGGAAGAGTCAGACACTTCCAGGTGGGAAGGCAGAGCGCACGGGGGGATGGGGAAAGAGCGTCCATCTGCCTTTCAGGGGGACAGAGGGTCAGCGGCCTGTGCCAGGGGAACACATGTCCCATTGCTGGAGTTGAGTGTGCCAGCAAGAGAGGGCAGAGGCAGGCACACAGCTGCCAGAGGGCAGGGGCCCCCTCCCTGCCCAGCCCTGCAGCGAAAGCCAGGCCTTTCTCCACCACAACCTCCCATTGAGGCGGCTCTTGGCAGGGTCACCCAGCACAGGGACAGACAACTGCAGTTGCAGCAGCAGGAGTGAAGCAGTAAAACTTGTTTCCCAACTCGATCAACACACGCGCCACACCACAAGGATATACAGGAGATGTGCACAGCACGCACTTATGCACAAACACACAGCAGAGGCCCCGCCCTCTGCAGAACACAAACAGAGCTACTCAGAATGAGCCTGAGTGCAGTGGAGTCGGCACAGCGGGGCTGAGTCTATCCCAGAGCATCACCCAACCCCTGGGGCACACCCGCCCCCCCCGCCCCCCGCCAACAACTCCGTTCTGTACCAATGCACTTGTCCAGTAAACAAACCACCACACACCGCCAGGCCTCAGGAGCAGGAGCTGGGGACCGTGAGTGGTGTGCACCTCGAGGAAGCTCACTAGAGCCACTTGCACTCGGTCGGGGGCCTTGACCTGGGTGGTGCCCCCCCCGCAGGGACCATCACAGGAGCAGAACCTACAGATTGCCCCTTAGCTGTTATCCATTGAGGACATCATCTCGCTGGGAGGAGGACATGCTCAGGGGGCAGATGGGGAGATGGGGACCAGGTTCCTGGTGCCTCGACTCTGCCCCAGCTCTGGGACCTTCCCCTTGTGTGGTCTTTAGTTTTCTTTCCATACAACGAAAAATACTTAACAACTTCACAGCCCCCAAATTTAACCAACCAGGGAGAAACTTCCATCCCACCATAAAGATCCTGGTACTGGATACCTCCCAAATCCCTAAGGGGAAAAACAGAATTAAAAAACTTCATCAACAGAACATCAGTAGGCTGGGCACGGTGACTCACGCCTGTCATCCCAGCACAGGGAGGCCGAGGCAGGCGGATCACCTGAGGTCAGGAGTTTTGAGACCAGCCTGGCCAATATGGTGAAACCCCGTCTCTACTAAAAATACAAAAATTAGCTGAGCATGATGGTGGGCATCTGTAATCCCAGCTACTTGGAAGGCTGAGGCGGGAGGATCGCGGAGGTTGCAGTGAACCAAGATCGCACCATCGCACTCCAGCCTGGGTGACAGAGCGAGCCTCTCTCTCTCTAAATAATAAATAAATAAATAAATAGAGCATCAGTAGAACAAAAAGAAAAGCAAGAAACAGTAAGTAAGTGTGGTAAAGAAGAGTATAATATGCAATAGCAGGTTTTGACACAGCCAAAATATCAATAATCTCGATGGTAGTGAATCGGGGCCCATTGAGATGGCTCACGCCTGTAATTCCAGCACTTTGGGAGGCTGAGGTGGGAGGATTGCTTGAGCTCAGGAGTTTGAGACCAGCCTGAGCAACGTGGCGAAACCTCGTCTCTATAAAAAAAATTAAAAATGGGCCGGGCGCGGTGGCTCACGCCTTTAATTCCAGCACTTTGGGAGGCCGAGGCGGGCGGATCACAAGGTCAGGAGATTGAGACCATCCTGGCTAACACAGTGAAACCCCGTCTCTACTAAAAATACAAAAAAATTAGCTGGGCGTGGTGGTGGGTGCCTGTAGTCCCAGCTACTCAGGAGGCTGAGGCAGGAGAATGTTGTGAACCCAGGAGGCGGAGCTTGCAGTGAGCCGAGATCACACCACTGTACTCCAGCCAGGGCGACAGAGCGAGACTCTGTCTCAAAAAAAATAAATAAATAAAATAAAAAAATAAAAATAGAAAAATAAAAAATGGGCTGGGCATGGTGGCTCATGCCTGTAATGCTAGCACTTTGGGAGGCTGAGGTGGGCAGATCACCTGAGGTCAGGAGTTCGAGACCAGCCTGGCAAACATGGTAAAATCTCATCTCTACTAAAAATACAAAAATTAGCTGGGGGCCGGGCGCGGTGGCTCAAGCCTGTAATCCCAGTACTTTGGGAGGCCGAGGCGGGTGGATCACGAAGTCAGGAGATCGAGACCATCCTGGCTAACATGGTGAAACCCGTCTCTACTAAAAATACAAAAAAAACTAGCCGGGCGTGGTGGCGGGCGCCTGTAGTCCCAGCTACTCGGAGGCTGAGGCAGGAGAATGGCGTAAACCCGGGAGGCGGAGCTTGCAGTGAGCCGAGATCGGGCCACTGCACTCCAGCCTGGGTGACACAGCGAGACTCCGTCTCACCAAAAAAAAAAAAAAAAAAAAAAAAAAAAAAAAAAAAATTAGCTGGGCATGGTGGCAGGTGCCTGTAATCCCAGCTACTTGGGAGTCTCAGGCAGGAGAATCGCTTGAACCTGGAAGGTGGAGGTTGCCGTGAGCCGAGATCTGGTCACTGCCCGCCAGCCTAGGCGACAGAGTGAGACTCTGTCTCAATCAATCAGTCAATATAAATAAATAAATAATTAGCCCGGTGTAGTAGCACATGCCTGTCCCAGTTACTTGGGAGGCTGAGGTGGGAGGATCTACTGAGCCTGAGAAGGCGAGGCTGCTGTGAGCCCTGATGGTGCCACTGCATTCCAGCCTGAGCAACAGAATGAGACAGGCCCTGTTTCAAAAAAAAAAAAAAAAAAAAAGTGAATAGGCTATGACCTTCATGACCCTGAGCCCTGAGGCTGGACAGAACACACCAGACAACACCTGGCCAGATATGGTTCATACAAGTCAACTACAAGGAAATAAACTGCCCCAAGACCCTGGTTCTGGGTTGGTGGGCTCAGGTGGTAGCTTGGAGAGACAGTGGCAAACTGAGTCAAGTTACGCAGTATTTTTCCGCCTGCGGCCAGAAGGACAGTCTCCCTTGATTGCCTGGGAAGGCAGTCAGGGCAAATCAGTACCCACAGGCCAAAGGGAGCACTTGGAGGCCAACTCTGAGCATTAAACGCACCTGTGTTAACTCTCCTACAGGAAAACACCCTGTGCCACCTCTGTGCCTCTCACGTGGCTGCACCAGACCCCCAAGCATCACTCCGAACCAGACGCTCATTCTTCTCTGGGAATAAAGCGCAGCTCAACCAGGCACGCACACGGCCACAGATAACCCAAAGGGGCTCGGCTTTGTTTTCTTTATCCAGAAGCTCTTCAAAATGCTACAAATGTTATCAGCTCGCTAAGCAGGATAGTCCACAGACGCTCTTCTTTTTTTTTTTTTGAGGCGTCTCGCTCTGTCGCCCAGGCTGGAGTGCGGTGGCGCGATCTCGGCTCACTGCAAGCTCCGCCTCCCCAGTTCAGGCCATTCTCCTGCCTCAGCCTCCTGAGTAGCTGGGACTACAGACGCCTGGAACAACGCCCGGCTAATTTTTTGTATTTTTAGTAGAGATGGGGTTTCACCGTGTTAGCCAGGACGATCTTGATCTCCTGACCCTGTGATCCGCCCGCCTCGGCCTCCCAAAGTGCTGGGATTACAGGCGTGAGCCACCGCGCCTGGCCCACAGAAGCTCTTATAGTCTGTATAAGCTCTGCCTGCTCTACTGAGACTCTGTGGTCAAAGCCAGGACACATGGCCAGGGCAGGCACCTATGTGGCCCCTGACTCTCTCCAGTTCCTGACCCCCATGCACAGCTGCAGCAGGAGCTCATGGCTTCCTTTGCTGAAGTACTTGGTGCTTTCCCAGGCAGGACCTCACTAGCTTATAATTACAAACGATGTGCTGGGATCGGTTCTGCCACACGCAGGTAACACTTCTTTAGTCCAGGGCCTCCTGCAGGAGAAGGCCAGGCTATCAGCTCTTGTGGACTTAATGATACAACAAAGACCTTACGAGACAAGGGGACCACCACGCAGAGGCTGGTCCGGTGGCGTGCAGGAGGCAGGCTTCTAGAATGGGGGCAGGAGAGCGAATGCCAGAATAGAATGGAAGACCGGAGTTCAGAGAAGGACAAAGGAATGAAAACTGGATTCATTCATCTGTCCATCCAGTGCCAAACGTGGGACGCGGTGCTGAGACGCCGGCTGTCTCACAGTCGAGCTGGACATGGGGCGAGCAAAGGGACAACTCTACTTCCCAAGGTGTCAGGGAGGAGAGAAAGTCGGGCCCTGGACACCAACAGCAGCTCTCCCAGCCTCTTCCCAGAGGGAAAGGCTGGGCCAAGGCCTGAGGCAGCGAGAGGAGGTGGGGAAGAAACCGGGCAGGAGTGTTTATTTGCAGGGCTGGAGGAAGGCTGTGACCCAGCCGCACAGGGCAGGAAATCTCCCAGACAGGAGTGAGAGGGCCTGGGGGATGGGTGGGCGTCAAAAGGCAGAGGCTCAGTTCAGCTGCCCCAAGACTGGGAACGCAGGCACTTCCTCCAGGCTGGGCCGCCTCAGGTCAACCTTACTCTGGCCTCAGTTTCCCCATTGCACTGAAGGGAAATGAAAAGGCAAAGACTTTGAGCTGTGGGCATGAAAGGCTCAGCCATGGCTCAGACCACCTACTCCTTATAAAACAGGGTGGATGCCGCCGCTGCTGTTTTTGGCTGCTGAGTGGCCCATCTCACCTCTTTGAAGATGAAACATGCTGAGGCCTAATGAGGAGTCAGTCGGTCAGGGTGGGCGTGAAGCCCAGTCACCTGCCCCACCTGGCCCCTCCCAGTCAGAACAGCGCCCAGCCCAGGGGACAGAACCCAGCCCAGGGGCCTGTTTCACACTTCTGTGCCCGCGCATCCTCCTCTGCCCGGGGCTCCCTCACTCAGAGGCAGAGGTGTAGGGGAGCGCAGCAGAGGTGGTCTGAGGTGGTCTCGGGCTGCAGTGAAGGCCTTCTGAGAGCTGCCTGGGCCTCGCCTGCCCTCCACTGCCCTGGACCGGTGCACACCACCCTTCCGGGCTCTGCCGAGCTGCACAGGGCCTCCATGTTTTCAGACCAAACACGTCATTTCCAGTATGGAGGCCGACCAGGGGGAGGCTTTCAAACCTCCTTTAGGTATGTGAGAATTGTCCTTTAAAGAAAAGGCATCCTCTGGCCGGGCGCGGTGGCTCAAGCCTGTAATCCCAGCACTTTGGGAGGCCGAGACGGGCGGATCACGACGTCAGGAGTTCGAGACCATCCTGGCTAACACGGTGAAACCCCGTCTCTACTAAAAAATACAAAAAACTAGCCGGGCGAGGTGGCGGACGCCTGTAGTTCCAGCTACTCGGGAGGCTGAGGCAGGAGAATGGCGTAAAAACCCGGGAGGCGGAGCTTGCAATGAGCTGAGATCCGGCCACTGCACTCCAGCCTGGGCGACACAGCGAGACTCCGTCTCAAAAAAAAAAAAAAAAAAAAAAAAAAGGCATCCTCAGCCTGCTCGCTGTCCTTCTTCCCCAGCTGTTGAAAGGACGTCTTCTGCCACCTACATAGCCTCTGAACCACGGCGAGTCGGGCAGGAACCACACCTCTGCTAGGTGAGGCCCAGGACTGGCCCTCAAGGTGCCTGCAGGCCACACTCTCCACTTAGCCAGACCAGACGTGACCCTCTTTCCTCTCTCTCGCCACTCGCCTTCTTGTTCCTTGCCCCCTGCCCAGGCCTCCTTGATTTCTATTCAGACAGACTACCCCAGGGCTGACCCCCACCTCCTTCTAGAGGCCCCATAACCAGCCCATAACCAGCTCGTTTCTGGGGAAATACTTGGCACAAGAGAAGGGGCATGCAGACAGCTCACGCTCTCCTGGGAGGCAGCAGCCTCATAAATGCACTAATACTAGACACAACTGAAAGACAACTTTCCCCACATGTTTCAGAAGAGGAGCGTGCACCTGGGGATAAGCGTATCTCTTTAATGGTTCATTTGTGTTCATTAAGTAATTAATCCATTTATCTGATTTGCAGAGTGATGCCCAAAGGTTGGACTTTTGTATCAACATCCAGCCTCCAAGTGCGTTTCTGGAATTACCACCTTCCCCAATTATGACGATCCCTATCTCCATTCTTCATCCCCGAGTCCCCAGGGGCAGGAGAGTGCACCGAGGTTTAAGCCCTGTTCCCCAGGAAGCTGGGCCTGGGATGCCCACTCTGAAGCCCTCACACCCACCACCATCCCTGCTCTGACATTCACTCAGGGACTCATAGGCCTCACTGTTCCAAACTCCACAACCTGCAGGCCCTGGGGCCCCTCGTTGCTCCTGACTCCCACCAGAGCTTGGCTTTCAGGAAAGCCGGGCAATGTCTGGAAAGTCAATTAGGAAAAACTGGGGACAGGCCAAGGACTCAGCCTCAGTGATACCCATAGTGAAAATGAATAGGGAGGCTGGGCCCAACTCTGCCTGCAGAAGGGATGCCCTGCACGTCTAGACAACCTGCGCTTATCCTGAGGTGCTCCCATCCCCTCGCTGGCATCCGGCTCCTGCATCCTCCCTAAACTGTGCTGTAAGGCTAACTGACAACCCCAGATCAACAGAAGGCACACTAGCAGGGACAGGCGGACATTCGGTCCCTATGCCCGCACACAGGGCGTCCCCCGCCTGCAGCACGGGTAACAGCACTAATTACAGGTGAGACGCTGAGCACCTCCGCTCAACACAGGGAGGCCGCCTGTTGGTCTGCCCTGGCATGGCCCTGGGGTTCTGGAAGGACCCGCAGGCCACGCAATGTGCACAGCCCTGCCTTTCCCTGTTACCTGTGGCGGAGGCAGGTGGGTGCTGGGTGCTCACTCACCTTGTGGTCCAGCTCCGCACTAGCCTTTGGCTGTTGCTCCTGGGAGGGTGGCAAGGGCACAGAGCCCAGGTACTGCCTGAGAGATGATGGCCTCATGAGGCCCAGGAGCCGGCTGAGCGAGGACAGCTGGGGAGGAGAAAGGAGGCTGTCACTCACAGAGGGCGGTGGCCGAGCCGAGAGCTCGGGGTACTCCCAGGACTTGGCCTGGACACCTCAGCTGATGGCAGTGGGTTAGAGCACTGGCTTCTGAGACCCAGACCTACCTCTCACTTATGAACTGTGGTCTCCCAGATTCTGAGTGTTCTCATCTGTAAAATGGATCACACTACTTCCCAGGAGATGAGAGGCACCCACACATACCCAGCTCCCCCATCCCCACCCACACATACCCAGCTCCCCTAACCCCACCCACACATACCCAGCTCCCCCACCCACACATACCCAGCTCCCCCAACCCCACCCCCACATACCCAGCTCCCCCAACCCCACCCACACATACCCAGCTCCCCTAACCCCACCCACACATACCCAGCTCCCCCATCCCCACCCACACATACCCAGCTCCCCCACCCCCACCCACACATACCCAGCTCCCCCACCCCCCCCACACATACCCAGCTCCCCCACCCCCACCCACCCACACATACCCAGCTCCCCCACCCCCCCCCCCCCACATACCCAGCTCCCCCATCCCCACCCACACATACCCAGCTCCCCCATCCCCACCCACACATACCCAGCTCCCCCATCCCCACCCACACATACCCAGCTCCCCCATCCCCACCCACACATACCCAGCTCCCCCACCCCCACCCCCACATACCCAGCTCCCCTAACCCCACCCACACATACCTAGCTCCCCCACCCCCACCCACACATACCCAGCTCCCCTAACCCCACCCACACATACCCAGCTCCCCCAACCCCACCCACACATACCCAGCTCCCCCACCCCTACCCACACATACTCAGCTCCCCCACCCCACCCACACATACCCAGCTCCCCCACCCCCACCCACACACAGACCCACACACACACTCATCTCCCCATAGACCTGACACCCACCCACTCACCCTCCCCACACCCACACATATCCAGGCCTCCCACCCCCCACCCACCCACCCACATACAGACCTACATCCACACCTACTCATCCCCCCCAACAGACCCCACAACCACACCCATCCACTCACCCACCCACCCATACACACAGACCCCTCCACACATATCCACTCATCCCGAGACCTCCACACTCCCCCACCCCATCCACCTACCTACTCACCCACACATATACCCACTCACCCACATACACAGACCTACATACACACCCACTCATCCCCCCAGACCCCACACCCACATCCATCCCCATCCACAGACCCCCACCCACACCCACTCACACACACCCACTCACCCACATACACAGACACCCCCACACACACACCCCCACCAACCCACTCATCCCCCCGATAAGACTGCCACCCACACTCACCCACACCCATCCTCGCCCACCTTCCCTTGCATCCCTCTCTTGGTTTAACTCTTCTCTGTGGCCTAACCCTGTGTCTTCAGCCCCCGCCTTCCACTCCCCTTCCCGCTGTTTTCCTTCCAGGGGATTTTAAAGCAAATACATTGTATCATTTTACCTATACAGAACTTCTACAGAAAATATAAAGATTTCCCCCCAATCTAATCATAATACCACTTCTTTCCTAACAGAATCGCCGAGACTTCCTTATCATCATCCAACACCTGTGTTCAGTTCTGTCTGTCTCTAAAATGTCCTCCAACATTGTTCTGTTTGGAGGGAGATTCACCACAAGGCCCACACGCTGCATTTGGTTGACTATGGCACCTAATCTATCAGCCGCCCCAGCCCCCATTTAGTTTTTGAATAAACTGCCCAACCTCTCTGAACAAACAAGCTCTGAATCCCTCTGCAGGGAACGTGACCTGCGAAAGTCCAGGTGTCTACAGTTAGCCACTCCTTCTGGCCCCGTGTATGCACTTGATTTGGGTAGCCTGGGCCCAGCCCCAGCAAGGACTGCCCAGCTGCCCTGAAGCTAATTCTCGTTGTAGCAGAGGCAGGCAGGCTCCCAGCCCTTGGCCTCTGTGAGGCCACGACAGCCCTGGGGGCAGGGCGGGCAGTAAGCGGGAGCAGAGCCAAGGTAGTTCACAGAGGCACCATCTCTTTAGATGGCACAGGAGCAGGGTGATCACAGGCTAGGGGCTTGAGCCCCGCAGCCCAGCCCCCCCTTGAGCCTAGCCTGGCTGGCACACCTGGCTTCCTCTGGTGACTCACCCACCACCTGCTCAGCACATCAGCCGGTTATGGGCTGAGACAGCCCACAAGAGCAGCTGGGCTGGGGGCTGGGGGCTAGGAGTCAGGCTCAGGGCCTTAGCTTCTGGAAGGTGGCCAGGGCTTCTCAGCCTGGCGTCTGATCCCTTTGGGAGGGGAGAGGAAGGTTCTGGGCAAAGAGAGGCACCATCTGGGGCTTCATCCAAACCATAGCTGTGCCGCCTTACTCAGGCTTCACAAGTCAAGATAGTTTCCAAAACAGCCCTGCCCACTCAGGGCTCACAGCTGTGCAAGCACAGGGTCAGGCTCTGCAGTCCACACCCCCAGCGTGGCCTTCGGGCAGGCCTCGCCCGGCCGGGACCCTCCCTGCTACGGGAGGCCTGGGTAGGGCTGGGCAGGGGCGCAGGGATGGCACTCTTGCGGTGCTTGCTCTTGTGTTTTTCCTCTCACTCATGAAAACAGCTTGGCTGTGCTCAGCGCAGCAAGCTGCTGCCCCAGCGATCTGCCTGCGCCGTTGTGCCTTCCGACTGTTTATTCCCTTTTGTTTCCATCTCTGGATGCTCCAGCCAGTCTCTCTCCCACACACAAACTCCTCTCCAGGATAAGGGCTTGTTTGGGCCTTGCGGGAACCCGCGGGGATGGGTCAGATCAGAAGCCTCCCTATCTCAACCTCACTGCTGGCAGCTGGCTCTGCAAACGCTCAGCCGCTTAGGGCAGACACCGGGAGCGAGAAGCAAGGATCCCTCAGGAAGACAGGCCTCCACCAGCCTTCTCGGAGGCAGGGAAGATGCGGTGGAAGCTGATTTCCAGAGAGGCAACTGGCCACACAGCATGTTGCTCCTGGGTGCAAATCCTGGCTTCCTCCTCACCTAGGACAGG